>NC_060176.1:7035634-7383328 GCF_021184085.1 Oncorhynchus gorbuscha
CAGCTCAACAGATTTGAAGATTATCATTAGTTCATTTCTCAAAGCTGCCATGGCTAGGCCTTTGATATATAATTTAGATCAATTTCGTGCAGCTGACACAGACCTGGTGTGAAATTAAAGGCCCAGCAAATAGAACTCGAAATATTTCAGGAACAAAAGTTGGAGTAGCTGATCCAAATCAGCTACTGGGGCGGCAGGTAGCCTAGTGGTTAGAATGTTGGACTAGTAAACGAAAGGTTGCAAGATTGAATACCCAAGCTGACAAGGTAAAAATCTGTTGTTCTGCCCCTGAACAAGGCAGTGAACCCATTGTTCCTAGGCTGTCATTTACAATAATAATTTGTCCTTAACTGACTTTGCTAGGTAAATAAAGTTAATTAAATGAGTTCATTAAAATCCTGCTGCTCTGGTTAGGCTTCCAGGTGTGCTGGGCTATCGTTTTCAGAAGGCTTGCAGATGTTACAGTAGAAAAAGGGGTGAGAAACAAAGAACGAGAAAATAAGGTTAATTAAATAATTGAGAATGAATTGTGAGGTAGGCCAGATATACAATGTTGAAGGTTTGTTCTCATATGATTCTTGCCAGCCTCAAATAATACATGATACCACCATGTACAGTATCTCTCGTGGGAACATGTCTTTCCCCACACACACATCATTTGTGAACATATATGAGGCCTTGTTGAACTTTTTCTGGAAACCTTGTGATATAATAGTATGGAACAAGGAAACCGTGAACAGCGGTTGGCCTTTCTTGACACAGCGCTGCTCTGTTATTGTGATGCCTTGACATCATATTGACAAGAAACACTCAGCTCTATTCAAACTGTCAAAATGAACCCCTGCCTTGTCTTCCATTTCTGCAGTGTGGAAAAGTTGCCTTATACATGTAATATAGTGGACTTGTCTATGCTGCATATAGTAGCTAGATTGTTCACCGGTTACTGTCCAAATGTTCCCCTATTTACCAATGTTCATGACCTCGTCCATTCTCCTTTTGCACCCCAGCAGTTGTACTATAGTGGTAAAGTGCAGAGTACTATATGGCTATAGTCTATAATGGTGGATGGTATTACCAGGGGAAAGGTTAGTACATTACAGGCTATTTTTCATTCCCTTGTTTGTTGGGTGCTGCAGCCAACACTGATCTTAAAATGATGCTTTCCAAACAAAGCAGAAAGGGGTACCACTGAGCGTTACACCTGCATCTGGAGAATACAACTAAACCCACATCACAGAGGTCATAGACGGCTGAGTGTGTATCTAGCTAAACCCAGGGGTGACCTCTCTCTCACCCAAATGCTTCTGTTCTGAATTACCCCACCCCACCCCCACCTACAACACTTCAGACTAATCTGCTGTTTCACAATATAATTTTCTTCACTCTAGTACTCTCCATATCAACATCAAAGCATTAGCCCCTCAAAGTCAACCGGGTCATGTACCAGAGGCCCACATTGATTTACTTCACAGGACCTTTATTTGGGCAGTGGTGATGTACTCTTGGCTGACCAGTCAGCTGGTTAAATACTAAGGATAGTTGTTAATAGGATATATGTTTATCCTTCACTTTTCACTGTTCCCTTTTGGTTGGGTCTTTAGCAGATTATACGTTTTGCTGTGCTAAACAGAGAATCATGAACGCCTCAGTTGCCTCTTAAAAATAACTGTGTGCTGCCAATTCAGCTTCTCTTAGCTATAAATGATCAAATTCTGATTTAATTGGGTAATGGCAATAATCAACTTCAGGCCCATTTAACTGTGCAACCCCAGTTTGACAGACTTTATTAGACCAGATTAAATATGAGACCAGTTGGTCCATTTCATCAGTGCAGAATGTCAAGGTCAACAAATACTCTATTGGTCATAGTTCAAATTAGCAAAAACATTGTTCTCCAATACCAGAGCATTGCATAAAAAATGCTGCACAGTAGATATTATCACAGATACAGCGCCTTCAGAAAGTATTCACCTTTTTCCACATGTTGTTGTGTTAGAGCCTGAATTTAAAATGTATTAAACGTAGCTTTTTTGTCAGTGGCCTACATACAATACCCCATAATGTCAAAGTGGAATTAATGTTTGTGAAATTTTAACAAATTAATAAAAAATGAAAAGCTGAAATGTCAATAAGTATTCAACCCCTTTGTTGCGGCATGCCTAAATAAGTTAAGGTGAACAAATTTGCTAAACAAGTCACATAATAAGTTGTATGGACTCACTCTGTGTGCAATAATAATGTTTAACTTATCTCTGTACCCCACACATACAATTATCTCTAAGGTCCCTCAGTCAAGCAGTGAATTTCAAACACAGATTGAACTACAAAGACCAGAGAGGTTTTCCCAATGCCTCGCAAAAATAGGGGCACCTATTGGTAGAATAAAAAAAAAAAATTGAATATCCCTTTGAGCATGGTGAAGTTATTGGACAGTGTATCAATATACCCAGTCACTACAAAGATACAGGCGTCCTTCCTAACTCAGTTGCCAGAGAGGAAGGAAACCGCCCAGGGATTTCACCATGAGGCCAACGGTGACTTTAAAACAGTTACTGCGTTTAATGGCTGTGATAGGAGAAAACTGAGGATGAATCAACAACATTGTAGTTCCTCCACAATACTAACCTAATTGACAGAGTGAAAAGAAAGAAGCCTGTACAGAATACAATATTCCAAAACATGAATCCTGTTTGCAACAAGGCACTAAAGTAATACTGCAAAAAATGTGGTAAATCAATGAACTTTTTGTCCTGATACAAAGTGTTATGCTTGGGGCAAATCCAATTCAACACATTACTGACTACCACTTTCCATATTTCCAAGCATTGTGGTGGCTGCATCATGTTATGGGTATGCTTGTAATCGCTAAGGACTGGGGAGCTTTTCAGGATAAAAATAAACAGAATGGAGCTAAGCACAGGCAAAATCCTAGAGGAAAATCTGGTTCAGTCTGCTTTCCACCGGACACTGGGAGATGAATTCATCTTTCAGCAGTAACCAAAAACACAAGGTCAAATCTACACTGGAGTTACTTACCAAGAAGACAGTGATTGTTTCTGAGTGGCCAAGCTACAGTTTTGAAAATATATGGGAAGACCTGAAAATGGTTGTCTAGTAATGATCAACAAACCATTTGAAAAAGCTTGAAGACTTTTGAAAATAATAATGGGCTGATGTTGTGCTCCCGAGTGGCGCAGCGGTCTAAGGCACTGCATCTCAGTGTAAGAGGCATCACTGCAGTCCCTGGTTTGAATCCAGGCTGCATCCCATCCTCCTGTGATTGGGAGTCCCATAGGGCGGCGCACAATTGGCCCAGCTTTGGATGGGATAGGCTGTCATTGTAAATAAGAATTTGTTCTTAACTGACTTGCATAGTTAAATGTTAAAAATGCTGCACATTCCAGGTGTGGAAACCTCTTAGACTTACCCAAAAAGACTCACAGCTGTAATTGCTGTCAAAGGTGCTTGTGCAAAGTATTGACTTAGTGGTGTGAATAATTATATAAATTAGATATTTATGTATTTCATTTAGAGTAAACTTGCAAAAACATCATTATGGGGTATTGTGTGTAGATGGGTGAGACTTAAAAAAAAAATTTTGAATTGTGACAATTCCTTCAGTTGGTATTCAGACAATCCCGGGACCACCCATGTGTAACACAACTGTAAGTCATAAAAGGGGCATATTTTCTTTCTTTTTCTAATTCAGACTGTAACACAAGTCAAGGGGCATGAATACTTTCCGAAGACACCGTAGAGTTGAGAGCTTAGAGTAGAATGTCTGTTTGTGTCTGAATGTCTGTTTGTCTGTCAGTGAAGTAGTTCAGCTGTCATTTGGAATGAAGGTTGTTAGAACATCAGCTCATCTGACCTCAAGTAATTGTGTCAAAGACCATCATATCACAGTGTGGTGCTTTGACTTCTGACATGTCAATGTTTATCTTGCTATCTAGCTTGATACTATTTACTTTATATCATAGGAAATATCTCTAGAGACACGTAACATTCAATGCAAATACTACATATTAAATAATGGAAGACATTCAGAGTAAACCATTGCTAACAATAAGAGAATGAACAGGATGGAGAGAGAGAGAGAGAGAGAGAGAGAGAGAGAGAGAGATAGATTCTTCCGTTTGTGTCATTGGGATAATCAGAGCAGTAGATGATGTTTTGATGTAGTGTGTGGAACAGGGCAGACAGGTGTGGTGGTTAGATAAGGGAGGGGAAGTAGTGTTCTCCAGGCCTCTGCAGCTGTGTTTACACCCTGTGTCTGGAACAAAGGGTCCTGTCATATCCCTCATGATTGATGCTGCTGCTAAAGAATAGTTAAAGCATATTTAAATGAATCCCTGGTGGGTATGAGCGACACTAGCAGGCCTCTCCATGTCTGTGTCAGAAATGTCCTGAAACACACACTTCAAGGAAGGCAGAACGAGCGCTTGCCAAGCAGACATGCTGGAGCAAAAACAAGCCATCTATTCCAGTCTCAGTCAGTCTCCGGGTGATGAAATCAGTTTACCTTTCTGACAATGATTCACCATGTAGCAGCAGCCAGGGCGGCCAGAGCAGTTACTCCTCCCAACACATTCCTCACTTCTCTTTTTTCTCTCCTAACATGGCCACTTCAAGGGAGTAAGGGAAATGAAACTAATATATTTAATTTGAGGTGAATGTCTCTTTCTACTGGTATAAATGACTCCTTTGTCTCCGATATCTCTAAAACAGTTAAGATTGCTAAGTTACATTTCCCTCTTTTGTGATGGTAGTTAAAAACACGTATGATGATTATGCTTCAAAATGAAGAGCATTAAAAAAACAAATGGCATTATTCCTGACTGAGTGTTTTGTAGATCTGGATACCAGTTTTCTACTACAGCAGCTCTCTGTGTTGGGCCTAGACCCCAGCTAGGCAGGCAGTTTGGGGCTGATTTGACAGAACAATGGAGTGGATGTGTGTTCTATAGACTGAATAATGAGGTTGTGTGCTTCACAGAACAACCCTCTCCTTTCCTACCCTTCTACCCCCCCCCTTCCTCCACAAAGCCACCATCCCCCATCCTCTCTTTATAGCTTCTGATGGAACAGATATATGCATAAGCAACACTTTAATGGGACCGTGCCAAATGTGACAAGGGTTGAAAATGTTGTGTCCTCCCCTCTCTCTAACATTTGCAATTACCTCGGTATTTATCTATTATTACATGTCAGATCCATAAGTGAAAATATAGTGAAAAACAGACAAATAAGCCAACTATAATACTGTAGCTCACAGGTTAATGGGCTCAATTACATTTACATTTGAATACCCATATATTCTGTTGCTATATTTTACAGACTGTAAAAGAGCACAAGGAGTGTTTTTCCCCCAACTTTTCGGGCCGATTTGATTATTCTGTGGATCTTTCTAAAGCAAACAGGGCTGGTGGAGCAGTACTGTATAGCTGCTGAGAATGAAATGCATTCATCCTGTTCTGTAATGGCTGACAACCCACATAGGGAATATGATTCATGTAGAGCAGAGCATAGTTAAAACAGAACATTGTCTCTCCAGGCCTGAAATACCCTGGCCTTGACTGGCCTCCCACAGCTATGATTAGACACTGGGTCTGAACCCAAGGTGAAACACTGTCTAAAACATCTTTCCTCTTTCTGCTGGCTTTCCAGTCCAAAGGTTCCTTTTATTTCACTCCATTTGGCAAGGATAAAAAATTATCACTACAAATTGCTTTGCATCCTGGTTTATTGTGTTTTATGGCTGGTGGGTGGATGGGTGGGTTTTGGGGTGTGGTTTAGTATTTATCTCATTGGATCAAACCCTTTTCTGTCATATTACAACTCTGCAACCTCCCTTTGTGGTGTAGGCCAAGGTTAGCCTCAAGGGGTTATGAGGCTTTTAATCAAACTAACGACTGGCTGATCATAATGAGAAAGACATTTCCTGCAAATCTATATGCGCCAATATCAATACTAGGCTATATAGCAGATATGGAAAACTGGAGTCACACCAAATCATACTTCAGTGTTTCATTTGTATGCCCATTTTAACGTGCTTAAAATGCAGGGTCAGCCTCATTGCACACAAATGAGAATACCTTCATGCTCCCCTGCTTATGAATATATACATGGACAAAATGTGTCTAAACAGAAATGTTGGAAAATACACTATAGTCTATCTGATTATAGACATTATTATAACATTTCCCCCCTGTAATGGTACCGTATAGATAATATACTATTTGAGTGTAATCTTATTCTATAACACATTTATTATACACATATCTATCAGTAGCTTTCATTTTTCAGTATAACAGGACAAGTATTTACTTATTTCATGTTTTCAACATAGCATCTGTTAGGAAAGCACTGAATATGCAATATTCACACTCCCATGCTTGGCATGGAGGTTTCTGAAGGGTTAGAAGGGTTTTCTCTGAAGATGAATTTGCTCCATTTAAGCAATACTCCGAGCCGATCCAGAGGTGGACATGTGTAGTGTTTGTCAGCTATTAAAAGGTGCAGTTTATGGAGAATGGAAATTCTTTAATTGCCGATTTCTCCACCGACTCGATCATCGGGTCTCTGGAGTAATCAATATGCATTAAATCTCATCTCACTTTATGGATATTAGTCTTGCTATAAAAGAGAATAAGAAGAAAAAGACACCCCATTCCCTCCGTCACAATCACTGAGATTAAAACAGAAAGAAAAGAGGACCAATTTAAAATTGCTGTCTTTTTGTCTTCTTCAACTGCCAGAGTGACTTGACTTGTTTGGCAAATAATGAGTGACTTCATATGTACTGATTTAAACATAACAAGTTTCCCTGACACATTTTGCTGTGAGTCATCACAGTAGAAAAAAGTATCCTCCATATATTAAACATAGCAGATAGCCTTGCCAATTTCTTCTTCTTTTTAATGGAGGACATGAATAGTGTATGAGTGAGGTTTTACTTCAAGAGCACAGAGAGAATGAATCTGTGATTAATAGAAGAATAATGGAATTGCAATAGAAATTAGGTTTTGAACATTCATAATCTGGCTTCCCCTTCTTTTGTTCAAATACAAATGCTTCAGGCTCCAATTTCATTTTTCATTTTGAATAATGAGATGGTAAATTGAAGTGCAGCCAGACCAGGCTGTGTGAGGAAACCAGCAGCACAGGACTGACTGAAACCCTGACCTTATTATTTCATATTTCAGGAAAGAGAAATTAATCTGATGTGATGTGGTATGATCAAAGTTAAATTGCCATTTGACTTTTCTAAACCATTGAATCTCCTCCATTCAGTAAGTGATATACACAGAACAAGCTGCTATCGTCCAGATAGCAGGAACAGGAATATGTGTGATCCATCGTCTCTCACACATAATCAGGTCCTTTCCCCCTGCTCTCTACTGATGTATGAAGAGCATGATGGCATTGAGGTGTATCTTTGAGGTCTCATTTCCATACTTTGCTTGTCAGACATCAGATCCTGGATGGAATGTCACACACTTACTTAGGCACGCACACACATACAGTACATACACACACATATATCATGGTGGTATGGGTGGTCCTTCTGTAGCTCAGTTGGTAGAGCATGGTGCTTGTAACGCCAGTGTAGTGGGTTCGATCCCCGGGACCACCCATATGTAGAATGTATGCACACATGACTGTAAGTCGCTTTGGATAAAAGCGTCTGCTAAATGGCATATATTATTATATATTATCATGTGATGTTGGGGTAGTCTTTTTAGTCATCCGGGTTGCCTCTCACAATTTTAAAAGGCTTTGGCTTAACCATGTCTGTATGTAGTAGAATGCCAGCTTGGCCAGCTTTGAATAGGTTATGGTAGTAGCTAGGTTTTTCACACTCAACAGTTTCCTTTGTGTATCAAGAATGGTTCACCACACAAAAGACATCTAGCCAACTTGACACAACTATGGGAAGCATTGGAGTCAACATGGGCCAGCATCCCTGTGGAACTCTTTCGACACCTTGTAGAGTCCATGCTCCGAAGAATTGAGGCTGTTCTGAGGGCAAAAGGGTGTGCAACTCAATATTAAGAAGTTATCTTTAAAAGAAATGTGAAAAGGATCCACAGAAATGGAGTGCAACCATCAATTTACAGGATAGATATTAGAAACCATAAATTGTGTCTTACATGAAGGTAATTTGGCAGTGAAACATGGTAAATCACAGGTGAACATGTCCTTTGGGGTCTCCGTCCATTTTGTAGCCCTTTGCCCTAAACCAGGGATGGGAAACTTTGATGGGGGTAGAGGCAACAAAAAATCTGAACATCACTAAGGGCCGCAGTGGCTCGTGGGTCTGCGTACCCACATACTCACACATGTAGTCAGAGCCGGCACAAGCCTTTTGGGGGACCCAAGCCAAATTTTATCTGCCGCCTCTTAACAGCAGTGAGAACTTTTTTTAGTTTTAGAGTTAATTTCCTGCAATTATACACATTTTGCCATGGGATGGAGAGAACATGTAGCAATTTAAAGCAAGTTTGCTGCAATTCTGCACATTTTGCCATGGGGCAGAGAGAAGATTCAGCAATTTTCTAACTAATTTCATGCAATTGTAGTCATTTTGCGATTGGGCAGAGAGAAAAATGTGTAGTTTTTGATATCTGAGTGACTGACGAAATCCATGGGGGCCCCCTGGTCGGTAATTCGACATGATTGTTGCAAGTTTAGACAGCTGTCCTCTAAACTAATTTAGCAATCTAAAAACTGTTAGCTGACATTGGATAATTGAGTGACTTTCAGTGACTGACATAAGATGAAAACTGCTGATACACAACCAAATTTCTAAATTGCACCTTGTGTATTCTACTAAACTAATTCTCAGCAGTAAGTTGAGACTGAGTGGGGGGGTTGATCCATGGGCGTATAAATGGCTGCGGTAAGCCACCAGTTGCCCATCCCTGCTCTGAAGTAAATCATCTTGTAGTCCACTCAGAGAAAAACAAGGCTAAGGACAGGGCCAAATTGATTCCATTACATGGTTGTAAAATAAAAGTCTCGTTGGTGCATTTAGATCTAATTGGGATACAACTGCTCATGGAGTGGATTTCCAATGGTAGACTAAAATAACATAGCAGTCAGCAGACCACGCCAGCATGTTTCTGCATCTTGAAACATAACCAAATACTTATACTCTGATACCACTGGCTTAGCATGAAACAAACTCTATGTTCTGGGAAGCTGAAACTGCTGGACATTTGACAATTTCCTAATTAAAAATGTTTTTGTTGTTGTACAAACCACACAGCCAACCATAGTTGTTTTTACTTTACAGTACCATATTTCTCACTGTTCATATAACAATTGGCATGGTTATGTCAAAATTGTCTCCTCTTTGTTGGGCAAATTGAGTGCTTGGCAGTATTTCCAAGCCTAATGGCGGAAGTTGCTCATTTTGAAGAAATGCTACACTGTGTGGCTGAGTCTAATGCACTGGGGTGATTGCACTGAAAACCTCTCTTCTTCTCCCCAGTCTCCTAACCACTGGCACCAATTCAGAAAGATGTATATGAAGTGTTCACTCACTGTCTGTTGCTAGGCAAATTAAATCCCACCTGAAGTTACAGACATAACTCAGCCGCACCTTGTTTACTTCTTCAGGCCTACCTCTTTATTTGCCAAGTAAACTGTTGTGCTCAAACAATCAGGAATAACTTATTTGATATACTGTAGAATACAGCAGGGCTGTAATTGTGAATTTGGCTTGTTTTTCTCTTTAGTCCTATGCTGTTATGGTTTCCTACATGTTGATTCCTTGTTGGTATTAATATACATGTAGACAGATGTTATAGAAAAACATGAGAGTATCACTTTTAACAATTCCCCTCAATGTCCAACATTTTCAATGTCCAACATTTTCAATGTCAACTTCAATAACTCATCAACTGGGAACGATAGATACATTCTCCGCTTAAAAGCATTTCCAGGTTGTTCCGATTTTAAGTTAAGTCAGTTTGGCTTATGGAATACTCCTGGGGCTACATGGGATAGATATATTACTAACAAACTTCTTTCACCATTACATTTCTCATAATGTTATTCCACATTTTATGAGATTGTTGACTTGACTGAGACCCAGTGGAAATGTGGAAGCCTCTAGGGTGAGATAGACTTGCATAAGCACTTTTCCATTAGTACAGCATCGAAGGGCAAGTGGAATTTGTGCAGGTCCATTCCTATATATATTTATGAGAGTAAAAAGGATCTGTAATTGTCCAGTGGTAAAGTACTAAACCAACCAGGTACAGTATAATTTATAACATGTTAATTGGAGGATTGATAATCACATGAATGTTATTTGTGTGTTGGCTGTCTGTGGAATGAACAGATGAAGACGTTTTTCTCCCTCCCTTCCATTCCCTAATGCTTAATTGAACAGAATAGGTTAGCATGCAATTAATTATGATGTGTAGAGATGATGTATGAGCCTGACAGGGCATTGTGGGTCATAATAAGAGAGATTTATTAACAGGCATTTCCTCTCAGCCCTGCTAAATTAATAACTTTTTTAGATTCAAATTATGGAAGAAAATAGGGAGGAAATTGTGTCAGACGGTAGCATACACACACACACACACAGACACACACACAGACACACACACACACACACACGGAGGGAGGGAATCAATGTTGTTCTTGTAGAGAAATTGTAAACTTAAAACGGCAGAAATGAATCATGCTAATGGAAAGACTGACACTTTGGTTCAATATTATGATTTGAAAACCCAGAGAGATTGATTATGTAACCTGCTCTTGATTTACTCTCCCTGGAAGTAAACACAAAATAACTTTACCCTGCAGTGCTGTTGTGGAAGAACAGACAGTAAAAAATATAGAGGAAAGAAACATTTGGCACAGTATTGATGAGCAGATAAAGACACACACACACACACACACACACACACACACACACACACACACACACACACACACACACACACACACACACACACACACACACACACACACACACACACACACACACACACACACACACACACACACACACACACACACACACACACACACACACACACACACACACACACACACACACACACACACACACTTACTCCTTCTAGAATATTCCCACTGGGCACAGATGTCAATTCAAAGTCTATTCCACCTTGGTTCAATGTAATTTCATTGAAATGAGTTGGAAACAACGTTGATTCAACCAGTGTGTGCCCAGCGGGTTGTGATGACTTTCACAATCGTTGTTCAATAGCAGCAGAACAGGTGTGATGTACAGTATTTGCGCAGATCAACTCCAGTGCCACTCCTCAATGTCAGGATATGATGTATCATTTCTATGAAGAGTGTCTGATTGATGTCTGTGTGGTGCACAGGCAGACTATTCACTATGATCACTGAACACCTGGACATTTGAATTGCTGCAGATGTTGTGGAGGTACTGACTGTTGAAACAAGCCTAGAAAGTTTAAACATTAAGACACTATTATCTTGCTCTCGTCTTTTGCATGTGTAGGCGTGTGTTCAATGGGCCGTGGGGTGGAGGTGTGGGTTGGGGGTTGGGGGTGGTATGTAGGCTCCATAAATCATGTCTTTAGGTCTGTAAAAAATACTATGTATTACATATGGAGTGATGGTGTCTGTGATTTCATCATGACTTGGATGTCGATTTAAGGCAGCCCCACGCACTTCTCTGATTCAGAGGGGCTGGGTTAAAGGCGGAAGACACATTTCAGTTGAAGGCATTCAGTTCTACAACGGACTAGGTATCCCCCTTTCCCCTTTCCCCTTTCTACACACTCTAATATGGTACTGTGATTTAAACTACATCAAATATTTATCTGTGTAACATCTGACAGAGGGTAGAGCTGTTTAGTAAAAGCTGTGAGGATCTGAGAAAGTGTTGATTACCCTTCTATTCCGATATTTCTTCTAACACTTTTTACATTCAGTCTCTGGCATCACTCAACCCCACTCTCTCACCCTCCCTTTGCCCCCCCCCCCTCTCTCTCTCTCTCTCTCTCTCCCCATCTCACTCTTTCTATATCACTCTCTGTTCAAAGCACCTTACTTCTTTGCGTGCTCCTTCCATTTACTACAGTAGCAACCCTCAGGAGCTCTGCCAGTTTCTCCCATTGTTACATAAATGAAACAAATCCCCTCTGTGTAAGAAGAAGTGATGTGAACATGGAAAGGATGATATTACTTCTCCACCAGTAGCCCGTCCAAGTAAAATAACTGGGAGCTTATAAGAGCCCGCTTGTTGTGAACTTACAGAATGCAGACTTTTTCCAAGAGGAGGCAAGGAGAAAGGAGGAAATTAAATCTAGATGTCGCTGGAGTCCTATAACGGCTTCCTAATTTCTCACAATGGAAACTAAACAGCGAGAGGATTATATAATTCTAATGTAACAGTAAACACCAATTTATGAGAACAGTTAACTGAAGTTTGCTATGGGTATTTGCTACAATCCAAACACCAGCCATGAGTAAACAGATGTGGTTGAAATTGAAAATGCTTGGCTACCTGACATACCACTGTTCAACTACACTCCGATGATTGAGGTCACCTCTAATATATTGAATAAGCGTGTGTTTGTATTTCAAGGGTATTACCTCGCACACTAATATATCATTTGATTTAAATCAGATTAGCACTGAACTGTAGGGTAAGCATGTACGGTAATAATTTGTTCTGTGTTTGTACAAGGCCAAGGAGAGAAGTTTTGTGTGTTTGACTCCATCTGTTCTCAATGCATAAAACATGAGTTGGTGTTGCTTTCAACTGTAACGCATGCTATGAGGTAAGCATTGTGGAAAGCAAAAGCTAAGATGAAGCTCTTGGTCCATGTCTATTAGTTAGCTAGTTTTAACATCACCCCATCAGCTACATCCTTCCTGCTTTACAATTACAACAAATGGTGCATGAAGTCAGAAGTCAAATATGCAGAAATGTTTTCTGTCACATATATCTCTGCATCATGCCTAATTTACAGCGGGGCAAAAAAGTATTTAGTCAGCCACCATTGGATGTCATAAGGTGAATGCACCAATTTGTAAGTCTCTCTGGATAAGAGCGTCTGCTAAATGACTTAAATGTAAATGTAAATGTAATTGTGCAAGTCCTCCCACTTAAAAAGATGAGAGAGGCCTGTAATTTATATCATAGGTACACTTCAACTATGACAGACAAAATGAGAAAGAAAATCCAGCAAATCACATTGTAGGATTTTTTATTTATTTATTTGCAAATTATGGTGGAAAATAAGTATTTGGTCAATAACAAAAGTTTATCTCAATACTTTGTTATATACCCTTTGTTGGCAATGACAGAGGTCAAACGTTTTCAGTAAGTTTTCACAAGGTTTTCACACACTGTTGCTGGTATTTTGGCCCATTCCTCCATGCAGATCTCCTCTAGAGCAGTGATGTTTTGGGGCTGTTGCTGGGCAACACGGACTTTCAACTCCCCCCAAAGATTTTCTATGGGGTTGAGATGGCTAGGCCACTCCAGGACCTTGAAAAGCTTCTTACGAAGCCGCTCCTTCGTTGCCCGGGCGGTGTGTTTGCGATCATTGTCATGCTGAAAGACCCAGCCACGTTTCATCTTCAATGCCCTTGCTGATGGAAGGAGGTTTTCACTCAAAATCTCACGATACATGGCCCCATTCATTCTTTCCTTTACACGGATCAGTCGTCCTGGTCCCTTTGCAGAAAAACAGCCCCAAAGCATGATGTTTCCACCCCCATGCTTCACAATAGGTATGGTGTTCTTTGGCTGCAACTCTGCATTCTTTGTCCTCCAAACACAACGAGTTGAGTTTTTACCAAAAAGTTATATTTTGGTTTCATCTGATCATATGACATTCTCCCAATCTTCTTCTGGATCATCCAAATGCTCTCTAGCAAACTTCAGACGGGCCTGGACATGTACTGGCTTAAGCAGGGGGACACGTCTGGCACTGCAGGATTTGAGTCCCTGGCGGCGTAGTGTGTTACTGATGGTAGGCTTTGTTATTTTGTTACTTTGGTCCCAGCTCTTACTTTGGAGTGTGACTGTTTGAGGTTGTGGACATACTGATAACAAGTTCAAACAGGTGCCATTAATACAGGTAACAAGTGGAGGACAGAGGAGCCTCTTAAAGAAGAAGTTACAGGTCTGTGAGAGCCAGAAATCTTGCTTGTTTGTTGGTGACCAAATACTTATTTTCCACCATAATTTGCAAATAAATTCATAAAAAATCCTATAATGTGATTTTCTGGATTTTTTTCCCTCATTTTGTCTGTCATAGTTGAAGTGTACCTATGATGAACATTACAGGCCTCTCATCTTTTTAAGTTGTAGAACTTGCACAATTGGTGGCTGACTAAATACTTTTTGCCCCACTGTATATCAAGTGCAGGGTGAAGTGAAGTGTAAGGTGAATGCACCAATTTGTAAGTCGCTCTGGATAAGAGCGTCTGCTAAATGACTTAAATGTAAATGTAAATGTACCGAGAGTTTTGAGTAAAAATAGTACACAACCATCTGTGTCATAAGCCATTTTCAAATTATTTTTTGGCAGCGATGTTAATCAGCTGAAGGAAGGTCAATAAATGTTTGAAATACATTCTAGGAAGAGTTTTACACAGAACAGACACCGCCCTGTCCACTGCCATGAAAGAGTCTTTGTTGAAGTCCTTGCCTGTCCAATAAATAATTTTACCTCAGATTTACAGTACCAGATTATACACACCTACAGATTCAATTATTTAAAACCTATTTTCTACACTGTAGAATAATAGTTAAAACATCAAAACTATGAAATAACACATATGGAATCATGTTGTAACCAAAAAAGGGTTAAACAAATCAAAATATATTTATATTTGAGATTCTTCAAAGTAGCCACTGTAAGGATTTCGCTGAGAATCGGGAAGCAAGTTCAGGGAATTAGTGTTTTAATAAATAAAAGAAACACTGAACACGAAACAAAAACAAACCACCAACATGAAAACAGAGTCAATAACACCTGAGGAATGAACCAAGGGGAGTGACAGATATAGGCAAGATAATCAAGGAGCTGATGGAGTCCAGGTGAGTGTCATGAGGTGCAGGTGCGCAAGACGATGGTGACAGGTGTGCGGGATAATCAGCAGCCTGATGACCTAGAGGCTGGAGAGGGAGTATACGTGACAGCCACCCTTTGCCTTGATGACAGCTTTGCATACTCTTGATATTCTCTCAAACAGCTTCATGAGGTAGTAAACTGGAATGCATTTCAAATCACAGGTGTGCCTTGTTAAACATTAATTTGTGGAATTTCTTTCTTTCTTTCTGCGTTTGAGCCAATCAGCTGTGTTGTAACAAGGTGGGGGTGGTATACATTTGGCAAAAGACCACATCTATATTATGGAAAGAACAGCTCAAATAAGCAAAGAGAAATGACAGTCCATCATTACTTTAAGACATGAAGGTCAGTCAATCCGGAGAAAATTGTAAGAACTTTGAAAGTTTCTTCAAGTGCAGTCGCAAAATTGGTTCCAACCACCGTCCCTTTGTGAGATGTAGAGTAGGTGAATGGATGATCTCCACATGTGGGGTTGCCACCATGAAGCATGGACGACAATACAGTGCCACTGACACGGCCTGCTACGAAAACATGCGGTCTCTCCTTCACTGCAGCCGAGGTGAGTAAGACATTTAAACGTGTTAACCCTCGCAAGGCTGCAGGCCCAGACAGCATCCACAGCCGCACCCTCAGAGCATGCGCAGACCAGCTGGCCGGTGTGTTTACGGACATATTCAATCAATCCCTATACCAGTCACAAGCATTTCGCTACACTCGCATTTAACATCTGCTAACCATGTGTATGTGACAAATAACATTAGATTTGATTTGATTTGATTAAAAAAAGTCTGCTGTTCCCACATGCTTCAAGAGGGCCACCATTGTTCCTGTTCCCAAGAAAGCTAAGGTAACTGAGCTAAACGACTACCGCCCCATAGCACTCACTTCCGTCATCATGAAGTGCTTTGAGAGACTAGTCAAGGACCATATCACCTCCACCCTACCTGACACCCTAGACCCACTCCAATTTGCTTACCGCCCAAATAGGTCCACAGACGATGCAATCTCAACCACACTGCACACTGCCCTAACCCACCTGGACAAGAGGAATACCTATGTGAGAATGCTGTTCATCGACTACAGCTCGGCATTCAACACCATAGTACCCTCCAAGCTCGTCATCAAGCTCGAGACCCTGGGTCTCGACCCCGCCCTGTGCAACTGGGTACTGGACTTCCTGACGGGCCGCCCCCAGGTGGTGAGGGTAGGCAACAACATGTTGTAAATGACATCCCTGAAGTCAAGGTTCGGTAGTATGGTCAGTTTTACGAGGGTATGTTTGGCAGAATTGATGAAGTATGCTTTGTTGCGAAATAGGAAGCTAATTCTAGATTTAATTTTGGATTGGATATGCTTAATGTGAGTCTGGAAGGAGAGTTTACATTCTAACCAGACACCTAGGTATTTGTAGTTGTCCATGTATTCTAAGTCAGAACCGTCCAGAGTAGTGATGCTACTACTAGGGTAGTGGAGAGGGTAGCTAGTTTTAAGTTCCTCGGCATACACATCACAGACAAACTGAATTGGTCCACTCACACTGACAGTGTCGTGAAGAAGGCGCAGCAGCGCCTCTTCAACCTTAGGAGGCTGAAGAAATTTGGCTTGTCACCAAAAGCACTCACAAACTTCTACAGATGCACAATCGAGAGCATCCTTGGGCGGCTGTATCACCGCCTGGTACGGCAACTGCTCCGCCCTCAACCGTAAGGCTCTCCAGAGGGTAGTGAGGACTGCACAACGCATCACCGGGGGCAAACTACCTGCCCTCCAGGACACCTACACCACCCGATGTTACAGGAAGGCCATAAAGATCATCAAGGACATTAACCACCCGAACCACTGCCTGTTCACCCCGCTATCATCCAGAAGGCGAGGTCAGTACAGGTGCATCAAAGCTGGGACCGAGAGACTGAAAAACAGCTTCTATCTCAAGGCCATCAGACTGTTAAACAGCCACCACTAACATTGAGTGGCTGCTGCCAACACACTGTCATTGACACTGACCCAACTCCAGCCACTTTAATAATGGGAATTGATGGGAAATGATGTAAATATATCACTAGCCACTTTAAACAATGCTACCTTATATAATGTTACTTAATAATGTTATAATGTTACTTACCCTACATTATTCATCTCATATGCATATGTATATACTGTTCTCTACATCATCGACTGCATCCTTATGTAACACATGTATCACTAGCCACTTTAACTATGCCACTTTGTTTACTTTGTCTACACACTCATCTCATATGTATATACTGTTCTCGATACCATCTACTGTATGCTGCTCTGTACCATCACTCATTCATATAATATATATATATATAATATATATTCCTATATCCCCTTACACTGTGTATAAGACAGTAGTTTTGGAATTGTTAGTTAGATTACTTGTTGGTTATCACTGCATTCTCGGAACTAGAAGCACAAGCATTTCGCTACACTCGCATTAACATCTGCTAACCATGTGTATGTGACAAATAACATTAGATTTGATTTGATTTGATTTGAGGAGGTGTGATGGTGTAGGGGTGCTTTGCTGGTCAAACTGTCTGTGATTTATTTAGAATTCCAGGTACACTTAAACAGCATGGCTACCACAGCATTCTGCAGCGAAACACCATCCCATCTGATTTGTGCTTAGTAGGACTATCATTTGTTTTTCAAGAGAACAATGACCCAACACACCTCCAGGCTGTGTTCGGGCTATTTGACCAAGAAAGAGAGTGATGGTGTGCTGCATCAGATGACTTGGCCTCCACAATCACCCGACCTCAACCCAATTGAGATGGTTTGGGCTTAGTTGAACTTCAGAGTGAAGGAGAAGCAGCCATCAAGTGCTCAGCATACAGTATGTGTTATGCAGGTGAATGAGGACCCAAAAGCGACTTGGCGAAAACAGAGTTTTTAATCCAGTAAAGATACTTTACAAAACAAAAGGCATAATACTACTCGTAAAGACGAGAACAGACTGGAGACTTGATCAAGAACTGCAGGTTGCCTCGGGAAGGCACTTGAACCTAGCAGACTCAGACACCTGCTCACCACGCAGCATCTGAGGGAAACACGACACGACAGGGCAATACATAGACACAGCACGGTGAATTATAGACAAGGATCCGACAGGGCAGGAACGGAAAACAAGGAGAGAAATAGGGACTCTAATCAGGGAAAAGGATCGGGAACAGGTGTGGGAAGACTAAATGATTGATTAGGGGAATAGGAACAGCTGGGAGCAGGAACGGAACGATAGAGAGAAGAGAGAGCGAGAGAGTGAGAGAGGGAGGGGAGAGAGAGGGATAGAAAGAGGGAAAGAACCTAATAAGACCAGCAGAGGGAAACGAATAGAAGGGGAAGCACAGGGACAAGACATGATAATCAATGACAAAACATGACAGTACCCCCCACTCACCGAGCGCCTCCTGGCGCACTCGAGGAGGAACCCTGGCGGCAACGGAGGAAATCATCAATAAGCGAACGGTCCAGCACGTCCCGAGACGGAACCCAACTCCTCTCCTCAGGACCGTAACCCTCCCAATCCACTAAGTATTGGTGACCCCGTCCCCGAGAACGCATGTCCATGATCTTACGTACCTTGTAAATAGGTGCGCTCTCGACAAGGACGGGAGGGGGGAGGGAAGACGAACGGGGTGCGAAGAAAGGGCTTGACACAGGAGACATGGAAGACAGGATGGACGCGACGAAGATGTCGCGGAAGAAGCAGTCGCACAGCGACAGGATTGACGACCTGGGAGACACGGAACGGACCAATGAACCGCGGAGTCAACTTACGAGAAGCTGTCGTAAGAGGAAGGTTGCGAGTGGAAAGCCACACTCTCTGGCCGCAACAATACCTTGGACTCTTAATCCTGCGTTTATTGGCGGCTCTCACAGTCTGTGCCCTGTAACGGCAAAGTGCAGACCTCACCCTCCTCCAGGTGCGCTCACAACGTTGGACAAACGCTTGAGCGGAGGGAACGCTGGACTCGGCAAGCTGGGATGAGAACAGAGGAGGCTGGTAACCCAGACTACTCTGAAACGGAGATAACCCGGTAGCAGACGAAGGAAGCGAGTTGTGAGCGTATTCTGCCCAGGGGAGCTGTTCTGCCCAAGACGCAGGGTTTCTGAAAGAAAGGCTGCGTAGTATGCGACCAATCGTCTGATTGGCCCTCTCTGCTTGACCGTTAGACTGGGGATGAAACCCGGAAGAGAGACTGACGGACGCACCAATCAAACGACAGAACTCCCTCCAAAACTGTGACGTGAATTGCGGGCCTCTGTCTGAAACGGCGTCTAACGGGAGGCCATGAATTCTGAACACATTCTTGATGATGATTTGTGCCGTCTCCTTAGCGGAAGGAAGTTTAGCGAGGGGAATGAAATGTGCCGCCTTAGAGAACCTATCGACAACCGTAAGAATCACAGTCTTCCCCGCAGACAAAGGCAGACCGGTAATGAAGTCTAGGGCGATGTGAGACCATGGTCGAGAAGGAATGGGAGCGGTCTGAGACGACCGGCAGGAGGAGAGTTACCCGACTTAGTCTGCGCGCAGTCCGAACAAGCAGCCACGAAACGGCACGTGTCACGCTCCTGAGTCGGCCACCAAAAGCGCTGGCGAATAGACGCAAGAGTACCTCGAACACCGGGATGACCAGCTAACTTGGCAGAGTGAGCCCACTGAAGAACAGCCAGGCGAGTGGAAACAGGAAACGAAAAGGAGGTTACTAGGACAAGCGCGCGGCGACGCAGTGTGCGTGAGTGCTAGCTTAACCTGTCTTTCAATTCCCAGACTGTTAACCCGACAACACGCCCATAAGGAAGAATCCCCTCGGGATCAGTAGAAGCCACAGAAGAACTAAACAGACGGGATAAGGCATCAGGCTTGGTGTTTTTGCTACCCGGACGGTAAGAAATCACAAACTCGAAACGAGCGAAAAACAACGCCCAACGAGCTTGACGGGCATTAAGTCGTTTGGCAGAACGGATGTACTCAAGGTTCTTATGGTCTGTCCAAACGACAAAAGGAACGGTCGCCCCCTCCAACCACTGTCGCCATTCGCCTAGGGCTAAGCGGATGGCGAGCAGTTCACGGTTACCCACATCATAGTTGCGCTCAGATGGCGACAGGCGATGAGAAAAATAAGCGCAAGGATGAACCTTATCGTCAGACTGGAAGCGCTGGGATAGAATGGCTCCCACGCCTACCTCTGAAGCGTCAACCTCGACAATGAATTGTCTAGTGACGTCAGGAGTAACGAGGATAGGAGCGGACGTAAAACGTTCTTTTAGAAGATCAAAAGCTCCCTGGGCGGAACCGGACCACTTAAAACACGTCTTGACAGAAGTAAGAGCTGTGAGAGGGGCAGCAACTTGACCGAAATTACGAATGAAACGCCGATAGAAATTAGCGAAACCTAAAAAGCGCTGCAACTCGACACGTGACCTTGGAACGGGCCAATCACTGACAGCTTGGACCTTAGCGGAATCCATCTGAATGCCTTCAGCGGAAATAACGGAACCGAGAAAAGTAACGGAGGAGACATGAAAAGAGCACTTCTCAGCCTTTACGTAGAGACAATTCTCTAAAAGGCGCTGTAGAACACGTCGAACGTGCTGAACATGAATCTCGAGTGACGGTGAAAAAATCAGGATAACGTCAAGATAGACAAAAACAAAGATGTTCAGCATGTCTCTCAGAACATCATTAACTAATGCCTGAAAAACAGCTGGCGCATTGGCGAGACCAAACGGCAGAACCCGGTACTCAAAATGCCCTAACGGAGTGTTAAACGCCGTTTTCCACTCGTCCCCCTCTCTGATGCGCACGAGATGGTAAGCGTTACGAAGGTCCAACTTAGTAAAGCACCTGGCTCCCTGCAGAATCTCGAAGGCTGATGACATAAGGGAAGCGGATAACGATTCTTAACCGTTATGTCATTCAGCCCTCGATAATCCACGCAGGGGCGCAGAGTACCGTCCTTCTTCTTAACAAAAAAAAAAAACCCCGCCCCGGCCGGAGAGGAAGAAGGCACTATGGTACCGGCGTCAAGAGACACAGATAAATAATCCTCGAGAGCCTTACGTTCGGGAGCCGACAGAGAGTATAGTCTACCCCGAGGAGGAGTGGTCCCCGGAAGGAGATCAATACTACAATCATACGACCGGTGAGGAGGAAGGGAGTTGGCTCGGGACCGACTGAAGACCGTGCGCAGATCATGATATTCCTCCGGCACTCCTGTCAAATCGCCAGGTTCCTCCTGAGAAGTGGGGACAGAAGAAATGGGAGGGATGGCAGACATTAAACACTTCACATGACAAGAAACGTTCCAGGATAGGATAGAATTACTAGACCAATTAATAGAAGGATTATGACATACTAGCCAGGGATGACCCAAAACAACAGGTGTAAAAGGTGAACGAAAAATCAAAAAAGAAATAGTCTCACTGTGGTTACCAGATACTGTGAGAGTTAAAGGTAGTGTCTCAAATCTGATACTGGGAAGATGACTACCATCTAAGGCAAACATGGGCGTAGGCTTGTCTAACTGTCTGAAAGGAATGTCATGTTTCCGAGCCCATGCTTCGTCCATGAAACAACCCTCAGCCCCAGAGTCAATCAAGGCACTGCATGTAGCACCCGAACCGGTCCAGCGTAGATGGACCGACATAGTAGTACAGGATCTAGATGAAGAGACCTGAGTAGTAGCGCTCACCAGTAGCCCTCCGCTTACTGATGAGCTCTGGCCTTTACTGGACATGAATTGACAAAATGTCCATCAAATCCGCAATAGAGGCACAGGCGGTTGGTGATCCTCCGTTCCCTCTCCTTGGTCGAGATGCGAATACCTCCCAGCTGCATGGGCTCAGTCTCTGAGCCAGAGGAGGGAGATGGTTGCGATGCGGAGCAGGAAACACCGTTGACGCGAGCTCTCTTCCACGAGCTTGGTGACGAAGATCTACCCGTCGTTCTATGCGGATGGCGAGAGCAATCAAAGAGTCCACACTGGAAGGAACCTCCCGAGAGATAATCTCATCTTTGACCACTGTGTGGAGTCCCTCCAGAAAACGAGCGAGCAGCGCCGGCTCGTTCCAGTCACTAGAGGCAGCAAGAGTGCGAAACTCTATAGAGTAATCCGTTATGGATCGATCACCTTGGCATAGGGAAGCCAGGGCCCTAGAAGCCTCCCCACCAAAAACTGAACGGTCAAAAACCCGAATCATCTCCTCTTTAAAGTTCTGGTAATTGTTAGAACAATCAGCCCTTGCCTCCCAGATAGCTGTGCCCCACTCTCGAGCCCGGCCAGTAAGGAGTGAAATGCCGCCCCGGCCGACAGGGCAATACATAGACACAGCACGGTGAATTATAGACAAGGATCCGACAGGGCAGGAACGGAAAACAAGGAGAGAAATAGGGACTCTAATCAGGGAAAAGGATCGGGAACAGGTGTGGGAAGACTAAATGATTGATTAGGGGAATAGGAACAGCTGGGAGCAGGAACGGAACGATAGAGAGAAGAGAGAGCGAGAGAGTGAGAGAGGGAGGGGGAGAGAGAGGGATAGAAAGAGGGAAAGAACCTAATAAGACCAGCAGAGGGAAACGAATAGAAGGGGAAGCACAGGGACAAGACATGATAATCAATGACAAAACATGACAGTATGTGGGAACTCCTTCAAAACAGTTGGAAAAGCATTCCTTATGAAGCTGGTTAAGAGAATGCCAAGAGTGTGCAAAGCTGTCATCAAGGTGGCTACTTTGAAGAATCTCAAATATAAAGTACTGTTTTGTTACTACATGATTCCCATATGTGTTATTTCATAGTTTTGATGTCTTAATTATTATTCTACAAAGTAGAGAATACTAAATAATTACAAAAAACTTTGATTGAGTAGGTTTGTCCAAACTTTTGACTGGTACTGTATGTGAAATATACATAGAAAGCCATTATATCCACTGTATAGTTGAGATTTCACAACAAGTACAGGCATATAAAGGGAAACCAAAACACAACCGTCCGTCATGCTGAATTGATGTGCTCCTTGGCTGCTATAGGTCGGACTTTCAATTTTCCTCTGACGGTTAGATTACTTGTGAATCAAGCCAAATGATTAACTTTTTTTGTACGAACACATTTCAACAAGATTCTAAGGCATATTAATTAACATGCAGGACACACTGAATGGAGGAGGTTTAATGAGATTCACTTGTACTATTAGCCAAAGAAATATCATTAGTTGGTTTATATGTATTGAGGATTAAAGTTTGTATTCTAATGAAATGGGCCCAGCTCATTATTAATGAAACACACATGAAATACTTCTACACTGTTATGTTTCGAATGAATCTGTATTATTTAAAAGCGGTACGATGCTGTTAATATTCTTTCCATACAATTTAGTTATCCTATTTATTTTACTCATTCACCTAAAAAGTTTGGATGACTATTTAATTATTTTTCTTTTTTACCCCCTTTTTTTCCCCAATTTCGTGGTATCCAATTGTTATTAATTACTATCTTTTCTCATCGCTACAACTCCCGTATGGGTGAAGGTCGATAGCCATGCGTCCTCCAAAACACAACCCAACCAAGCCGCACTTCTTCTTAACACAGCGCGCATCCAACCCGGATGCCAGCAGCACCAATGTGTCAGAGGAAACACAGTGCACCTGGCGACCTTGGTTAGCGCGCACTGCACCCGGCACGCCTCAGGAGTCGCTGGTGCGTGATGAGACAACGATATCCCTACCGACCAAACCCTCCCTAACCCGGACGATGTTAGGCCAATTGTACGTCGCCCCACAGACCTACCGGTCACGGCCAGCTGCGACAGAGCCTGGGGGCGAACCCAGAGTCTCCGGTGGCACAGCTAGCGCTGCTGAGAGATCAAAGGAAGAACTTGACAGTATTGTGTGGAATAATGCACTACATAACTTGGGGCCAATTCAGACTTAGGAAATGTATGCCTTTCCTACACATGACTTTCCTACACATATCTCAGTAGTTGTTATTCATACTTATCTAATGCAGGCGAGTAATGCACTCTAGAGGTGTGGCTACCTTGCGCGCACTAAATAAATGTAATTTAACTGCTAAAACCTTCTTACTTGTTGGCCTACCAATTTGCTGGTGCAGTTTTCATTCAATATGGTTTTCAGTACATTTATCTTAAGCCATCCCTTTCGGGATCGGTGTCCCTATACCGGGATGGTTGAGCTAATGTGCGCTAATGTGATTAGCATGACGTTGTAAGCAACAGCAAACTTTCCAGGATATAGACGTGTCTTATATGAGCAGAAAGCTTCAATTCTTGTTAATCTAATTACACTGTCCAATTTACAGTAGCTATTACAGTGAAAAACACAATGCTATTGTTTGAGGAGAGTGCACAACAACAAAAAACTTTTATCACTGCAACTGGTTTGATACATTCAACTCTGATGGTAAATAATATACTTACATTCAGTAATCTCGTCCTGATTTGTCATCCTGAGGGTCCCAGATAATAAAATGTAGCATAGTTTTGTTTGATAAAATACATATTTATATTCAAATGTAGGAACTGGGTCCTCAGTGTACCGAGCTGTCTGTTTAAAATACATGCATACAGTTCGGACACCCATGCATATCCCACAAGACATTCCACCAGAGGTCTCTTCACAGTTCCCAAGTCCAGAACATACTATGGGAGGTGCACAGTACTACATATAGCCATGACTACATGGAACTCTATTCCACATCAGGTAACTGATGCAAACAGTAGAATCAGATTTAAAAAGCAGGTAAAAATACACCTTATGGAACAGCATATCCACTATACACACACATACACATGGATTTTGTGTTGTAGATATGTGGTAGTGGAGTATGGGCCTGAGGGCACAAAGTGTCATGTATTGTCATATATTGTCATGTCTTGTTCCTGTGCTTTCTCTTCTATTCGTTTCCCCCTGCTGGTCTGATTAAGTCTCTATTTCTCTCTCTGTTTCTGCTTCTGTCCTTGTCGGATCCTTGTTTGCTGTGTACTGTGTTCTTGTTCCGTCCTGTCGTGTTTTGCCTATCATCAGATGCTGCGTGTGAGCAGGTGTCTCTGTCAGCTACGGCCCGCGCCTACCCGAAGGGACCTGCAGTCGGTTGCCGCTTATCCTGCAATTCCCCTCTACTACTAGAGGATTTCTGTTATTCCCGTTTGGACATTTCCTGTTAAGGATTGAGGATTATGTTATTTCTGTTTGGAATTAAATAAACTCAGTTTCTGTTAAGTCGCGTTTGGGTCCTCACTCACTTGCATAACACAAAGTTACTGTGTTGTGAATTCTGTAATGAATGTATTGTAATGTTTTTAAAATTTTATAACTGTCTTAATTTTGTCGAACCCCAGGAAGAGCCTTGGCAGCAGCTAATGGGGATCCATAATAAATACAAATGGAAATAGTCTGGGTAGCCATTTGATTAGCTGTTCAGGAGTCTTATAGCTTGGGGGTAGAAGCTGTTTATATGAGCCTCTTGGACCTAGACTTGGCACTCCGGGACCTCTTGCCGTGCGGTAGCAGAGAGAACAGTCTATGACTAGGGTGGCTGGAGTCTTTGACCATTTTTAGAGCCTTCCTCTGACACAAGCTGGTATAGAGGTCCTGGATGGCAGGAAGCTTGTCCTCAGTGATGTACGGGGCCATACACATTACCATCTGTAGTGCCTTGCGGTTGGAGGCAAAGAAGTTGCCATACCAGGCAGTGATGCAACCAGCTCTCGATGGTGCGGCTGTATAAATCCTTTTGAGGATCTGAGGACCCATGCCAAATCTTTTCTGTCTCCTGAGGGAGAAGAGATGTTGTCGTGCCCTTTTCATGACTGTCTTGGTGTGCTTGGACCATGTTAGTTTGTTGGTGATGTGGACACCAAGGAACTTGAAGCTCTCAACCTGCTCCACTACCGACCCGTCGATGAGACTGCGAGCATGCTCGGTCCTCCTTTTCCTGTAGTCCACAATCATCTGCTTTGTCTTGATCACGTTGAGGGAGGTGACACGGCCATGTCTCTGACCTCCTCCCTATATATAGGCTGTCTCGTCGTTGTTGGTGATCAGGCCTACCACTGTTGTATCATCGGCAAAGTTAATGATGGTTTTGGAGTTGTGCCTGGCCATGCAGTCCTGAGTGAACAGGGAGTACAGGAGGGGACTGAGCACGCACCTCTGAGGGGCCCCCGTGTTGAGGATCAGCTTGGCGAATGTGTTGTTATCTACTCTTACCACCTGGGGGCGGCCCGTCAGGAAGTCCAGGATTCAGTTGCAGAGGGAGGTGTTTAGTCCCAGGGTTAGCTTAGTGATGAGCTTTGAGGGCGCTATGGTGTTGAATGCTGAGCTGTAGTCAATGAATAGCATTCTCACATAGGTGTTCCTTTTGTCTAGGTGGGAAAGGGCAGTGTGAAGTGCAATAGAGATTGCATCATCTGTGGCTCTTTTGGGGACGTATGCAAATTGGAGTGGGTTTATGGTTTCTGGGATGGTGGTGTTGATGTGAGCCATGACCAGCCTTTCAAAGCACTTCATGGCTACAGACATGAGTGCTACGGGTCGGTAGCTATTTAGGCAGGTTACCTTAGTGTTCTTGGGCACAGGGACTATGGTGGACTGCTTGGTATTACAGACTCAGACAGGGAAAAGTTGAAAATGTCAGTGAAGACAATGCCAGTTGGACACAGCATGCTTGTATTATACGTCCTGGTAATCCGTCTGGCCCTGCGGCCTTGTGAATATTGACCTGTTTAAAGGTCCGGAAAAGCTGATGCTCTCATGCATGTTTCTGTGTTACTTGCCTCGAAGCGAGCATAGAAGTGATTTAGCTAGTCTGGTAGGCTCGTGTCACCGAGCAGCTTGTGGCTGTGCTTCCCTTTGTAGTCTGTAATAGTTTTCAAGCCCTGTCACATCTGACGAGTGTCGGAGCCGGTGTATTATGATTCAATCTTAGTCCTGTATTGATGCTTTGCCTGTTTGATGGTTCGTCGGAGGGCATAGCGGGATTTCTTAACTTCTTGAAATGCATGCCCAAATTCAACTGCCTGCTACTCATCCCCAGAAGATAAGATATGCATATTATTAGTAGATTTGGATAGAAAACACTCTGAAGTTTCTAAAACTGTTTGAATCATGTCTGTGAGTATAACAGAACATATTTAGCAGGCGAAACCCAGAGGACAAACCATTCAGATTTTTTTTTAGGTCACTCTTTTCAATGGAATTCATTGGGAATCCAGATTTCTAAGGAACCTTCTTGCAGTTCCTATCGCTTCCAATGGATGTCAACAGTCCTGAGAAATTGGTTGAGGTTATTCCTTTGTGTAATGAAGAAGTACGGCCATCTTGAACGAGAGTCACTTGAAGTGTACTGTTAGATAGAGGTACATGACCAGAAAGCATGCTTCAGTTTGTTTTCTTCCTGAATTGAACACAGATCATCAATTTTATAGATTATTTACGTTAAAAAATACCTATAGTTGTATTACAAAAGTAGTTTGAAATGTTTTGGCAAAGTTTACAGGTAACTTTTGAGATATTTTGTAGTCACGTTGAGCAAGATGGAACTGGATCAAACGCGCCTAATAAATGAACATTTTGGATATATATCGACGGAATTAATCCAAAAAAGGACCCTTTGTGATGTTTATGGGACATATTGGAGTGGAAACAAAAGAATCTCGTCAAAGGTAAGGCATGAATTATATTTTTATTTCTACATTTTGTGTCGCACCTGCAGGTTTGAAATATGGTTTCTCTCTTTGTTGACGGAGGTGCTACCCTCAGATAATAGCATCGTTTGCTTTCGCCAAAAAGCCTTTTTGAAATCTGACATGTTGGGCTGGATTCACAATTGTAGATTTAATGTGCTATCTTGCATGTGTGATTTAATGAAAGTTTGATTTTTAGAGTATTTTTTAAAACATTTGGCTCTCTGCATTTTCCCTGTCACTGTGGGGATGATGTCACAAATCCACTTACTGATGAAGCCAGTGACAATGCCATCAAGAATCCTGTAACATATTCCAGTCTGTGTTAGCAAAACAGTCATGTAGTTAAGTATTTGCTTCGTCTGACTACTTTTTTATTGACCGAGTCACTGGTGCTTCCTGCTTTAGTTTTTGCTTATAAGCAGGAATCAGGAAGATAGAATTATGGTCAGATTTGCCAAATGAAGGGAGAGGGATAGCTTTGTACGCGTCTCTGTGTGTGAAGTAAAGGTGGTCTAGAGTTTTTTCCCCTCTGGTTGCACATTTAACATGCTGGTAGAAATGAAGTAGTGGTCCTGTGTAGCTCAGTTGGTAGAGCATGGCGCTTGTAACGCCAGGGTAGTGGGTTCGATCCCCGGGACCACCCATACGTAGAATGTATGCACACATGACTGTAAGTCGCTTTGGATAAAAGCGTCTGCTAAATGGCATATATTATTATATTATATTATTAAGTAAAACTGATTCAATTTTCCCTGCATTAAAGTCCCCGGCCACTAGGAGCGCCGCCGCTGGATGAGCATTTTCCTGTTTGCTTATGGCCGTAAACAGCTCATTGAGTGCCGTCTTAGTGCCAGCATTTGCTTGTGGTGGTAAATAGACAGCTACGAAGAATATAGATGAAAACTCTCTTGGTAGATAGTGTGGTCTACAACTTATCATGAGATACTCTACCTCAGGTGAGCAAAACCTCGAGACTTCCTTAGATATTGTGTACCAGCTGTTGTTTACAAATATACATGGACTGCCACCCCTTGTTTTACCAGAGGCTACCATTCTATCCTGCCGATAAAGGGTATAACCCGCCAGCTGTATGTTATTCATGTCATCGTTCAGCCACGACTCAGTGAAACATAAGATATTACAGTTTTTAATGTCTTGTTGATAGGATATATGTGCTTGTAGTTCATCCACTTTATTATTGTCATGGTCGTCGTTGGAATGAGACCAAGGTGCAGGGTGGTGTGCATACATTTTATTTTCCAAATTAGCTCCATAATATCAACAGAAACATGGCAAACGTTGTTTAGAATCAATCCTCAAGGTGTTTTTCACATAACAATTCGATAATATATCCGTCGGGACAATTGGTTTCTCATAAGAAGAGATTGGAAAAATGGCTACTTGTGTACTTTACGCAAGATTTTCTGCGGGAGCCATCATGTGACCACTTGCTAAATGTGGTCCCTTACGGCTATTCTTCAACATAAATGAGTAAAAAGACGCCACAATGCTGTAGACACCTTGGGGAATACGTAGAAAAAGTAAGCTCATTAGTAGCTCATTCACAGCCATATAAGGAGTCATTGGCATGAGGCAGTTTATAAAAATGCGGCACTTCCTGATTGGATTTTTATCTGGGTTTCGCCTGTAACATCAGTTCTGTTGCACTCACAGACAATATCTTTGCAGTTTTGGAAACATCAGAGTGTTTTCTATCCAAAGCTGTCCATTATATGCATAGTCCAGCATCTTGTCGTGACAAAATATCCTGTATAGAACGGGAACATTTTTTATCCAAAAATGAAAATACTGCCCCCTAGTTATAAAAGGTTAATCATGAGCTTTGAGGGTACTATGGTCTTGAAGACTGAGCTGTAGTCAATGAAAAACATTCTTACATAGGTATTCCTCTGAGGTGCTCTGAGGCCACGGCTCGGGATGCTGTCTGGGCCGGCAGCCTTGCCAGGGTTAACACGCTTAAATGTGATACTCACGTCGGCCAAGGAAAACGAGAGCCCACAGTCCTCGGAAATGGGCCTTGTTGGTGGCACTGTGTTATCCTCAAATCAGGTGAAGAAGGTGTTTAGCTTGTCTGCGAGGAAGACGTCGGTGTCTGCGACGTGGCTGGTTTTCCCTTTGTAATCCGTGATTGCCTGGAGTCGCTGTCACATACGTCTCATGTCTGTGTAGTTGACTTGCGAGTTCACTTTGTCTCTGTACTGATGTTTGCCTGTTTGATTGTCTTACGGAGGGCATAACTGGACTGTTTGTGTTCAACCATATTCCCAGTCACCTTGTTGTGGTTAAATACGGTGTTTCGCTCTTTCAGTTTTGCGCGGATGCTGTCATCTAACCACAGTTTATGGTTTGGGCAGGTTTTAATAGTCACAGTGGGAACAGCATTCCCTATACACTTCCTGATGAACTCAGTCACCTTGTCAGTGTATATGTCAATGTTATTCACTTATTCAACATATTTAGTAAATATGGGATCGGCCTACATTTTTTATTTTGTTTCAGTCGGCTATTTAACAAACTAGGATGTAACGACTAGCATTTAAATTGGAGTTGCTGACAAAGCACTACATAAAACCTCAAATACACAATTTGAAGCAACCACATATTTAGCCATGAAGCACGTTCTGATTGGCCAGTGAGGGGTCAAACCTCGGCACAGTTCGTCTAAGTAGTAATCATGGCCGATTTACCGACCAGGCCCTGACCTCCAGGGGGCCCCCATTGATTTTGTTAGTCACTCTCGCTCAGATATTATATTAACATGGTATAAGTCATGGCAAAATGTGTAGACTTGCAGGAAATTAGCTGTAAAACTGTCCCATGTCAAAATGGGTAGAAATGGCATGAAATTAGTTCTAAAATGTTACATTTTTCTCTCTGCCCCACATTTTGCCCACGAGGTGGTGTGGCCCCCAAAAGGCCCAGGGCCCCCTGTATGCACCCACATGATAGCTTAATTGATAGATAACATAATGAAAATGCTGATTAGGCTGATAATTGGGGTAGAGAAAAGGAACAGAGGGTTGAATGTAAACACAACTCGTCAACAATTTAATGCATACAGATGATCAAAACGTTGTCTTCTGTTGGGTTCGACAGAGTGATTTAGATACAATTTTCACTGGCAGCTGTTGGGCCTAATCCCATTTCTGCATATGTCAGTTGATAGGTGTGATGGGCCCTGATGAGCAGCCTGAGCTATAAACAGAATCATTATTAGATCCCCATTGTGATAAATGTTATTTGTTGCTGTCAAGCGGTATTAATGTTTAATTCAACGGTAGAAAATTGAAAGAGTAGACACACACAACCCAGCCCGTTCACCATGGTCAGCTATTATGACAAAGGGAACTGCTGGCCAGATGAACTTCATTGCCCCTGAGATGGGGGGTGGGTGGGGGGGCGTGGGGGGGGGGGCGAGAGAGTGAGAGGATAAGGGTTTTAATTTCCGTGTTTAAAAGGGCAATGTAGTAATATGATGTTTATCTTTTCTGAAGAGTTTAATTTCTGCTGGGACCCAGAGCACACATTGTGAAACAATGCATTATGGGGGATAGTGTGTGTGTCTGTCTTAGGCCATGGGGGGTAGTGGCGGTTTAGGATCAGACTGTTGAAGTGGGGGGATGGAGGAGTGTGTGTGTCAGGGGGGGGGGTTGAGATACATGCTCAATGATTTATTAATTAAGATCACTAACCAGCAGCAGAGCTCTTGTTTGTTGGTTGACCCTTAGTGGTAAGTGTATGAGACATGTATATCTCATTTTACATTTGAGTCATTTACCAGACACTCTTATCCAGAGCAACTTACAAGAGTAATTAGGGTTAAGTGCCTGACTCATCAACAGATTCTTCACCTAGTAGGCTCAGAGGTTCAAACCAGCAATCTTTTGGTTAATGGCCCATTGCCCTTAACTGCTAGGCTACCTGCCACCCCTCTCCTCTGATCAATCGATCAAGGTCCTTCTTCCATTTTCTTTCACTGAGATTGCTTTGGGTTGAGCCAGATTGATTTAAATTAGTTTCAACAACAAGAAAACAAGATATTTCATTTGATGAGCTACTGTGCAAAATCATATTCTCCTCCTCCTCCTCTCACCCAAATCTGCTACTCTGGAAATATTACTTAAAAACCCTGGAACATTTTTGCTGCAGAAAAATGGCTATGCCCAAGAGGTGTGTGTTCCTGAAATAAGATGATGATGTAAAAGGCCAGCTGCTAATCTTTATTCCCTAAGTAAAACCTTCATTCATTATGTAACAGATTGCATTTGTATTCAGGCCACAGACCCTGCCAGGGTGCAGAAACAGCCAGAGATCCACTTATTTTTATTTCTACAGCTAGTGCCCCATTTTTTCTTATCCCCCCCTTAATGGAAAGATTCTAATGGGGAACCCAGAGACAATGATTTTTTTCTTCTCCCCCCCTTAATGGAAAGATTCTAATGGGAAACCCAGAGACAATGATTTTTTTCTTCTCCCCCCTTAATGGAAAGATTCTAATGGGAAACCCAGAGACAATGATTTTTTTCTTCTCCCCCCCTTAATGGAAAGATTCTAATGGGAAACCTCTTCTCCCCCCTTTAATGGAAAGATTCTAATGGGAAACCCAGAGACAATGATTTTTTTTCTCCCCCCTTAATGGAAAGATTCTAATGGGAAACCTCTTCTCCCCCTTTAATGGAAAGATTCTAATGGGAAACCCAGAGACACTGATTTTTTTCTTCTCCCCCTTAATGGAAAGATTCTAATGGGAAACCTCTTCTCCCCCCTTTAATGGAAAGATTCTAATGGGACCTTCAACCTTCCCAAGTTCTCTCACGTCACCCCGCTCCTCCGTTCTCTCCACTGGCTTCCAGTTGAAGCTCGCATCCGCTACAAGACCATGGTGCTTGCCTACGGAGCTGTGAGGGGAACGGCACCTCAGTACCTCCAGGCTCTGATCAGGCCCTACACCCAAACAAGGGCACTGCGTTCATCCACCTCTGGCCTGCTCGCCTCCCTACCACTGAGGAAGTACAGCTCCCGCTCAGCCCAGTCAAAACTGTTCGCTGCGCTGGCCCCCCAATTGTGGAACAAACTCCCTCACGACGCCAGGACAGCGGAGTCAATCACCACCTTCCGGAGACACCTGAAACCCCACCTCTTTAAGGAATACCTAGGATAGGATAAGTAATCCCTCTCACCCCCCTTTAAGATTTAGATGCACTATTGTAAAGTGACTGTTCCACTGGATGTCATAAGGTGAATGCACCAATTTGTAAGTCGCTCTGGATAAGAGCGTCTGCTAAATTACTTAAATGTAATGTAAATGTAAACCCAGAGACAATGATTTTTTTCTTCTCCCCCCCTTAATGGAAAGATTCTAATGGGAAACCCAGAGACAATTATTTTTTTATTCTCCCCCCCTTAATGGAAAGATTCTAATGGGAAACCCAGAGACAATGATTTTTTTTCTTTTCCCCCCCTTAATGGAAAGATTCTAATGGGAAACCCAGAGACAATGATTTTTTTCTTGCATGTCCCCCTACAAAGAAATGTAGAAATAAAAATGATCATCAAAAATTGATTCAATTATAATTATTTGCTTTGAAAATGAACGGGATCCTCTACGTGGTGCAGTGTGGAGAAGACTACTTTAGTGTTGAAAGGAATTTCAATTTGAAGTCCAATCTGGGGTGTAATAGTCGGGTATGAAGGCCCTTATAAAATACTTTTACCTTCCTTCAAAGTGCTTTTCCATAACATTGGTATAGGACACCAACCTAATAGAATCGCTGCAGCTTGCTGTTGTTCTTCTTTTCCGACTAGTGCAAAAAATGTAGCTCCGCAATTTCTTTTACATAGGGCATGGAACTATATTTAACTATCAATTTGAGCTATATTACTTTCAAATACTTGTATTAATTATATTAAGTATGACACAGAAATGGATTACACCTTCTTAATCTTAGCCCAGTAATTTTAGAATCACCCGTTTAGTAGCCTATCCTGTTGCATGCATTTTCTGTCCATGGGCATGGTTGTTCATACAGTGGTTACAATGTTCGGCTGACCCTTTAAAACAACACATTTCACTGCACCTATCTGGTGTATGTGACAATGATTTTTGGGGGTATCACTGATACAACATTCTCATAAAAGATCCAAGGCAAAGTCACGGGGGCAAATGACTTTGGTACAGGTACAGACACAACTAGTGTTAACAATTAAATTATAATATTTACATAAGATATTACCTCAAAACTTTAATTTCCAAAACAATTCTTACCTTGGTCAGTCACACTGCATGTTGGTGGGTGGCAAGATAAAATAGGAGCTAGCTAGCTGTGTTAAGTAGTTTCACTGAAAACTATTGCTGTCAGGCAGGTCTGAACAATTGGTCTTCTTCCTCTCTCATCCACGAAGTGGAAAACCAATTTTAAATCAATGTTGTGAATATTTAATCAAATAAAATTCCATTATCCATAAGAAAGATTTTTGGCGGTGACAGCTGCTCTGCTCCTTCATCGGAAGTCATTTCAAAATTGTCATGTCAGGAACATGTCAAATTGTGAAAGAATATACAGTACCAGTCAAAAGTTTGGACACACCTACTTATTCAAGAGTTTTTCTTTATTTTTTACTATTTTCTACAATGTAGAATAATAGTGAAGACATCAAAACTATGAAATAACATGTATGGAATCATGTAGTAACCAAAACAGTGTTAAACAAATCAAAATGTATTATATATTTTAGATTATACAAAGTAGCCACCATTTGCCTTGATGACAGCTTTGCACACTCTTGACATTCGCTCTACCAGTTTTATGAGCAATGCTTTGCTAACAGTCTTGATGGAGGAGGCCAGGTCATCTGATGCAGCACTCCATCACTCTCCTTGGTCAAATAGACCTTACACAGCTTGGTGGTGTGTTTGGGGTCATTGTCCTGTTATCCTGAAAAACAAATGGTAGTCCCACTAAGTGCAAACCAGATGGGATGGTGAATCGTTGCAGAATGCTGTGGTAGCCATGTTGCTTAAGTGTGCCTTGAATTCTTAATAAATCATGGATAGTGTCACTAACAAAGCACCCCCACACCATCACACCTGCTCCTCCATGCTTCACGGTGGGAACCACACATGCGGAGCTCTTCCACACAGGACACCGGGCGGGACACCAGGTAAATGTAGTCTCTTATGGTCAATCTTCCAATGATATGCCTACAAAAACATCACAATGCTGCAGACACCTCGGGGAATAGACAGAAAGCGCAGGCTCATTCCTGGCGCATTCACAGCCATATAATGAGACATTGGAACACAGCGCCTTCAGAATCAAGGGGCATTTCCTGTATGAAACTTCATCTTGGTTTCGCCTGTTGCATTAGTTCTGGGGCACGCACAGATAATATCTTTGCAGTTATGGAGACGTCAGAGTTGTGTCTTTCCAAGGCTGTCAATTCCATGCATAGTCGAGCATCTTTTCGTGACAAAATATTGCGCTTAAAACGGGCACATCTTTTTATCCAAGAATGACACAGCGCCTCCATAGGTTGAAGAGGTTAAAGTAATGATGGACTCTGCTTATTTGAGCTGTTCTTGCCATTATAGGGCTATCTTCTGTATACCACCATTACCTTGTCACAACACAACTGATTAGCTCAAATGCATTAAGAAGGAAAGAAATTACACAAATTAACTTTTAACAAGGCACACCTGTTAATTGTAATGCATTCCAGGTGACTACCTCACAAATCTGTTTGAGAGTGTCATGTTTTGTCATTTATTATCTTGTCTTGTCCCTGTGCTTCCCATTCTATTCGTTTCCCTCTGCTGGTCTTATTAGGTTCTTTCCCTCTTTCTATCCCTCTCTCTCCCCCCTCCCTCTCTCACTCTCTCGCTCTCTCTTCTCTCTATCGTTCCGTTCCTGCTCCCAGCTGTTCCTATTCCCCTAATCATCATTTAGTCTTCCCACACCTGTTCCCGATCCTTTTCCCTGATTAGAGTCCCTATTTCTCTCCTTGTTATTCGTTTCTGCCCTGTCGGTTCCTTGTCTAGAATTCACTGTGCTGTGTTTGTGTATCGCCCTGTCGTGTCGTGTTTTCCTCAGATGCTGCGTGGTGAGCAGGTGTCTGAGTCTGTCTGGTTCAAGTGCCTTCCCGAGGCAACCTGCTGTTCACCTGCTGTTCAAGATCGAGTCTCCAGTTTGTCCTCGTCATTTCGAGTGAAAGTTGTGTTTTTTGATTGTATTTACTTTACTGGATTAAAGACTCTGTTTTCGCCAAGTCGCTTTTGGGTCCTCTTTCACCTGCATGACAGAAGGAACCGACCAAGGAATGGACCCAGCGACTTCAGACGCTCGTTACACTGCCGTCGAGATCCAAGGAGCCATGCTCGGCAGACACGAGCAGGAATTGTCTGCTGCTCGCCATGCCGTGGAGAACCTGGCCGCTCAGGTTTCCGACCTCTCTGGACAGTTCCAGAGTCTACGTCTCGTGCCACCTGTTACTTCCTGGCCTGCCGAGCCTCCAGAACCTAGGGTTAATAACCCACCTTGCTACTCCGGGCAGCCCACTGAGTGCCGCTCCTTTCTCACGCAGTGTGAGATTGTGTTCTCTCTCCAACCCAACACATACTCTAGAGAGAGAGCTCGGGTTGCTTACGTCATTTCACTCCTTACTGGCCGGGCTCGAGAATGGGGCACAGCTATCTGGGAGGCAAGGGCTGATTGCTCTAACAAGTTCCAGAACTTTAAAGAGGAGATGATTCGGGTTTTTGACCGTTCAGTTTTTGGTAGGGAGGCTTCTAGGGCCCTGGCTTCCTTATGCCAAGGTGAACGGTCCATAACGGATTATTCTATTGAGTTTCGCACTCTTGCTGCCTCTAGTGAGTGGAACGAGCCGGCGCTGCTCGCTCGTTTTCTGGAGGGACTCCACGCAGTGGTTAAGGATGAGATTCTCTCCCGGGAGGTTCCTTCAGATGTGGACTCTTTGATTGCTCTCGCCATCCGCATAGAACGACGGGTAGATCTTCGTCACCGGGCTCGTGGAAGAGAGCTCGCATCAACGGTGTTTCCCTGCTCCGCATCGCAACCATCTCCCTCCTCTGGCTCAGAGACTGAGCCCATGCAGCTGGGAGGGATTCGCATCTCGACTAAGGAGAGGGAACGGAGAGGATCACCAACCGCCTGTGTCTCTATTGCGGAGTTGCTGGACATTTTGTTAATTCATGTCCAGTAAAGCCAGAGCTCATCTGTAAGCGGAGGGCTACAGGTGAGCGCAACTACTCAAGTCTCTCCATCAAAATCCTGTACTACTTTGTCGGTCCATCTACGCTGGACCGGTTCGGTGCTACATGTAGTGCCTTGATAGACTCTGGGGCTGAGGGTTGTTTCATGGACGAAGCATGGGTTCGGAAACATGACATTCCTTTCAGAGAGTTAGAGAAGCCTACGCCCATGTTCGCCTTAGATGGTAGTCATCTTCCCAGTATCAGATTTGAGACACTACCTTTAACCCTCACAGTATCTGGTAACCACAGTGAGACTATTTCTTTTTTGATTTTCCGTTCACCGTTTACACCTGTTGTTTTGGGTCATCCCTGGCTAGTATGTCATAATCCTTCTATTAATTGGTCTAGTAATTCTATCCTATCCTGGAACGTTTCTTGTCATGTGAAGTGTTTAATGTCTGCCATCCCTCCCGTTTCTTCTGTCCCTACTTCTCAGGAGGAACCTGGCGATTTGACAGGAGTGCCGGAGGAATATCATGATCTGCGCACGGTCTTCAGTCGGTCCCGAGCCAACTCCCTTCCTCCTCACCGGTCGTATGATTGTAGTATTGATCTCCTTCCGGGGACCACTCCTCCTCGGGGTAGACTATACTCTCTGTCGGCTCCCGAACGTAAGGCTCTCGAGGATTATTTGTCTGTGTCTCTTGACGCCGGTACCATAGTGCCTTCTTCCTCTCCGGCCGGGGCGGGGTTCTTTTTTGTTAAGAAGAAGGACGGTACTCTGCGCCCCTGCGTGGATTATCGAGGGCTGAATGACATAACGGTTAAGAATCGTTATCCGCTTCCCCTTATGTCATCAGCCTTCGAGATTCTGCAGGGAGCCAGGTGCTTTACTAAGTTGGACCTTCGTAACGCTTACCATCTCGTGCGCATCAGAGAGGGGGACGAGTGGAAAACGGCGTTTAACACTCCGTTAGGGCATTTTGAGTACCGGGTTCTGCCGTTCGGTCTCGCCAATGCGCCAGCTGTTTTTCAGGCATTAGTTAATGATGTTCTGAGAGACATGCTGAACATCTTTGTTTTTGTCTATCTTGACGATATCCTGATTTTTTCTCCGTCACTCGAGATTCATGTTCAGCACGTTCGACGTGTTCTACAGCGCCTTTTAGAGAATTGTCTCTACGTAAAGGCTGAGAAGTGCTCTTTTCATGTCTCCTCCGTTACTTTTCTCGGTTCCGTTATTTCCGCTGAAGGCATTCAGATGGATTCCGCTAAGGTCCAAGCTGTCAGTGATTGGCCCGTTCCAAGGTCACGTGTCGAGTTGCAGCGCTTTTTAGGTTTCGCTAATTTCTATCGGCGTTTCATTCGTAATTTCGGTCAAGTTGCTGCCCCTCTCACAGCTCTTACTTCTGTCAAGACGTGTTTTAAGTGGTCCGGTTCCGCCCAGGGAGCTTTTGATCTTCTAAAAGAACGTTTTACGTCCGCTCCTATCCTCGTTACTCCTGACGTCACTAGACAATTCATTGTCGAGGTTGACGCTTCAGAGGTAGGCGTGGGAGCCATTCTATCCCAGCGCTTCCAGTCTGACGATAAGGTTCATCCTTGCGCTTATTTTTCTCATCGCCTGTCGCCATCTGAGCGCAACTATGATGTGGGTAACCGTGAACTGCTCGCCATCCGCTTAGCCCTAGGCGAATGGCGACAGTGGTTGGAGGGGGCGACCGTTCCTTTTGTCGTTTGGACAGACCATAAGAACCTTGAGTACATCCGTTCTGCCAAACGACTTAATGCCCGTCAAGCTCGTTGGGCGTTGTTTTTCGCTCGTTTCGAGTTTGTGATTTCTTACCGTCCGGGTAGCAAGAACACCAAGCCTGATGCCTTATCCCGTCTGTTTAGTTCTTCTGTGGCTTCTACTGATCCCGAGGGGATTCTTCCTTATGGGCGTGTTGTCGGGTTAACAGTCTGGGGAATTGAAAGACAGGTTAAGCAAGCACTCACGCACACTGCGTCGCGCGCGCGCTTGTCCTAGTAACCTCCTTTTCGTTCCTGTTTCCACTCGTCTGGCTGTTCTTCAGTGGGCTCACTCTGCCAAGTTAGCTGGTCATCCCGGTGTTCGAGGCACTCTTGCGTCTATTCGCCAGCGCTTTTGGTGGCCGACTCAGGAGCGTGACACGCGCCGTTTCGTGGCTGCTTGTTCGGACTGCGCGCAGACTAAGTCGGGTAACTCTCCTCCTGCCGGTCGTCTCAGACCGCTCCCCATTCCTTCTCGACCATGGTCTCACATCGCCCTAGACTTCATTACCGGTCTGCCTTTGTCTGCGGGGAAGACTGTGATTCTTACGGTTGTCGATAGGTTCTCTAAGGCGGCACATTTCATTCCCCTCGCTAAACTTCCTTCCGCTAAGGAGACGGCACAAATCATTATCGAGAATGTATTCAGAATTCATGGCCTCCCGTTAGACGCCGTTTCAGACAGAGGCCCGCAATTCACGTCACAGTTTTGGAGGGAGTTCTGTCGTTTGATTGGTGCGTCCGTCAGTCTCTCTTCCGGGTTTCATCCCCAGTCTAACGGTCAAGCAGAGAGGGCCAATCAGACGATTGGTCGCATACTACGCAGCCTTTCTTTCAGAAACCCTGCGTCTTGGGCAGAACAGCTCCCCTGGGCAGAATACGCTCACAACTCGCTTCCTTCGTCTGCTACCGGGTTATCTCCGTTTCAGAGTAGTCTGGGTTACCAGCCTCCTCTGTTCTCATCCCAGCTTGCCGAGGCTTGCCGAGTGTTTTCCTCAGATGCTGCGTGGTGAGCAGGTGTCTGAGTCTGTCTGGTTCAAGTGCCTTCCCGAGGCAACCTGCTGTTCACCTGCTGTTCAAGATCGAGTCTCCAGTTTGTCCTCGTCATTTCGAGTGAAAGTTGTGTTTTTTTGATTGTATTTACTTTACTGGATTAAAGACTCTGTTTTCGCCAAGTCGCTTTTGGGTCCTCTTTCACCTGCATGACAGAGAGAATGCTACTTTGAATAATCTCAAATCTCTAATATATGTTTGGATTGCTACATGATTCGATATGTGTTATTTCATAGTTTTGATGTCTTCACTATTATTCTACAATGTAGTAAATGCAAAAAAATTAAGAAAAACCCTTGAATGAGTAGGTGTGTCCGAAATGTTGACTGGTACTGTATGTATATATATATATGGTGGTGACACGTCATTCAGGGACGGTCGGGCTGAGCCCCACCTGTTTAGTGCCTGTTTTGCATGTTATTTTGGCATTAATACCTGGCACATATCAGTTTACAAACAATGTAAAAAGATATATCATCATCCTTCCAAAATCTTATATATACAGTATATATATATATATATATATATATATATATATATATATTGTATTTATGTATGTGATAAATACATTTACCCAATATATTTACATCAGTGGAGGCTGCTGGTGGGAGAATGGCTCATAGTAATGTCTGGAACAGAGCAAATGGAATGGCATCAAACCATGTACTTAATGTATTTGATACCATTCCACTAATTCCGCTCCAGCCATTACCACGAGATTGTCCTCTACAATTAAGGTGCCTCCAACTCCTTTGATATAAATATATTTATATTTTATTGAACTATATTCCAATATATAATGCTGGGAGCTGCTGTTAATGTCAGCAGAAACAGCAGAAACAGACAGGCCTAATACTCCTTCCAGCTGATTGTGGTGTCATGAACCAGTGGATGTAGCTGCAGTTAACCATCTCTTCTCTTCACCGATATAAAGGAACAAATCACATCAGTGCCTGAAGAGAGAGAGGACTCCAGGCCTATTTCCAGCCTGGCCAGTCTGATAAAGGTTGTTGTCATCATCTAAACAGCCAAGCCCATTTGTAACCAGGTTACCAGCTATCTATCATCTGTAATTGAGAGCATGCAGCTTGAGTCGGAAGTGTATCAACAATATAAAATGTTAGCCTTCCATCAAGCAGGCTCTGACGGGAATTAATAGCTATCATCTGAGAGGAAAAGAGCCCTGAGACAGACCAGAATGGGCTTTTAGTGACAGTGAAAGATGTACTCCTCTGAGCTATTATTATTACTGTGTGTGTGTGTCTCTGTCTGTCTGTCTGTCTGTCTGTCTGTCTGTCTGTCTGTCTGTCTGTCTGTCTGTCTGTCTGTCTGTCTGTCTGTCTGTCTGTCTGTCTGTCTGTCTGTCTGTCTGTCTGTCTGTCTGTCTGTCTGTCTGTCTGTCTGTCTGTCTGTCTGTCTGTCTGTCTGTCTGTCTGTCTGTCTGTCTGTCTGTCTGTCTGTCTGTCTGTCTGTCTGTCTGTCTGTCTGTCTGTCTGTCTGTCTGTCTGTCTGTCTGTCTGTCTGTCTGTCTGTCCAGTAAGTGCATGTGTATGTATGCGTGTTTGTATGTACATGTATTTGCACACAAAATAATCAAATCTACTCCTTGAACAGTATTATACCCCAATCAGAAACAGTCAAACAGGGCCACATGAATGAAACTCAAATGACTGTCAAGACAGCAAGCTCAGCTCAGCTCAGTACACAACCTAGGATATCTTCCATTTCTTGATTTCATTTTTTCCACACACCACAACATCTTCTCAAATTCAGCTTGACAATGCAGCTTGACACAACATCCCAGAGCTGACTTTGGAGAGCCATAGCTAGACGTGTACTTGGGATGTAGGGGGGATGTATTGCAGATACATGAATGTCAGACACAGATCCAGGCTTGTCAAGCCGTTTGCTCCCCCTCAACCCCCTCTCTCTGTGATGCTGAAATGGCTGTTGTGGTTGCAGTGGAGGAGGGGAGAGGACCTGACTCTGTCACACATCTGATCCTGACATAAGACCATCTGACTAAAACAGAACAGTCTATGTTCCCCTCTCTGTCTTATAAACCTTACAGACCTTCTGCTGCTACTGCTAAACTGATTCAGTGATTACACAGAGAAGATGGATACACATAGGTTATGGTTGGTTGATAGCTTTGGGAAACAAAATTGGGAGTCTGTGTATTGGTTGGACTCCCTGATTTGTGCATCATTCTGGCGATGGAAAATAACCATACCACAATATAGCCTCCACCCACATTTTTCACCTGTCAACAAAAGCATGTGTATAAGCTCTAGGAACTCTACTTACCAGACATGAAGTGAAATGTGTCCCTCGCTATCAAATAAACATCTGAATCCAGCTTTTGTTCAAACGGCACCATATTCCTGCTGTGTAGGAACTCTCGTGTGAAGTGTGTGGTTTAATTGCAGCCTGCTGTCTAACTTGGTAGGATCCGTAGTGACACGTCATTCAGGGACGGTGGGGCTGAGCCCCACCTGTTTAGTGCCTGTTTTGCATGTTATTTTGGCATTAATACCTGTCACATATCAGTTCACAAACAATGTAAAAAAAAGATATATCATTGAGTTAATAAAGCTGCATACAAACATGGTCTGTTTTTTGTTTTCTTTTGTAAGGCAGCTCCAAAGTGCAGGTGTTTCAGCCAGTTCAGTGCTTTCTTTGGTGGTGGGGCAGCCAGGGGAAAATGCAAAGCGTAGGGGTTGGTAATGTTCACTAGTTGCGCCATGTTTGGCTCAGTATTCTGTCAATAATGGGGACAATACGTCACCGCAAAATATGCATAAGAGGCAAAAAAATTCAAGCCCCTTGGGTGCTGCCATAGAGTTACACTAGAAGTGCCCATCCAACAAAGCTCATGGTCATTGGTCATGGTCATCAAATCATGTTATATCTATAGTAGCTTTGATTGGACAGATCATGTCAACATCATCCTTCCAAAATCTTAGCTAGCAAGCTAGCAGTCATCATAATGAATCAAGTCGACAATCTACTGGCAGTTCTTTTCAAACCTTGTCGTATGAAGAGAAATTATGGAGAGAAATTATAGATAAAATGTATCAGTGCTCATCGGCCATTGGACATAAACATTACACAACAAGTTGGAAATCGCAAATTCAACAATGAGTGGTGTGGAAGGAATCATTGCAAAGCAATCACTAGCCTGCTATTCAGTGGAGTGGATGTGTGGTCCAAGTCTGGGTATAAGGGTCTCTTTTCCAAGCTTAAAAGGATAAACTTTCAACATTGGCCATGCTGTCAATCCAGCATGACTTCTGCAGCTTTCAAAACAACTGGAAAATCGGAACTTCGGTGAGTTCAAGAAAAACTGAGAACTCTGAAAAAAACTAGCTCCAACTGGGAAAATACATTTTGAACGGTCATCCAAGTCGGAATTCCAAGTCGGAAATTCGGGCTTCTTTCTGGAGCTCCAACATGAAGATCACTAATGTCATGATTTGACCTCGTTGTCTTGTTGTCCTGAAAGCGCCATCAATTCAGAGAATGCCAGTCTTTTATGACAAAGTTTGATGACAAAATTAGTCCACGAAGGACCCCTGCACCACCTTCCTATTCAAGTGAACACAGCACAACAAGATGAGTCCAAAAAAGTATTGTTTGCTGCTGCATTAATGATGTAATATGCCAGGGATATATGTATACCGTAGGTAAGAAAGTAATACTAAGTGTATGTTGTGTAGTAAGCTGTTAGTAGCCCATATGCCACACCCTAATCATTTGGTCCCTTTTCCCCTCATAATTTATCCTACTGTTCTGACTTGGTGGTGCACATGTAGTCTGAATTCTGTTTTAGAGAAATGTCAACATCGAATATCTTTCATTGTCTGCTTATATGCCCCATTTATGTATCCTACCGTTCTAATTTGGTGTACAGGGAGAATACTGTAAGAACGACCCATGTTCTGAATTCTGTTGCTGTACATTTCAAAAGTGCTGAACAAGTAGTTATATTGACTACGTCTGTCCTAGCTCGCTCATTAATGTCTTAATGTAAATTATGGACTGCATCTTGTCCGCTTGTCGCCACCTTATGCCATAGTTTGTACATCTCAATTGTCAGTAGAAACCACATTTGCTTAAGCAAGTCTGTTTTTTGAAAGGCAGTAAATGAGGCTGAATTTAAAAAAAAATTAAATGTAATTTTATTTATTTCACCTTTACTTAACCAGGTAGGCAAGTTGAGAACAAGTTCTCATTTACAATTGCGACCTGGCCAAGATACAACAAAGTAGTTCGACACATACAACGACGCAGAGTTACACATGGAGTAAAACAAACATACAGTCAATAATACAGTAGAAACAAGTCTATATACGATGTGAGCAAATGAGGTGAGATAAGGGAGGTAAAGGCAAAAAAAGGCCATGGTGGCAAAGTAAATACAATATATGAGGCTGAATGAACCGTTTCACTGCCAAACAAGGCTCCTCTGATAGACAGGTGTAGCAGTGGTTAGAAACCAATATACACAGGCAGTTAGGAAAGCAAAGGCTAGCTTTTTCAAACAGAAAACACCAAAAAGTTATGTAAAGTCCATGGACAATAAGAGCACCTCCTCCCAGCTGCCCACTGCACTGAGGCTAGGAAACATTGTTACCACTGATAAATCCACGATAATTGAGAATTTCAATTAGCCTTTTTCAACGGCTGGCCATGCTTTCCACCTGGCTACCGCTACCCCGGTCAACAGCCCTGCATCCCCCACAGAAACTTGACAAAACCTTCCACATTTCTCCTTCAGCCAAATCCAGATAGCTGATGTTCTGAAAGAGTTGCAAAATCTGGACCCCTACAAATCAGCTGGGCTAGACAATCTGGACCCTCTTTTTCTAAAATTATCCGCCACTGTTCAACCTCTCTTTCGTATCGTTTGAGATCCCCAAAGATTGGAAAGCTGCTGCGGTCATCCCCCTCTTCAAACGGGGAGACATTCTAGACACAAACTGTTACAGACCTATATCTATCCTAACCTGCCTTTCTAAGGTCTTCGAAAGCCAAGTTAACAAACAGATCACCGACCATTTCGAATCCCACCGTACCTTCTCCGCTATGCAATCTGGATTCCGAGCTGGTCATGGGTGCACCTCAGCCACGCTCAAGGTCCTAAATGATATCATAACCGCCATCGATAAGAGACATTACTGTGCAGCTGTATTCATCGAACTGGCCAAGGCTTTTGACTCTGTCGATCAACACATTCTTATCAGCTGACTCAACAGCCTTGGTTTCTCAAATGACTGCCTCGCCTGGTTCACCCAACTACTTCTCCGACAGAGTTCAGTGTGTGAAATCGGAGGGCCTGTTGTCCGGACCTCTGGCAGTCTCTATGGGGGTACCACAGGCTTCAATTCTTAGGCCAACTCTTTTCTCTGTATACATCAATGATGTTGCTCTTGCTGCTGGTGATTCTCTGATCCACCTCTACGCAGACAACACCATTCTGTACCCTTCTGGCCCTTCTTTGGACACTGTGTTAACTAACAACCAGACGAGCTTTAATGCCATTCAACTCTCCTTCCGTGGCCTCCAACTGCTCTTAAATATGAGTAAAACTAAATGCATGCTCTTCAACCAATTCCTGCCCACACCTGCCCGCCCGTCCAGCATCACTACTCTGCACGGTTCTGACTTAGAATACGTGGACCTACAAATACTACAAATACCTAGGTGTCTGGTTAGATTGTAAACTCTCCTTTCAGACTCACATTAAGCATCTCCAATCCAAAATTAAATCTAGAATCACCTTCCTATTTCACAACAAAGCATCCTTCACTCCTGCTGCCAAACATACCCTCGTAAAATGTATTATCCTACCGATCCTTGACTTCGGCAAATTCATTTGCAAAATTTCCTCCAACACTCTACTCAGCAAATTGGATACAGTCTATCACAGTGCCATCCGTTGTGTCACCAAAACCCCATATACTACCTACCACTGCGACCTGTATGCTCTCGTTGGCTAGCCCTGGCTTCATATTCGTTGCCAAACCCACTGGTTCCAGGTCATCTATAAGTCTTTGCTAGGTAAAGCCCCGCCTTATCTCAGCTCACTGGTCACCATAGAAGCACCCACCCGTAGCACGCGCTTCAACAGGTATATCTCAATGGTCACCCCCTAAGCCAATTCCTCATTTGGCCGCCTCTCCTTCCAGTTCTCTGCTGCCAATGACTGGAACTAATTGCAAAAATCCCTGACGCTGGAGACTCATATCTCCCTCTCTAACTTTAAGCACCAGCAGTCAGGGCAGCTCACAGATCACTGCACCTGTACATAGCCCATCTGTAAATATCCCATCCAACTACCTCATCCCCATACTGTTATTTTTTTCTCCTTTGCACCCCAGTATCTCTACTTGCACATTCATCTTCTGCACATCTCTCACTCCAGTGTTTAATTGCTAAATTGTAAATATCTTGACACTATTTATTGCCTTACCTCCCTTATCTTACCTCATTTGCACACACTGTATATAGACTTTTCTTGTGTTATTGACTGTACATTTGTTTATTCCATGTGTAAATCTGTGTTGTTGTTTGTGTCACACTGGTTTGCTTTATCTTGGCCAGGTCGCAGTTGTAAATGAGAACTTGTTCTCAACTACTACCTGGTTAAATGTGGTCCTTCTGTAGCTCAGTTGGTAGAGCATGGCGCTTGTAACGCCAGGGTAGTGGGTTCGATTCCCGGGACCACCCATACGTAGAATGTATGCACACATGACTGTAAGTCGCTTTGGATAAAAGCATCTGCTAAATGGCATATATTATTATTATATTATAAATAAAGGTGAAATACAAAATAAAATATTAAGGTGTTTGGACTGCTGTTGGGAGTCTGCTGTTGGGACAGCTTTATGTAGGCTCAGATTGTGGGCACTGTTTGCCACCATTATAGTCCAATTCATGTAGTGTTGTGGCTTTGTTGGCATGCATCTAAAAAAACAAATTTTTTGTTTGTCCCACCAAGATTTACATGCTAAGATATGGTGCAGTTTGGACAAAATACTGGTGACTCGTCATCCCCCGGCCCTGAATGACAGGTTGCCACTGTTCCTACCAAGTTAGACCGCGGGCTACCATTAGACCGCACACTTCACACGAGACTTCCCACACAGCAGGAATATGGTGCGGTTTGAACAAAAGCTGGATTCAGATGTTATTTTATGGCGAGGGGACACATTTCACTTTATGTCTGGTAAGTAGAGTTCTTATAGATTATATACATGCTTTTGTTGACACAAATCATTTTTTGGTGAAGAAGGCTACATTGTGGTAGGGTTATTTTCCGTCGCAAACCACCAGAACAATGACCAACTTGTGTCCGAAAGCAAGTTGGTTTAGTATTATAGCAAAGATAGCATGATCATGATAGCCCATGTCCCTTGTTGATGTGTATATTCATCAGATTGACGTAAACATTGTGTATTGCAAGCAGTTTTCCACTACCGATAAACACAACATGTAGTCTCTCAGTACCTTACATTAGTGTTATGAAATATCTTCAAATTTTCCTTCTAGGCTTTGGAGAATGGTCCATTTACAAGGGTGTGAAAAGGAGAAGCTGCCATAGTCTGCAATTGTGTTGTTAAGAAAACCTAAACAAAAGGATTAGAATGTGAGAGGTGTTCCCAACATCTCAGGTGGGTAGAGACAGAGAGATAGGTGAAAGAGAGACAAAAAGAGAGAGAAAGAGAGCGAGAGAGAACAGTGGCAGAATACCTGACCACTGCGACTGGCCCAAACTTACGGAAAGCTTTGACTATGTACAGACACAGTGAGAATAGCCTTGCTATTAAATAAGGCCACCGTAGGCAAACCTGGCTCTAAAGAGAAGACAGGCTACAGTTGAAGTCTGAAGTTTACATACACTTAAGTTGGAATCATTAAAACTATTTTTTCAACCACTCCACAAATTTCTTGTTAATAACAAACCATAGTTTTGGCAAGTCAGTTAGGACATCTAATTTGTGCATGACACAAGTCATTTTTCCAACAATTGTTTACAGGCAGATTATTTTACATAGAATTCTGTCAGGATTTGGCCAGGGTTGTTCCGGTTTTTGGTCACTAGATGCCCCCATTGTGCCTTTTGACCTTTTGTTTTCCCTTGATAACACGGGGACATCAAGACTCAGGATGGACGAGGGTTTCGGAAAGAATAGCCCATTATTATTTGCACCTGTGCCTTGTTTCCCCTGATTGTATTTAAACCCTTTGTTTTACTCAGTTCTTTGCTCTGTGTTTGTATGTTAGCACCCAGCCCTAGTACTCTGTGAGCTCTTGTTGATCCCGGTGGACTCTCTTGTGGAGTTCTGTTTTTTGTTCTTGTTTGTTTGTTTTTGAGTATCTTTTGAGGCTTTTTGTGCTGTGCCTTCCACCTTGTGGATTTGCCTTTTTGTCTTGGAGGATTGCCTTTGTTCTTGTGGAATTCCTTTTGAGGTTGTGGAGTTACATGTTTTCCTGAAGAACTTCACTTTTTACTTCATTAAATACACTGTCTCAAATATTGCTGTGTCTGCCTCATCTTCTGGGTTCTGCTGACTATTCATGGCTCAGTTGGTTTAGTGACTGTTTCTCACTCCGGAGACCCGGGTTCGTAACCGGGTCCTGACAGAATTCACTGTATCACAATCCCATTGCGTCAGAAGGGGGTCACTAAGTTGACTATGCCTTTAAAAAGCTTGGAAAATTCATGAAAATTATGTTATGTCTTTAGAAGCTTTTTCATTTGAGTCAATTGGAGGTGTACCTGTGGATGTACTTCAAGGCCTACCTTCAAACTCAGTGCCTCTTTGCTTGACATCATGGGAAAATCAAAAGAAATCAGCCAAGACCTCAGAAGAAAATGGTTTTGTTCATCCTTGGGAGCAATTTCCAAACGCCTGAAGGTACCACATTCATCTGTACAAACAACAATACGCAAGTATAAACACCATGGGACCACGCAGCCGTCATATCGCTCAGGAAGGAGACTCATTCTGTCTCCTAGAGATGAACGTACTTTGCTGCGAGAAGTGCAAATCAATCCCAGAGCAACCGCAAAGGACCTTGTGAAGATTCTGGAGGAAACAGGTACAAAAGTATCTATATCCACAGTAAACCAAGTCCTATATTGACATAACCTGATAGGCCGCTCAGCAAGGAAGTAGCCACTGCTCCAAAACCACCATAAACAAAGCCAGACTACAGTTTGCAACTGCACATGAGGACAAAGACCATAGTTTTTGTAGAAATGTCCTCTGGTCTAATGAAACAAAAATAGTACTGTTTTGCCATAATGACCATTATGTTTGGAGGAAAAAGGGGGAGGCTTGCAAGTCGAAGAACACCATCCCAACCATGAAGCATGGGGGTGGCAGCATAATGTTGTGGGAGGGACTGGTGCACTTCACAAAATAGATGGCATCATGAGGGCAGAAAATGATGTGGATATATTGAAGCAACATCTCAAGACATCAGGAACTTGATGCTTGGTCGCAAATGCGTCTTCCAAATGGACTATGACCCCAAGCATACTTCCAAAGTAGTGGCAAAATGGCTTAAGACAACAAAGTCAAGGTATTGGAGTGGCCATCACAAAGCCTTGACCTCAATCCTGTAGAACATTTTTGGGCAGAACTGAAAAAGCGTGTGCGAGCAAGGTGGGCTACAAACCTGACTCAGTTTTCTTGTTAAAACCCATAGTTTTGGCAAGTCAGTTAGGACATCTAATTTGTGCATGACACAAGTCATTTTCCAACAATTGTTTACAGGCAGATTATGAATTCTGAGGATTTGGCACCAGCTATGTCAGGAGGAATGGGCTAAAATTCACCCAATTTATTGTGGGGCGCTTGTGGAAGTCTACCCGAAACGTTTGACCCAAGTTAAACAATTTAAAGGCAATGCTACCAAATACTAATTGAGTGTATGTAAACTTCTGACCCACTGGGAATGTGATGAAAGAAATGAAAGCTGAAATAAATAATTCTCTCTACTATTATTCTGACATTTCACGTTCTTAAAATGAAGTTGTGATCCTGAATGACGACTTCAACTGTATGTGCACACTGCCCACAATATTAGGTGGAAACTGAGCTGCACTTCCTAACCTCTCGCCAAATGTATGAACATATCAGAGACACATATTTCCCTCAAATTACACAGATCCACAAACTCAATTTTGATAAACTCCCATGTCTACCGGGTGAAATACCACAGTGTGCCCTCACAGCAGCAATATTTGTGACCTGTTGCCACAAGAAAAGGGCAAACAGTGAAGAAAAAACACCATACAACCCATATTTATTTTATTTATTTTCCCTTTTGACTTTATCTCTTTGCATATAATTACAACGCTGTATATAGACACATGACATTTGAAATGTCTATTATTTTGGAACTTCTGCGAGTGTAATGTTTACTGTTAATTTTTATTGTTTATTTCACTTTTGTCTATTTCACTTGCTTTGGCAATGTAAACATTTGTTTCCCATGCCAATAAAGCCATTGAATTGGAGAGAGAGAGAGAGAGAGAGAGAGAGAGAGAGAGAGAGAGAGAGAGAGAGAGAGAGAGAGAGAGAGAGAGAGAGAGAGAGAGAGAGAGAGAGAGAGAGAGAGAGAGAGAGAGAGAGAGAGAGAGAGAGAGAGAGAGAGAGAGAGAGAGAGAGAGAGAGAGAGAGAGAGAGAGAGAGAGAGAGAGAGAATGTGTGCCTGAGGCGTCAGGCAGTTTGATAGTCAGGCAGTCGTGTCTTGTCTGGGAGCTGAGCAGCAACTCTTCCAGAGCTCTGCCTGTGTGTGCTCTAATTACAGTCGAGATTAGAGCGGAGCAGGCACATTAAACTGCTACCAGCCACTGTTTGTAATTGCTACAAGCAAATGTTTGTAATTATTAACAGATTGCTTTACTGTTGATAATTAAAACCACAACAGAACATACTTAACGACTGTCTGGAGATGGCACTCTCAAATTGACAAAGTAAGCCACAGAAAATATTTGTTTATATTCTCCCTTTCTATTTCATGTTTTTTCTTGTTCTCTCTATTCTCTCTCTTCTTTCTACCCGGTTTTCTTGTTCCTGATTTCCCTTGCTTCCTCGTTGAAGATCAAGCGATCCTCCTCCAATCAGAAACAAAGGAAGCAAAGACTGATGGACATATTACTCCAGTGTTGATAGGAAGACTAGTGACTGAATAATCTAAATGAATAACTATATGTACAAACAATGCATCGTTTGCTAAGACAGCGATTCATTTAGCTTCTTCAGTCAGTAGTCTTCCTATCAACATTTGAGTACTTTGTCCACTATGTCCACTATGTCCCCCTTAGCAATGTTTGGGCAATGTCCATGGGGAAAACGATACATTGAGTCCTTGGTATTATTAGCTGCAGAGCCATGTTGGTAATCCAGCCACCTGTTGTTGAGTATTTAGAATGAGTCCTATGATATACAGTTACAGTATATAAAGTACTGGTACAGTAGTCTAAAAGCAGGAGGTGGGATCTGTTGGACCATTCTCTTCAGGCTAGAGCATCAGTCTCAGACGCCAGACAGGGATTTATTGTAAATAAATAAACACGTCTCCATCACAGTCAGCTGAGAATGGCTGTATCACCATCATGGCCTGAGGTGGGTCTGGATAGAAACAACTCACTATGGGCTAGGGCCAAGAAAACACTAAGAACAAAACCTAATTTTGGTTTTAAAGTCAGTATATTGTGTGAGAATACCACATTTCTTGTGATGATGTGTCATGAATGATATTAGTTTTATTTGAGATTCTACACTTTCACCACTCAATCTCCTCAAATAAAATACCTTCCATAAAATCCATCAATAGCCAAATAAACTGGATCAATATACATTTCCAAACGGTATCGCTGACAGTGACAGCATGACAGTGAACATTGTGGTGCACAGTGGAAAGGTGGTGTGTGATATTATGTCTGAACTGGGAAGGAGCCATGGTCTCACACTGTTCAAGCCTATCCTCTGATCACATTCCATTACCTCTCGTATTCATTATCTTTGTTGTCATCACAGTGTCTGTTGGATTTTATGTTCTAATAAGGCAGTTTTGATGTGATAACAGATGGTGTTTCATTTCACCAGGCCCCCACAGCACAAACACCATGAGTTGTGTGTGTTTGATTTGATTAGAGATTTGATTTAACAGATACATGCTACATTACTGCAACATCACCCCCATTTCTCATCTGTAGGAGAAGATGAAACTGTGATGAAATGTAATATAGTCCACCTCAGGCGAAACTGGAGGGACTGGGAATTGCAGCACAATAAATCGAATGGATATTACTGCACTCAGCCAGTCCTCTGTGTGTGTGTGTGTGTGTGTGTGTGTGTGTGTGTGTGTGTGTGTGTGTGTGTGTGTGTGTGTGTGTGTGTGTGTGTGTGTGTGTGTGTGTGTGTGTGTGTGTGTGTGTGTGTGTGTGTGTGTGTGTGTGTGTGTGTGTGAGTGTGAGTGTGTGTATGCGCATGCGCGCGCGCGTGTGCATGCGTGCTACACAAGCATGAGAGCATAAGTGTGTGGACGTGAGCATGAGTGTGTGGACGTGCACACAAACACACACTCGGTACTCTGGTGAACACACAGAGAGGTATTCATGCACGCACACCATTGTTTGTCTGTCAGGGACAAATGTACATGTGGTTGAAGAACCTTCCCATGGTTCCATGAAATTCATTTATATTCACCATCAGATCCATTTGACATCCTAATGGATTTCACTAACCAGCTCTGAACTTCAAAGCTAATGAAGTAGATGCTCTCTCTGCCAATGAACGCATTCTAAACACATGACAATTTTAGAACAGAGGATAACATATATTGTTCATTATCAAGGCCATGTGAAATAAATTGCTTTTCTCCAGTCAAGGTTGACAGAGAGATAATGTAGAAGGAGGACATTGTGGAGAAGAACAAACAGTATTATACCATAACGGCAGTTCTTACTAGCTTTAGGAGGGAGCAGGTTTTGACAGAATGTAATAAGCATGGCAACAGTGATGCCTGGATGGGGATGGGGAAGGACAGCTTCTTTCCGTCAGAGTGAGAGTTAAAGGAAGAAGACAGGGATGTCTTTCCTACACAGATCTGACAGATCTGAAGGTTGGTTAGGTTACTGTAGTAGCTGGAAAGGAATATATTTTGGTCCTTTGATTAAACTTTGGAAATAAATTGTGCTTTTTGAAAAAATAGAAAATATAAACTTCTTTAAACTACTGTGGTTACAACACTATCCTTGAAGATATGAAGTAGGAGATTAATAAGTATGTGAAAACAACCAATGGGTGAAATGTGTTTGGTCCTTCAGGGATATTTCCCCCTGTTGAGAGTCAAAGGTCATGGCAGTAGCTCTTGTCATTACTTATGTTCTCATCTCATGAATATGTATATCTCAAAAGACAGAGTCTGTTATGCGTGTTCTGAATATGAACATCTCTGAAGATAGAGTTCCCTCTCTGTTGAGTTGTCTGAACAGATGTCAGAATGCCTATGCTGCATCAGTCTATTGCTCTTTTGTGCTCTCAGATATTCATAGCACCACAATGCTTGCACACTCCCTGCTGCCTTCTACAGAGAAAACATGTCCTTTACCATCAGGTTAATTGTTAAGACCCCAATTTTAAAAACCGAGAAATGCTTCTGGCCATGCTTCTACCTTACAGTTGAGGAAAGAAAGGCAGAGCAGGAATCTAATGATTCAGAATGTAATGATAAAGGGATAAGATATCAACTAACTACAGTTGATTGGTTTGTTGATTTATTTATTGGTCCGTGGACTGGTCAGAGTGAATCACCCTTCATTTTCTGACCCATGTTTTTTTTATTCAGTTAAGCCCAGTGTGATGATCTAACCACTGCTATTTGTGCCTGGGAGCTACAGAGCTCCTGTCATCCCTTCACCTTTGCCCTTGTCAAGATGCTTGTGCACAATCCACCATGGGAAGTGACATTACCAGGCGCCCCAAACACCTTGTGATTAGACAGACACACACCATGGTGTGGGGAACTTGGCCTTAATGTATTTGCCAAATTGAGTTTGCCTCAAGTGCCTATATTGTGTAAGGTTGGAGGAGGATGGTGGAAGGAGAAAAAACACTGAGACCCAATTGAAGTAAATGGATACATCTCAATTACTGTGTTCTTCATGAAAGTGGAAGTGAGTCGCAGAGGGATTATTAAAGTGGATAGGAGGATCAATGTCTGGCTGTCCTCTGTTGGACGCACTCAGAAGAGAACAGAAAACCCAAACGCACCATGAGCATTATACAGTAGCTGTGTATGCTGCTATTATTATAAGCCTCTATGAGCTAAAGCAGAACGCAATTAATGACATAAGTAATCATTACAAACACAGCTGCAGCTCTTTTAATGGAAGAATATAATCAAGATTTTGTCATTTACTGTCTTTCTGCATCACACAAATGCATCAGCACTGCCTTGTTTAGCTGCCGCTCGTTGCTATGACAACACCGTTTGACAGAACCTTGTCAAACAAGTGTTTAATACCTCTCTGTTGAAGAGTCTCAAGCTTTGATCAATGCAACACAAGGTCAATAGATGTTTCAAATGAGACCAAGAGACAATGTTTAGACAAAAAGAATCACAGACAAATCTATAGCCACAAACAATAGTGTCTGACCAGAGGTTGTAGCTACTCTTTCCTCTTCCTCCACCTCTTTCCCTTGTGTTAGGTCTTCATTAGATCTCTGACAATGAGCTTGCTGGAGAGGCTTTTAACTGTGCTCATTTGCATTTAACAAGAAATCAAGTCTAAACAGCTGAAACCTGTGTGTCCAATATCCTTGATGCAGAGCCACAATGGATCTTCCAATGCTTACTATGTCACATGAAGAAGAAGATCTAAACATATCCCTATGATGACTATAGGCATTTCATCCTAGAACACATATGTTTTTAAATATCATAATCAGTTAAATCTTTTGATTATTTATCTGTTTGATGAATATTGCGTTAGAGGAGAATTCTATTAACTGGCTGCCCAATCAATCACCTTTCCAGCAGGTAACTTAAAAATGTTCTATCACAGGCTAATGCAGTTCGGTGGCTTGATGAGACAATGTCTGAGAGGCAGTGTAGATCAATATGGCACAACCAGATCTAACCCCAGTGTGATGTGTCAGTGAGGTAACCATCCCCCAGACACACAGACACACTAATGCACACACACATACACTAACAAGCGTACAATGCTGCACACAGCTTGATTCTGTGATTGTCATTAAGTTTCTAATTTACACCATATTTTCATATCAACTATTGGTTGAGAATGATTTAGATTCTCTCAACCAATGAATCCCATCTGTGTGGTATTAGAACCACCGTGTGAGTCCCAAATGTCACCCTATTCTCTACATAGTATACTACCTTGTACTATATTTGACCAGAGTCTTATGGGGCCTGGTCAAAGTAGTGCACTATATAGAGTGCCATTTGTGACTCAGCCATGCTCTGCTCTGCTCCAGACCTGCCAATTCCACTGACAGCTGCAGTGCTAATTAGCCCAAAAGTCTTCTCTTCATTACTAGTTAACCTATCACAGAGCACGGAGAGGGGACGACGACGCCATCGCCATCAAATCAAATGAGTTTTATATAAACAAATGTGTTGTTTCAATGTCATCCTATACAAATGAAATATCATTAGCTCACACTTGTTCGTGTTCCCCCATTTGTATTCAGTGGACATAACTCCCGTGCAGATTTAGCTAGGAAACTATGATGAAGTGACAGGCAATTTTCCATCTAGGATATAATATTAATATCCCCAAGGTCGTATTAGTGTGGAGCTGTGTGTCATAGCCTCCAGCACTGGGCTACTGGGTTAAGAGACTACATGGCTGGGCCAGGAAAGGACAGGAGAAGACTAGGGTTCAAATACTATTTGAAATATTTAAAATGTTGTAAGCCTTTACCCTTTCCTGCCTGTAGTGCCAGGTGGGTGGGGTTTATGCTTTGGGACTTTTTTGTAGTTCCATCGCAACAGGCAAACAATCAAGCACAGATAAAGTATTTGAAATTCATTAAAATAGTATTTGAACCCAGGTCTGGACAGGAGGTGAGGAGGCGAGTTTGAGGGTGTTGTCACCATAAATATTCCTAAGTAGGGCCTGGGAAAAGCAAATCAAGGCCCTAAATCTGAAGAGAGGGTGGACACATGGACAGTTGTTCTCCTCTGAACATTGAACACCCAGATGGCTAGGTCTAGGGGCCATCTGTGGTCTCATCGATGTGCGATGAATAACATCATAGCACAGGGTGAGGTGGACAACCTACACTATCATTCAAACGTTTGGGGTCACTTAGACATTTACTTGTTTTTGCAAAAGGGTTTTCTAATGATCAATTAGCCTTTTAAATGATAAACTTGGGTTAGCTAACACAACGTGCAATTGGAACATTGGTTGCTGATAATACGCCTAGGTAGATATTCCATAAAAAATCTTCCGTTTCCAGCTACAATAGTAATTTACAACATTAACAATGTCTACACTGTATTTCTGATCAATTTCATGTTATTTTAATGGACCAAAAATATGCTTTTCTTTAAAAAACAAGGAAGTGTCTCAGTGACCCCAAACTTTTGAACGGTAGTGTATGTAGCACACCTGTGTCTGCCATCGGACATGTACATTACATTAACAATGTGACAAATTATAACATCTGTTCTGAAAAACAAAGTTGTTGAATAAAATGCACACTTTACTTGGTTATTGTCATTTAATTCAGTTACAGCAACAACTTTCCTCCGTGTTTATAGTAAGTAAAATAGAAAAGATGAAATCATCTGTCACTACTCTTCTCAATAAACAAAACGTGTTTAATCAAGGCTCTAAATGTTCCGTCTAAACACTCAGGTGGTTTTTGTATTTGATAAACTCTCATTGTAGTCAGTTTGCATCGTTATGTGCTTCCATATTCTTTCATTTCACCCTGCCGCATGCAGACAATGGAGACAAATTGATGGGGTTTGATAGCCGTGTGTAGCTCAAGAGGTCAGCCAAACGCTGATATAACTGCAGAAATATCAAAAGCGTTTTCCGTTTGAATACAAAACTAACAAAAAGCCAATCAGCCTTTCATAGAGGGCTCTGTGATTGTGGGGTAGAGTTGGACACCTGAAAAACATTTGGATGGAGACGCTGGCCAAATGGTTGATTTTTGAACAGTCACATGGACAGGGAAAAGTAGCTACAGACATCCAGGTGTCATCCGTATCACTATTGAATGGGGGATTGATGATAGAAAACATCTCTTAACTGATTGAAACAGGACTTAGTTTGGAGCAGATCCATTAAGCATATTGTTTTGTGGAACAAATACCAAGAAGTGTTTGAAACTACAGTAGAAACAATACATTACTGCCTGTTACAGGAGCCTCATCTGGATGGATAATACTGAGTGCGTGTGACCAATCACTATGGGAAAACTAGCTTGTCTCTAGTGAGCATGCTCACAAGACTGGTTCCAGAACTCACAGGGGTTTGACGTGACGGGCGGATTACAATCATTTAAAAAAAGGAAAGTCTACGAACAAAGCCTTTTCAAAGAACCCCTTTCATAGGTTTTCAATTGAATTTTGGTGAATATTCTGTCAGCATACTTTTGAAGGGCGCTCTGACCGTGCGGTTCAGAGAAAACGGTCATTTACGCCACAGAGTCTTTGTTGTTGTCTTCATTGTGCGCCGCTGACCCCAGGCTTCTCTAAAGAAAAACATCCCACACCTCCGATTACTGGCTCATTAGGTCTGATACTAGCTGTGAGCAGGGGAGGTGCAGGGGTGGGCGGGGAGGCTGTCGTATGTCTCTTTAGCCTTCACTCCCACGCCACACTTTAACCATTGAGACATTGTTTAGCAGTCTAAACCTGGGCACTGTTTAACCCCTCATTTCTCACACTCTCACACTTCATATCAGGTCAGAGGGCAGCTTCAGGAGATTGTTTAGACATTATCCCTCTAGATTTATACACTATATGATAATCTGACTTATTCTTTACGTCTTTAAATTATATTTTTCATAATAACGCTAAGTAAAATATGCTGCTGACTATCAAGATTCTGATTGTTTCTGTTGTTGTTTAAGATAGCTCTGGGGGTGAAACAGCAATATGATTCAGCACATTGCAGAATATAAACCACCATAACACGTACATAACTTGCTATAGGAAGACTATAGAAACCTTTTGGGGTTGTGGAATTGCATTGTATTTTAAATTGTATCTATATTCATTGAATGTACTTCAAGACTAATGAATAATGGTAGAAGTTCCTATGCAGGAACATCATTCACTGTGCTTGTTAAACAACAATAGTATGCACGGTATTAATTACTACATGTTGTATAACAGATGTTGAATATAAAGAGTATTTTTGATAGTTTCTCTCCCCCAGGCATTCAGCTGAGATGGAAATAAAACAAGAGAACAGTGGAAATGCAGCAGGCACTTCAATGACCTTCCATTTCCATGGCTACGTGTCTTTGGTATATTATTATACAACTACTGTGCCGCTCTGTTTAATTTTTAATATACTCAAAATAAAGTTCTCATTCATTCAGCTCTACAGCTCCTGTGCTGAGTTAATCGTTTCACTGTTGTCGTTTGAATAACTCTAAGGGTGAGCCACAGTGGAGGAGAGTAAAAGGCTACTCTCTCTATTTCTACGCTCTCTCTCTCTTTCAATTTCTCCTTCTCTTTCTCTCTCTCCTTCTCTCATTTTCTCTTTCTTTCTCTCCCAGTTTCTCTTTCTCTCTCGCCACTTTTCCTCTCTCTCACACTCTCTCTTTCCCTCTCTCACACTCTCTCTTTCTCTCTCTCTCACTCCTTCCATGTGATCCATCATAATTCTTATTTGGAAGACATTATACGTCACTACAGTGTAATTCTCGGCAATATTAGACCGACTGCGTGAAAGTTTTTCCTGTTGTCGTCTCTTTGGCATCATTAAAGTGAAGACTGTCATTTTATCAAATCAATTCTCTGTAATTATTATTACGTGATTAAAGTAATCATGTAAATGTAATCCACTAGGAAGTCGGGACACCAAGGAAAATCCTCAGATTACAAAGTTATAATTTTCCTACTAAAACTTTTTTTAGTCTTCTAATTAATGAATTATTCTTTACCTCACGTTAGTCTCATTCCAAACGTTGCACATTGTTGGTTATCTGCACGAACCCAGCCTTCACTAGGAATCATCCATACATCAATTGTCTTAATCATTTATTTACTAACTAACTAAATAATCACAGAAATGCGTAAACAAACTAACAGTAGGTATGGTTACAAGGAAATGATAGGGGATGTGCCCTAGTGGGCTAAACCGATATGACGCTTGGTAGACAAAGGGACTGAGAAGGGCGCGAAAGACAAAAGAGCCAATGCTTCACGTGGTTTGGTTAGGAATTCAACAATCGTTACAACCTTAGCTCCCTCAGATGACCGAGAAATGCATGGTCTCTACTCAAACCTTAGCCCTCTCGGTAATCCAGGTACGCATGGTCTCTACTCAAACCTTAGCCCTCTCGGTAGTCCAGGTACGCATGGTCTGAAGTGGGCTTCTCCAGGTGGGGGTTATATTTGGAACAGCAGTAAAGGCAGTCCCATGACGCCAGATCAATGTCTGTGCTCATGGGGCGGGCCAATGACTCAGTTAAACTTTAAAGGGAATTGGATTCTCTTTCATTAAACAGTTTAAAATCACATTACATAATTTCACAAATAGTTTAATCTTTACTCATTCATTTTATACAATAATTAGATGCAAAACTCATAACGGAGACTCTTGTATAAACAGAGTTATGGTAACGTGGCTGTAATGTCTCTTAATGAGGTCATAAACATTACATAAAATGGACCGGTCGTAGCTGGATTCTCCACCGACCATTTACACGTTCTCCAAAACATGGACATTGTTCAGTTCTCAAGTTCTGTGATGTAGAAGAAGTTCCTTTGTTCTACTGTGAACCTTTCTCTCTCTATACTGCATGAGGGAGAGGAACTTCCCTGCGATGGAGTTTTGTATCAGGAAGGGAAGGAGAACATGGGAATAACAGCAAGCATTATAGAGATTTGCATATTAGATTGTGTAACAATAACAAACAGGAATCTAATAAAAGCATGGAGTTGTATTTGTGTAGTATATGCACGATTACAAACCACTGTTCTATCCTACAGTCTTTTATTTTAGTATAGTATATAGTCTCAGTATAGTAGATAATCAGTGTATTGTTGGTTGTGCATGCTCATTTAATTAAGAGCTGCTGGAGGGTTAATCAAATGGAAATACAACAACACAGATTTCTACACTGTTCAATATATATTATGTACACTGATGTCTATTGATCTGGTTGTGTCCGATGATTGGGTGGGGGTAGTATGGCTGTGCTCCTCAGTGAAGGGCTGGTCTGAGGGATTGTTGTTTGAGTATGGTCCTCTATCGTCTTCAGCTTCAATTCCACACATGCTTGTGCACAAGCACATGCACACTCACACACAGACATTGCGAGATTGCTGTTTGAGTATGGTCCTCTATCGTCTTCAGCTTCAATTCCACACATGCTTGTGCACAAGCACATGCACACTCACGCACAGACATTGAGAGATTGCTGTTTGAGTATGGTCCTCTATCGTCTTCAGCTTCAATTCCACACATGCTTGTGCACAAGCACATGCACACTCACGCACAGACATTGAGAGATTGCTGTTTGAGTATGGTCCTCTATCGTCTTCAGCTTCAATTCCACATGCTTGTGCACAAGCACATGCACACTCACGCACAGACATTGAGAGATTGCTGTTTGAGTATGGTCCTCTATCGTCTTCAGCTTCAATTCCACACATGCTTGTGCACAAGCACATGCACACTCACGCACAGACATTGAGAGATTGCTGTTTGAGTATGGTCCTCTATCGTCTTCAGCTTCAGCTGTACTCAGGAGAACAATCTGTACTTCACAGGGAGAAATAGTATTTTCAGACAGTTTCTAATGAATAATGTTGTGTTGGCTGCAAGTGTTTTTTGCGTAGCACTGAAATGTTGTAAGACCTATACCCTATATGCTGTATATGAGTTATTTGAGCATTGTCCCTCACTCTGATTTGTCTATCATAGCTATCAACTACCTTGAACAAAACACTGTATATGTCAATCAGTTGACCATGCTACCATAGCAGTACAATCATTAAGTATGAGTTCTTTAACATTACAATATTGACGTCAATGCAGGGAGGAAATACTGGAGCATTGCCAGTCATCCAACGGTAACACTAGACCATATTAGCAGACATTACAGAAGTCAAATGGCCTTTTCGTCCATTGTGATTGTTAACTGATCTTGACAGCCAGTCGTGAGCACTGCCTTCACCGTACCGCCCACTAAATCTATCAAATAAAGCAGAAATATTTGAGGTGTTGATCTGAATGAACAGGCCCCCTGAATTTAATCTAATCCTCTCTTTCTATTTAAAAAGAAGCAAAAAAGCCTTGCCTCTGCTCTCTCTCTCTCTCTCTCTCTCTCTCTCTCTCTCTCTCTCTCTCTCTCTCTCTCTCTCTCTCTCTCTCTCTCTCTCTAACTCTCTACTCCTCTTTTTTCATGGTGGTTATTTGTCATGTGATTAGCGGTAAAGAAAAACTAGCCAAACGGGAATTAAAGAGAGAACTAACACTGTGGTGAATGACCTGGATGTCGGTCAGAGAGAGGGGGGGGTCGAAGGGATGTCTGAACGTGGCTCAGTCCAAACCGTGTTGCAACGGAGGGGGACCCGTCAAGGCAGCAGCAGGCCCTCAGACAATGGAGCCCATCGCATGCTGATGCAGTTTGACATGTGAACGACATGCTGAATGGTTGCCATGGGTACAAATGTGTTTGGATTTATGCATGAATATTCTGTGGTGATTTTCTTCTCTAATTTTTTTCGTTCTTAACGGCTGGTGAGATTTGACTAATAGTGTGGTGATCCTAAACATTGTCCCCGAACAGAGAGCTGCATAGTGGGGAGGCTCTTCTTTCTCTCTACTAGATCCACTAGACATTATATTATAGCCCCAGCTTAATGCTAATGCATCAGAGAGTATTAGAGCACAGTCAGTCAGCGCCACGGCCTATAGATTAGATGCAGAGCATGTGAACAGAGAACCAGTACATTAGGTTCTGCAGGAGGGGGCCTTCCACTGCTAATGATCCAATGACACAGTCTAGTCCACTACCCTGTCAGGCCTCATCCCCCATAGACCACCACATACTGGTATTAAGTGTTCAGCCACCACTGAAGAAACAGCCAAATATGTGTGTTTCTTTTGTATTCACAAGCGTTACTGTGTATGTGTGTAGCATAGTGTATATCAGTGGTTCTCAACCTTTTTAGGTTACAGTACCACCAACCGAATTTTGCTCTGCCAGGAGTACCCCTGATGTACCCCCTCATGTGCATTTTACCAGTAGGCCTATGGTCTCATGTCATGAGTCTTCTCAAGTACCCCATTGTGGATGGGCCAAGTACCCCCAGGGAACTAATTGCTTATACAACCTGATGTTGGTGGTGGCAGGTAGCCTAGTGGTTAGAGCGTTGTACTAGTAACCACATGTTTGCAAGATCGAATCCCTGACTTGAAAAGGTAAAAATCTGTTGTTCTTCCCCTGAACAAGGCAGTTAACCCACTGTTCCTAGGCCATCATCATTTGTGCTTAACTGACTTACCTAGTTAAATAAAAGTAAAAACATTTTTTTTAAAGATCAGTGGTGAAATTAAGGTGGTCCAGTACAGCGTCCCAGCAAAATTAATATTGGGGTACCTCACACCGGTAAAATGTGAGCCTGTCACAATTAACACATCATTCCCCAAAAACTACAGGCTATTACACCCATATTTAACATTACTGCATGTAAGCCGCTTTAAAAATTTGCAAATTGACTGGGAAATGGGTGGTATAGGCTCCAAATTGCTTTGTGGTTTGAGGAGAACAATTACCTTTTGTCAAGCGGAGATGAGTGGCCAAGACGCTCCTGGATAAGGCACACATGAGTGTTCAAGACCGAGGCGCGCATGGACAACAGTGGAGGCATCAATTCAGGCTAGAAGTGTAGGCCTAATGACAATCACAGAATTGCGGGTGCATCGTCCACTGTTGGGGTTTGGATGCTGAAATTATTTTGTGAGTGAACCAATGTGTGCAGTTAGCCTTCAGGAGCGCTTTTGTTACACATTAAAAGGCATAGGCGGTGTTCCTAAGGCCAGGGGAAGATACTCTTTCCCTAAAGTAAATTGAATTAAATTGCCAAAATGATATAAGCCTGTCCTGTCTATGCATAAATAAATCCAATCATTCAAAATAGGCTATTACACCAGAAAGCATGATTTGGTCACAGAGGATCATTAGCATCTTTAAAATAAAAGTTGCCACCTAGCCTTAAGAAGTTTTTTTTTGTTAAGCTGTGGATTGTTTTTAATCGCATAGCCTACAGTCGGAAGGGCCCGCAATTTGGGCAGCCCATGCTGCAAATACTAAATAGATCATTGCTGAGTTGCGACTATCAGTGAAAAGAGACCCAGCTAGGCATATCTGCAATATCTAAAAATAGCCTACAATTACAGAAAAACAGTCTGGAAAGCAAATGGCTATTGCTGTAAAGAGATGACAATGAAAAGACTCCAATCTGTCTTTTAGTTATTGTTAGGAATTTTATGAATAATGACTAAAAAAGATCCCCATTTTAAATAGAACTGTTACTAAGTAAACTTATACTCTGTTTTATTATATCTGATTAACAATATGAATTCATAAGTGAGGGATTGTGGAGGCTGAAACAGGGGGTAATTAAATAAAATAAATACCATTCCAGACAGGTTGGAGAAGACTGGAAGTGTTTTTTTAAAGTAAGCAGAAAGGGTCGATAACTTATGGTTGAACCGACTCAACTTAGCTCTGGGATGTTTAGATAAGGCAGTGTGTGTTTTCTTAGGTTTTCCACTTGCTGGAACTGTCTGCTGAATGGTGATGGATGAAAACTTCAGAAGGTTTATCTCGAATGAACTTTTGAAATGTTGGGAGAAAGAATATTTGATAACCTATGACGTCATATTTTGTATATAAACGGTTGTTTGTGGTTACATGGCAGCGCGCTCCGAGAATAAATACTATTATCTATTTTTGATAAGACTGGTCTCTTGTCTATTTTATGCAAATAAGAATCTTACAAATTCTCATAAAATAGACTAAGGAAATTCAATTAATGAAAACATATTGGAATAATGAAATTATACGAACAGTTATGAAAATTATTATCTTAATTGAGCGAACAGTAGCCTATCTAATTGGCACCAGCGGAGAACATCGGCCAAATCCCCAGTGAAAATGCATACTCACTGGCTTTTTGTATTATTTATTTTTTGTATTTGAAACATACAATATACTTGCAGTGAAGCCGCTCAAAATCTACATCACATGAGTCATCTAACAGACTCCCATCTAGAGTGACCCAGAGAAGGAACCAGGGTCAACGCCCTGCTCAAGGGCACATCGACAGATCTCTCACAAGGTCAAAAATGGGGACCCAAACCAGGGACCCATCAGCCACCGGCCCAAGCTCCCAACCGCTAGGCCACCAGCACTCCAAGATCCACTCCACAGTCCCCCCCTTGAGAAATATAAAATAATTCCTCCCCCCAAGACCCACCCCCAATGCACCAGCAACCAACAAAATGAACAAAAGAGAAAAAAGACAAAGACAAAGGAAAACAGAAAACCACAATGCAAAAACTAAAAGACATAAAGAACAACAAAAATCATAACAGCAAGGCAGACTGAATACGTTTGTGTGCATGTATGGCACTATTTACATGTGTGTATGTGTGTGTGTCCATGTATGTGCACATGTGTGCATTTGAATGAGAGTGTGTGTATATGCGCGTGTACAAACACCTGCACGGCATCAGCTTCAGGCAAAATGGCATTAGCTGTAACAACACTTCCCCTATTGTGTCATTCAAACTTCCTTTTTATTATGTTTTATTTTGACTTTATTTTTTTACTTTTATCTTTGACTATCATTCTATCCCCCGCACAGCAACTCCACTCCCACTTGTCTCCAATTCGACATCCCAACACTGAGCTTCCCTCAGCCCATCCCACCTGTCTCCAGTTCCACATCCCAACACTGAGCTTCCCTCAGCCCATCCCACCTGTCTCCAGTTCCACATCCCAACACTGAGCTTCCCTCAGCCCATCCCACCTGTCTCCAGTTCCACATCCCAACACTGAGCTTCCCTCAGCCCATCCCACCTGTCTCCAGTTCCACATCCCAACACTGAGCTTCCCTCAGCCCATCCCACCTGTCTCCAGTTCCACATCCCAACACTGAGCTTCCCTCAGCCCATCCCACCTGTCTCCAGTTCCACATCCCAACACTGAGCTTCCCTCAGCCCATCCCACCTGTCTCCAGTTCCACATCCCAACACTGAGCTTCCCTCAGCCCATCCCACCTGTCTCCAATTCCACATCCCAACACTGAGCTTCCCTCAGCCCATCCCACCTGTCTCCAGTTCCACATCCCAACACTGAGCTTCCCTCAGCCCATCCCACCTGTCTCCAGTTCCACATCCCAACACTGAGCTTCCCTCAGCCCATCCCACCTGTCTCCAGTTCCACATCCCAACACTGAGCTTCCCTCAGCCCATCCCACCTGTCTCCAGTTCCACATCCCAACACTGAGCTTCCCTCAGCCCATCCCACCTGTCTCCAGTTCCACATCCCAACACTGAGCTTCCCTCAGCCCATCCCACCTGTCTCCAGTTCCACATCCCAACACTGAGCTTCCCTCAGCCCATCCCACCTGTCTCCAGTTCCACATCCCAACACTGAGCTTCCCTCAGCCCATCCCACCTGTCTCTGCTGGCCACCCTCTTTGTATTTCTACGCACCATATATCTCTCAACTATGCTGTAATGTTTAACATACAATTAGAATCTATCTAATCAAATAGAATCCACAGAATGTGAGTTGAAGATAAATACTTTTACTAAGAGTATTAGTAATTTGGTAATTGACTGACACTGTCTCTCCAGATCTCCCAACAATACTAGGGTCCATTTTAGATCAATGTTATGCATTTTCTACCATTCCTGAACCTATTATCAGAAACAGCCTACCTAAGGGCAATACCAAAACAAATGGTCTATTGATTCTGTATCCTCATAATAAAATCTGCAGAGCTGCGATGATTGTATGCCCTATTCAAGTTTTTGTTGGTGGCAAGAATTCTGTACAATAATTTTAGCTGAAAAGCACAAAGTCTTGAATCTTACCTCATTTTATACAGTTGAAGTCGGAAGTTTACATACACATTAGCCAAATACATTTAAAAGTAGAGAGAATTATTTGTTTCAGCTTTAATGTCTTTCATCACATTCCCAGTGGGTCAGAAGTTTAAATTCAACCAATTAGTATTTGTTAGCATTGCCTTTAAATTATTTAACTTGGGTCAAATGTTTCGGCTAGCCTTCCACAAGCTTCCCACAATAAGTTGGGTGAATTCTGGCCCATTCCTCCTGACAGAGCTGGTGTAACTGAGGACAACAAAGTCAAGTTATTGGAGTGGCCTCCTTGCTCACACTCGCTTTTTCAGTTCTGCCCAAAAATGTTCTATAGGATTGAGGTCAGGGCTTTATGATGGCCACTCCAATAACTTGACTTTGTTGTCCTTAAGCCATTTTGCCACAACTTTGGAAGTATGCTTGGGGTTATTGTTCATTTGGAAGACCCATTTGCGACCAAGCTTTAACTTCCTGACTGATGTCTTGAGATGTTGCTTCAATATATCCACATAATATTCCTCCCTCATGATGCCATCTATTTTGTGAAGTGCTTTTAGAGAGAGGTTTAGTGCTATTATATTTCATATTTTCAGTTCATATTCATTATATAGATCATTATATAGTTTGGAACGATTTATCTTGTCAAAATTAGGTTTTAGTCCGGAGAGTCCAGAAAAGTTATCTAGATCTTCAGTGAGACATTGCAAGGATCCAGCTTGCAGACTTAATATATAACTTGAGTCATCGGCATACATGGACACCTTTGTCATTAAGCCTTGAATTTATAATCCTCTAACTATTTGTCACAGTCTTCCTCCTCCTCCTCTGAAGAGGAGAGGCGAGAAGGATCAGAGGACCAAAATGCGGCATGGTATGTGTTCATGGTGAATATTTAATTAAAGAAAGTACTGAACACTGAATACAAAAACAATAAACCAATAATTACCGTGAAGCTATGAATGAGACCTGTGCTGACACAAGCAACTAACATAGACAATCACCCACAAACAAACAGTGCAACCTAGGCTACCTAAGTATGATTCTCAATCAGAGACAACTAATGACACCTGCCTCTGATTGAGAACCATACTAGGCCGAAACATACAAATCCCCAAATCATAGAAAAACAAACATAGACTGCCCACCCAACTCACGCCCTGACCATACTAAATAAATACAAAACAAAGGAAATAAAGGTCAGAATGTGACACTATTCTTGTTATTTGATCTGATTTTAATAGCTCGCATTTCAATGGCCATAATGAATAGATATGGTGACAGTGGACACCCTTGTTTAACTGCTCTTGACAATTCAAAACTCTCTGAGAAGTAGCTGCTATTTATTATTTATGCCTCGGGTTGGTATACATTAATTTTACCCATTTTATAAGAGAATCACAAAAATGGAAAAAATCAACTATAAATACCAGGCATGGTTTCTTAGATGTTTCATGATGTTCTATTATTTCTAGTAGTTGTCGTATATTATCTCCAATGTATCGTCCATGTAAAAAACCTGTCCGATCAGGATGAACAATACCTGATAAAACATTTTGAATTCTGAGTGCTATGCGTTTCACTAGTATTTTTACATTTTTATATATATATATATATATATATATATATATATATATATATATATATATATATATATATATATTGCATTTTTGCAATATTGAAGTGTAAGAGGCCTCCAATTTTTTAGATAGACTGGATATTTATATTTGCCCTCTGGGTCTTGTTTTAATAATAGCGAAATCAGACCTTCCTACTGAGTACCTTACAGACTAACATTTCTATAGGAGTAGTTAAAACAATCTAACAATGGAGCTTTGAGTATATTAAAAAAGGTTTGACATACCTCTACCTCTATTCAGTGTCTTTATCATTGGGTCAGTGCCACTTTTGTTTGTTTTGGGACAATAATTTCCTCCTCCAGGTTAGATGGACATCATATTGTATTTGTGTCTACCCTTTTTGTAGGCCGGTTATGTGGATAAGACAATGTTGTTTTTTATTGATCTGTTTGTCAGTGACAGCAGAGTAGGCTACACTGTCATTTTTGCAGTAGGCCTATTAAAATAAATTTGTGAGTGCACTTGGGTGTCCCTTACCGGTAAGAAATGTAATCTACTTTCACCCCTGGTATCATATATGGATATGGATATGGATATATAGGATATAGAGGTAGGACAACTCCTAGATGTAGTGTGTCTTTTTAGCCTTTGAATCCGGATCATTTCTTGTTTCTGGTTGAAAATCCAGTACATACAGTATAGTTACCACTTTGAGAGCTGATCTACACATAATTTTGAATGTATTAATATGGAGTTCTTTGGTATTAGGAGAGGCAGTGGTAGGCTACGCTGACTGTGAGTGTGTGTTACTGTTAACCCGTCCTCTGGGCAGATTAGATGCTGGGGCGTCCTCCACCAAACCCTGTTGATGACACGGGAGAATCAGTACTATTTACAACAATACCACTGTCACACTCACTGCTACATAATGAAATTGTGTGTGTGTGGCAAAATACCACAGCAACAGATGTGATGGTGACATCTTAGACATTTATCATCATTTGTCAGTCTTTGATAATAGAAGGGGATCTTACAACCCATGATTAAACCACCCAGAAGATCATTATGTCGTGTAAGGTACGGTGTGTGTGGACAGGACTGATATATGAAATGTCAATCTTGTGGAGAGCACACTCACAAGCCAATACTGGTAAAGGATACATGACAATATATTCCATATCTCTCCAATGAGGAGAATGCCCTGAGTATATTTTATTTCACTGACCGAAGAAGATCTACATTTAAATTACACCAGAGAAGTAAGAAATCTCTACCAGTATGATGACAGATAAACACAGCTCACTGTACACATTACCAGGGCAATACCATCAGTGGAGCTTTATAGACTACTGTGTATTTCCAAATATACAGTGTAATACAATTTTAGATACAGTATGTCCAGAATATTCCCTTTACTTTATTGGCTAATTAACCTTAGAGACAGGCCAGCTCTGTTTGAAAAATTAATCAATGGATTGTTTCAATGCGTGGCAATGAAATCCCAGAAAATGTTATTTTTCAAAGGTCAATTAGGTCCTTTGCTTCTCGTTGTACAAATTTTGCTTCTTTACTGGAAACCTGGCTGCCACTCTTAGAGTAATATCAATATCAGTGGTCATAGATCATTTATAACGTGATACACCACAGCTGTGTGCTGGGTTTACAGAGAGAGAGAGAGAGAGATGGGGGAAGGGGAGAGAGAGATGGGGGAAGGGGATAGAACACACCATTGAATGTCCCAAGCCATTAGAACAAGGGATATTTCTGGTTGACTGAGCAATTCATTCTCGACATGTCACATTGAATTCCTTCCATTATAAAACACTGCTGCCTTCTCTACTCTAAAGGCAGATTGCCTGCTCCTGTTTCACCCAGTAAAATATTGCCTCTCCCTCAAACAATCTTTTTTATCCTAGTTATGAGGAAATTCAGAACATAAGATTGATCTGTCTGTGTTCATAATGTGGACTGATTATTTGAAATAGTCTCACATGATTTTATTAGATGGATAAATATTGAAAACCCTAATGTTATCATGCCATCCTTATGAAATACATGTATACCATCCTTGTATAAAAATATCAATTGTAAGCCTTACATTTGTTCACATTTTAAAAGAAATAAGCAATCCAAACCCATTGACAGTAAAGCCAGTCTGTGTACTGTCATTTATGACATGGTTTCTGGTGTTGTATACACACCTGTCCATTTTCTCTGTTATTGATGTGGTATTGGACATCAAAAATAGAATCCATCTGTAACTGTCACCATGTATGGGGCTTTAGTGCTAAAGTCTGTTTTTCACTGAACCTGCCCCATGACACATGGAGTAAAGAGTAGGATTGAGTCTCTTCTATCTGTCGACCAGCGGTATCATATCCTCTCATCCTCAGCAACATCTTGTGGTTAGCTGTTAGCTCCACCACTTCACAGCATCTCTCTTTTAGCAGCCAGGCTTTATTCTGTGACTCAGACAGTTCTGACAGCCCTGCAATACAGATTGATGTTGCCCAGATAGAACCGGGAAGGAAAGAATGCCAATTATGTCTGCCTCAGAGAAACACATGTCTGTGTGTGACGATACAAAGGCCTCCTCACTACATTGTTATCATTCTCAATAACCCAAACAGTGTTTGGGAGTAAATTGACTGTCTGCAGACATCTTTCCCTCTATCGTCTTCTTCTCCTTTCTGTCTTCCACCTCTATTCTATAATGAATCTTTCTCTCTGTTGCTTTGGGTAACATGGAGTCTTTCTCTCTAAAAGAAATTGAATCACAGATTTAAAAAAATATATAGTTGTTGGACACGAGTTTGCAGATTGAATACTATTGATACACAAGACATCGTTGTACGAGAATTGGGTTTATATACAGTAAACAAACATGTATGCTTAAACCTGACCACAAAATGCGTGAATGGTTGTCCTTATCTACAATAATCCGATACATGAACTAAGACAAACAAGAGAAGTTGTTAGTTCTGGATAAGTACAAGCCCTTTATCTGTGGGTAGCTGACAGCATACTGTATATGGGATTTATGATACATTATTTTCTAAACAGAGAATGATCTAAAAGCTATTATTATTCCAAAACCCTCATTCCATCACTTAAGATCACATTTTGGATAGTGTCCAAGTTGTAGTCTGAATATGCTCTCATCTCTGTTAGTCGTCATTAGAATAACAAAGGAGGTCACATGAGATAGTTCTGCATGATATGTACACTATTCAAAATACTAGTCAGAAGCCTATAGCTGACTACTGAAAATATAATAAACCATAAACATCAAATTCTGTACTTGTCCAAATAACACACTAACACACAATGGGAGGGGTGACTCTGAATGTATCTGACTGAGCCTGATCTTTCTGTGCTAATGGAAATGACAGTTGGGAGAGACAGACAGAGACAGTAGCAGTAGGATCCTGGCTAAGATCCAGATCCATCCACCCCTTTGTGTGAATCTCAAATAGCACCCTATTCCCTAAATAATGCACTACTTTTGATGAGAGCCCCAAAGGTTCTGGTCAGAAGTAGTGCACTAAATAGAGAATAGGGTGCAATTTGGGACTCTTACCTCTGTTGTTCCCCTGTCTAAACATGGCTGCCCTCCCTTTATCCTGACCGAGCCAGTTCTCACAGAGCTTAATATGACACTCCACTGGTGTCATGGCAACCCTAACGCCACACGGTAATTACTGCTGTGGAAATCAAATATCTGTATTGGGAATCAGATTAGATTGCTTGTCATAGAAAAACACTACCAATTTGTTCTGACTTGTTAGTTATATTACCATACAAGATAGAACCTAATCCGTTTGTGCCCTCAACAGTGTAGATACTATTTACCTCAGCATGTTGCTTGTGTTTAGGAGCGATACACATAGAAATAGAATTACATATGTAGGATTTTAATTTGATCACCCCGTTGCAGAACAACTTTCCTGCCATTTCAAACTTGATTTTCCCTTAAAGTATCAACCCCTACAAAAAATGTCCATTAATTATAATCCACATAATAACTAATATTTCCTGTTGCTCCAGGATTATTTTGTTGCTGATGCAAACTGGCTCAAATTAGGATCCTACATCTGTACATAATTTGAATAGAATGACAGAATAACATTAGTCAAATAGAATGGCATTGGTCCAGAGGACAGGATTCTATTCCATTATATCAGTAGGAATGCCAGAATGTTGAGTTAAATGATAGCACGCCGAATTAGGATTGAATTTAACTACTTGCTACAAATCAAATATGTGACACTCAAACAGGGACAAGTCTGGGGCTTTCTTCTCTGGCAGACTCATCGATTTCAGCAAATGACACATTTACATAAAACAGAATATGAAGTCACATTTTGTTTTACACTTGTGTTGACATTTAATTCAAAAGACAACGGACCAAGAGGCCAACTCCATTCTCAGGCTACTGTTTAATGTGTTTGAATGGCTATCGTAAAGACAAGCCCTGATCTCATTGAGATAATGGCCAGAAAAGTGGATTCATAATTGGTTTCTAGTTTAATGTATTATGTTGTAAAAAATCTGGTTCAACGCCAACAGGAAAACATATCAAGATGAGACATTTATACAACCAAGTAGGCAGTGCTATTCTATTGCTCTTCTATCTATTGAAACAGTACAATTTAAGGGTCCCTTTCCAAGACCAGTGTCCATACCATATCACATATCATTTCCATGTGATCAGATTGCATTTCCTCAATGCTCAGGGACCAACACTACAGTAATATTCCAGGCCACGGTAGAAGCACAAAATAAATACACCATTCAACAGCTATCTCTAATGGACACCTATGGGTAAGATAAAGTCTTCATGTATTGTTTTAAATGAGCTACAGATTAAGCCAGCCTACAGCCGCTAGACTCCTGTGAGCTTTTCTATCCAACGGGCAATATGTAATATTCAACGTACAAGGCAGAACAGCTAACAGCAAACAGCCCTCAAGCTGTGCAATAGTGAGGGGTGAGTAGTGTTCAACTGCAGTGTTGCATAAATATTGATGAGATTCCTAGCTACAAACCCATGATATAAACATCAGAATATGACCAGTGACAGCCATTAGAGAGTGGTCACACTGAATCAAACAGAATAGCCTGTCTTTGATGCCAGTTGTCAGCATTATCACTGCCATTAGTGGACACATAAGAGGAGAAATTCATTTTCTAAATAGACTCTGACTCTGGAACTCTGGCCTTAGATATCTTTTTTGCAGCACCTTTCATGTGTGCTATGGAGATGAGAGGGTTTAGCAGCCAGGGACCCTGGCAACTCTAAACTCTTAGAAAAAAAAGGGTTATTCGGCTGTTCCCATAGGATAACTTTTTTTGGTTCAAGGTAGAACTCTTGGGTTCCATGTAGAACCCTCTGTCAAAAGGGTTCTACCTGGAACCAAAAAGGTTCTCCTATGGGGACAGCCGAAGAACCCTTTTAGGTTATAGATAGCACTTTTTTCTATGTTAAAGTGATGCCAACACTGACTATTTTTATTTTACCTTTATTTTACCTCTAGGGAAGACATATTGAGACCTAGGTATTTAAAAAAAAATGTGCCCTGCGCAATACAACACAAATATACACGTTATACACAAAATATACACATACTGTACCAGTCAAAAGTTTGGACACACCTACTCACACAACTGAGTTGTCAGTGGCCGTGTTATTATGAGAGTGGCTGTAACCTTTCAACCAAATCTCCTGGTGTTTGTGCTTCAACACTCTCAGTGGCTGTTGAGGTCTGTCAGTCACTACCGCCAACCTCTTCAGTACCTGTGAACTGAGACGAGGATATCGGTCTGTGATATCGCAAAGTGTTTCACCAGTGGGAGTCACCGGGTCAGTTGCTGGACTGACGTCATTAGTGTCATTGTCAGGGTTGACCGTCCCCCACAAAGCATAAGGTGTATCATCGGAAGCAGAGTATACTCTGCGCATCGATGTTTTTCTTGCTGACAGCCGCAGTGCTTGTGGAAGTGTCCGAAGGGCAAGAGAAGTTCATCTCAACTACCGTATTGCACGAATGCAAGGAAGAGAGAAGTTGCTCATTCACTTCACAGAGACAGCTGGCTCGAAATCATGACAAGAATTGTCAATCAGATTGGCTGATGGAATGTGTCGAGATATCGTAATATCTCCTTGGATCGGATTCTGCACCAAGAGGTTTCTAAACGTCTTTTTCCCAAGGGGTGCATTTGACAGATACCCCTTGTGAATGACTGCATTGCAGCTAGCATAAGAGGAAGACAGTGTGGTCAGTGGAGAAGGCACTGTAGCATGTGACCATACCTGGTTGGTTTTCCAATTCATCAATGGGAGTAACCGATCCATCAAGTCTGCTCCCAGTAGCAGGGGTACAGTTTCGAGGCTGGTAACATACACAGGGTGGACAAGGCTGGTAACATACACAGGGTGGACAAGGCTGGTAACATACACAGGGTGGACGAGGCTGGTAACATACACAGGGTGAACGAGACTGGTAACATACACAGGGTGAACGAGGCTGGTAACATACACAGGGTGAACGAGGCTGGTAACATGTATATACTGTACTCGATACCATCTACTGTATGCTGCTCTGTACCATCACTCATTCATATATCCTTATGTACATGTTCCTTATCCCCTTACACTGTGTATAAGACAGTTTTGGAATTGTTAGTTAGATTACTTGTTGGTTATCACTGCATTGTCGGAACTAGAAGCACAAGCATTTCGCTACACTCGCATTAACATCTGCTAACCATGTGTATGTGACAAATAAAATTTGATTTGATTTTGATTTTGAGGCTGCTAACATACACAGGGTGAACGAGGCTGGTAACATACACAGGGTGGACGAGGCTGGTAACATACACAGGGTGGACGAGGCTGGTAACATATACAGGGTGGACGAGGCTGGTAACATACACAGGGTGGACGAGGCTGGTAACATACACAGGGTGGACGAGGCTGGTAACATACACAGGGTGAACGAGGCTGGTAACATACACAGGGTGGACGAGGCCGGTAACATACACAGGGTGAACGAGGCTGGTAACATGCACAGGGTGGACGAGGCTGGTAACATACACAGGGTGAACGAGGCTGGTAACATACACAGGGTGAACCAGGCTGGTAACATACACAGGGTGAACGAGGCTGGTAACATACACAGGGTGGACGAGGCCGGTAACATACACAGGGTGAACGAGGCTGGTAACATGCACAGGGTGGACGAGGCTGGTAACATACACAGGGTGAACGAGGCTGGTAACATACACAGGGTGAACCAGGCTGGTAACATACACAGGGTGAACGAGGCTGGTAACATACACAGGGTGGACGAGGCCGGTAACATACACAGGGTGGACGAGGCTGGTAACATGCACAGGGTGGACGAGGCTGGTAACATACACAGGGTGAACGAGGCTGGTAACATACACAGGGTGAACCAGGCTGGTAACATACACAGCGTGAACGAGGCTGGTAACATACACAGGGTGAACGAGGCTGGTAACATACACAGGGTGGACGAGGCTGGTAACATACACAGGGTGAACGAGGCTGGTAACATACACAGGGTGGACGAGGCTGGTAACATACACAGGGTGAACGAGCGATACGTCCTGGATGTGTAGTTTCAGCATGACTCTCCATGTGAGAGGTGAGGTAGTCTGAGTGACCCCTCGAAGTGTAGTGTCACATCGTTCCACTTTTAACCAACGTTTAGTTGGCTTCAAAGCCCTTTTTCGATCATCAATGTTTGAGAGATGAGTGATATTGTCGCACCCGAATCAATTAGCACATGACAAGTTAAGCAGTTCTCCAGGACTGTTTCCAGGTATGGGTGTTTCGATTCGTGTTTAGTGGACATATTCCCCACAAAGTGGAGTGGTCGTTTGCAACGACGTGATGTGTCGATTCTGTTCAAGGTGGAAGCAGACAGACTTTTCAGATTTTGAGTGGGCTTGGCTTTAACGAAGCGCTTGACCTTTTTCTTCGCAACCTTTGTATCAGAGTCTATAGACAAAGCCCGTGGGCTTGTTTCTTGATCAAGCGGGCCCTGGATAGGGTCTTGAATGAGAGCGGGAGAGATTTGAATTTTAACGTCCTTGCTATGGGTGTTAATTCCTGCGGACCTGGTGTCCGGTAATTCCCCGTCTAGTCCTTGTGACTTATCTTTTACCCTTTTCTCAAATGTTTCTCGCTTTAGTTCTTCACGTAGTGGAACTGCTGGAGAACATTGGTCTACGTTTTGATCATCCTTCAACCCTTTGTTAACCTTGTGCTCTGACTCTTTGTGTGGGTTGGGTGCAGGAAAGTAGTGAACAGGTCGATTGTAGTGGTAGTCGTTTTGATGGCGACGTACTTTACAGTAATTTAGACCGCGGTGGTTATTGGAATCATGGTTTCGTGGTAGACACTGTTGTTTGCATCATCTCTTACCGCTCCAATACCTGATAATGCTCCTCTAACTGGAGTGAGTGCTCCTGGTCAAACTTCAAAACCCAGTGGTCAGGGCTCTTAGCGTTGCGAACTTTTGATGCCTTAAAAGCTGTGCTTGCAAGCTCTCTGAGTTGTAAGATAGGCAAGCCAATGTGGACTGCAGGGCCCAATTAGGTAATGAAGGTGGGATACATGTTCGACAGGAACACTTGTTTAAATGGTAACAGGTCTTCCATGCCTGTTTCAGTGAGTAGGCCAAAGTAAGCTGAACGAAGCCTATGATAGTAAGCTTGTGGGTGTTCATTCCGAGCTTGTTTGACCATGTTAGCCAGTGAGCTATCGTGTTTGCAAGTCGCAGAACCACTGAATTCGAATTTCAAAGCTGAGGCAAGGTTAGCGTAGTCATTTAGCACGTGTTGCTGTTGTAGACGAATGAACCTCGTCACGTGTCTATTCGATGTTCGCTTCAACAGGTAAACCCTGTCAGAACTCGTTTAGCCATCCAACGCGTCCTCTATGTCAGGAACGTCTCAGTATCGTTTGGCTGACCTGGAACGGGGTCAAAGGTGGGGAAATTCTTGACGAGTTTGTCAAGGTATTCTGCGTCAAGCAGGCGGAGAGGGTTGGTTTCATCCTTTGGGGAAAGTGGGGCTGAAAGGCCAAGAGGAGAAGCCAAGCTTTGGCCAAGAGGCGCCATATTACTCAGTGCCGAATGGCCGAGAGGAGAAAACTGAGGGACACAATGGAGGCAATGTCTGAAACCTATCGTCTTCATTCCTTTGAGTACATGGCTCCGGTTGCTTGGAAGGGTAGTCTCTCTGAGGAGTGTGACCATTCTGGATTTCCTCCAGATGGTACCTACGGGTGGTATTCTGCTGCATTGCAGAGTCCACTTGAGCGCTTAGAGTACTGATTTTGGACACGTGAGTGTCACACTTGCTCCTTTCGGTCTCAAACTTATCTGTCATGGTTTGCAGATAGATGTCTTGAGTACGGAGTGAGAGATTCAGTGATGAGATTTCTTCAGCTTGCTTAGAAATCAGGATTTCCATCTTCATCACCCGAGTTCTCTCATCATTCATTTGGTCAGCGACTTCAATGAGTTCTGCTGATTTGTCATCCAACTTAGTCATTGTGTTCATCAATTGATTGTCTTTGGTCTCCAGAATTTTCAGTAGAACCGTGTTACTCTGAGTAACGTTCAACAAAACTGCCTGCATGTTATCAAATTGCGCGCTAAAGTTTGTAGATAACTCAACAGATTTATCTAGTTTGGAGTGGACTACCTCATATTTAGTTTTGGCTAAATCGTGTTGTTCCTGGAGGCAACGATTTTGTTGAAGAGATTGTGCTCGTTCATCGTCATAAGCATTTGCAATTACTTTTAATTGTTCAGATTTCAAACGCAGTTCCTCGACTAGCAGATGTTTTCATTTCCTGCTTTTGACAATAGTTGCTCAGTTCTCTCCATCTGTCCCCTCATGTTAGCCATGACTGGCACGTGCTTCAGCTGTGCACTGTAGTATTGGACCGATGCCACATTTGTATGGCGATACATCAGTACAAAAGTGGGGAGAAATGTCACAAAGCCTATGGTTGATTTTGGAGACTGTTCGCAATTTCGGCTAATGGCATAATTAGGGTTGATATCGCTGCTGAGGTCAGAGATCAATCCTTTTATGGGTGGAGGTTCACTAATTAGCGGAGGAGTGGTTTTACTTATAACCTCCTTTGATAGCTTGCACATTATTAGAAAAATGTTCTTTCAATGTTTGGGTTTGGAATTCATTGAATGCTGATGAACTATCAGTACTGTACCAATAATGTGGAAGTTGGACGTGAATGAATTTGCAAAAGCAAATTGAATTAATTAATCAATGCCAATGATGAATCCTACCTGGGTAGGCTATCTGGGTATTAAACTCTAATTAACCTGAGAAGTTCCTTCATCTACCAAACTCACTAAAAGTGGCAGTAATAAAGCCTCTCTTGAAAAAGCCAAACCTTGACCCAGAAAATATAAAAAACTATTGGCCTATATCGAATCTTCCATTCCTCTCAAATTTTTTAGAAAAGGCTGTTGCGCAGCAACTCACTGCCTTCCTGAAGACAAGCAATGTATACGAAATGCTTCAGTCTGGTTTTAGACCCCATCATAGCACTGAGACGGCACTTGTGAAGGTGGTAAATTACATTTTAATGGCATCGGACCGAGGTTCTGCATCTGTCCTCGTGCTCCTAGACCTTAGTGCTGCTTTTGATACCATCGATCACCACATTCTTTTGGAGAGATTGGAAACCCAAATTGGTCTACACGGATATGTTCTGGCCTGGTTTAGATCTTATCTGTCGGAAAGATATCAGTTTGTCTCTGTGAATGGTTTGTCCTCTGACAAATCAACTGTAAATTTCGGTGTTCCTCAAGGTTCCGTTTTAGGACCACTATTGTTTTCACTATATATTTGACCTCTTGGGGATGTTATTCAAAAACATAATGTTAACTTTCACTGCTATGCAGATGACACACAGCTGTACATTTCAATGAAACATGGTGAAGCCCCAAAATTGCCCTTGCTAGAAGCCAGTGTTTCAGACATACGGAAGTGGATGGCTGCAAACTTTCTACTTTTAAACTCGGACAAAACAGAGATGCTTGTTCTAGGTCCCAAGAAGCAAAGAGATATTCTGTTGAATCTGACAATTAATCTTAATGGTTGTACAGTCGTCTCAAATAAAGGACATCGGCGTTACTCTGGACCCTGATCTCTCTTTTGAAGAACATATCAAGACCATTTCAAGGACAGCTTTTTTCCATCTACGTAACATTGCAAAAATCAGAAACTTTCTGTCCAAAAATTATGCAGAAGAATTAATCCATGCTTTTGTCACTTCTAGGTTAAACTACTGCAATGCTCTACTTTCTGGCTACCCGGATAAAGCACTAAATAAACTTCAGTTAGTGCTAAATACGGCTGCTAGAATCCTGACTAGAACCAAAAAAATGTATCATATTACTCCAGTGCTAGCCTCCCTACACTGGCTTCCTGTCAAAGCAAGGGCTGATTTCAAGGTTTTACTGCTAACCTACAAAGCATTACATGGGCTTGCTCCTACCTATCTCTCTGATTTGGTCCTGCCGTACATACCTACACGTACGCTACGGTCACAAGACGCAGGCCTCCTAATTGTCCCTAGAATTTCTAAGCAAACAGCTTGAGGCAGGGCTTTCTCCTATAGAGCATCATTTTTATGGAATGGTCTGCCTACCCATGTCAGAGACGCAAACTCGGTCTCAACCTTTAAGTCTTTACTGAAGACTCATCTCTTCAGTGGGTCATATGATTGAGTGTAGTCTGGCCCAGGAGTGGGAAGGTGAACGGAAAGGCTCTGGAGCAACGAACCGCCCTTGCTGTCTCTGCCTGGCCGGTTCCCCTCTTTCCACTGGGATTCTCTGCCTCTAACCCTATTACAGGGGCTGAGTCACTGGCTTACTGGGGCTCTCTCATGCCGTCCCTGGAAGGGGTGCGTCACCTGAGTGGGTTGATTCACTGATGTGGTCATCCTGTCTGGGTTGGCGCCCCCCCTTGGGCTGTGCCATGGCGGAGATCTTTGTGGGCTATACTCAGCCTTGTCTCAGGATGGTAAGTTGGTGGTTGAAGATATCCCTCTAGTGGTGTGGGGGCTGTGCTTTGGCAAAGTGGGTGGGGTTATATCCTTCCTGTTTGGCCCTGTCCGGGGGTGTCCTCGAATGGGGCCACAGTGTCTCCTGACCCCTCCTGTCTCAGCCTCCAGTATTTATGCTGAAGTAGTTTATGTGTCGGGGGGCTGGGGTCAGTTTGTTATATCTGGAGTACTTCTCCTGTCCTATTCCGTGTCCTGTGTGAATCTAAGTGTGCCTTCTCTAATTCTCTCCTTATCTCTTTCATTCTCTCTCTCGGAGGACCTGAGCCCTAGGACCATGCCCCAGGACTACCTGACATGATGACTCCTTGCTGTCCCCAGTCCACCTGACCGTACTGCTGCTCCAGTTTCAACTGTTCTACCTTATTATTATTTGACCATGCTGGTCATTTATGAACATTTGAACATCTTGGCCATGTTCTGTTATAATCTCCACCCGGCACAGCCAGAAGAGGACTGGCCACCCCACATAGCCTGGTTCCTCTCTAAGTTTCTTCCTAGGTTTTGGACTTTCTTGGGAGTTTTTCCTAGCCACCGCGCTTCTACACCTGCATTGCTTGCTGTTTGGGGTTTTATGCTGGGTTTCTGTACAGAACTTTGAGATATCAGCTAATGTACGAAGGGCTATATAAATACATTTGATTTGATTTAATATGAGAAGTTTAAAAGTGTCTCATTTGATTGGAAGAACATTAAGTTATGTTCAACAATTTAACTTATTAAATTGAATGAGACGATAATTCATACAATCTCCATAGATTGGATATCATAAGTGTAAACAATAGATCAAATGTTGGAATCATTCAACACTGTGGCACTTCTCCCTAAGGCTGAAACCACATGGGATTCCCGCTGGGGCGGGGCATCTGTCAGTACTGGATTACTGAATGGTTTTTCAAAAACCAAATTTTACTGAATAGACTTGTATAGGCTATTTGGGAATTCAACTTTAACCTGAGAAGTGGCTTCATCTAGGTTCGTTTGGAAAACGTTTACAATGTCTTATTTAGAAAACTCATCAATTTGGATATTATTTACAATATCTATTTCAGAATGCAAATAGCCAGATTTACATTTATTGGATAAGACATTGATATCCGTCTGGATATCATAAGTAATGACTTGAGTGTGACCTGAGTAATTCTTCATGAACGAATATACTGGGCACATGTCAGTGGTCAATGATTTCACACACTGAAATCAAACGGAACTACCTGGGCCGGGACTTCCGATCCACAAGGCGGAGCAATTTCAACGTGACACAAGGGAAAAAATGGCTATTTCCCCTGGTTAGCTTTAGCATGCAAGCTAAACCCTTCCTTGTGCCTGAAAATGCAACAAATAGGATTCCCTTGGCAAGGGAAAGGTTTTACTTCTAACTTATTATGTTCAAACCCTTTTCTGCGTTTTTTGACGATGTTTTAACTGGAACACACGGCAAACAAGGAAATGCACCGTGGTCAACTTGCGTGGTCAACTCGCGTGGTCAACTCGCGTGGTCTACTCGTGAGAGACACAGAGATATATATCGCTGGTCAAGCGCATATCTCCTGAATTACTATCGGCAGGCACTTTGTCCTCGCTCGAGAAATTAATAATGACCGAGCCTACCCGCGTCTGAAACGCGCCAGGCAGAAATAGCCCTGCATTTGGCCAAAAGCTCTATTTCTCAGATTTCTATAATTAGCTTTCTCGGCCCTCATACAGAAATGTATTCGCTTACGTTACCCACTGACTACGTCAGCGAACAACACGGAGGCAGGGGAATCTTCAGCACTCACACATACAATAATACTTGTCTACCACTCCAAAAATATTATGTAATCTGTTTTTCAATTTTATACAGGCTGAATCAAAATGAAAGCCTCATTCTATTTTAGATTCCTATCAGGGGGCTCCAATTATGTTGACTTAACCCAGACGTGCGGCCTAGATCCATAAATGTTCAAATCCTTTCCGGATCATCGAACAATGGTAAATTCTTAGATTACAGAGTATACTCTTGGCTAACAAGTTGAATCAGCAATACAAAATTGGGTCAAATTATTTATTTACTAAATACCTAACTAATCACACAGACTTACACATACACACAATTAATCATAACTTGATTACAAATTACATCTTAAAGGAAAACGTCCCTGGTGGGCGGAACAGATATGACAGCTTGTTACACAAAAGAATGAGTTGAGTGAAAGAGCGGGAAGACTGAGTAACAAAGGGAAGAAGCTGTGCTATCGTAAATACAGTATCTTATGCATTCTAAATTACCGCCCATTTGGAAAAGGAAAATGCTATAAATATTTACTCTGAGCTGCGCTTCAGTAGGTTGGTGGTAGATGGAAGGCCGTGTTGCCCAACCGAGTCCTTTGAAGAATGTCTCTGGTTGTTAATTGGATACGTTGTAGTAACGTCGTTGAGTGGTAGACAGGTACTCTGTCTGTTCCTTCCTAACCTGCATTTGCAGCTGCGGTTGCTAACACAACGGCTAGGAGGTATCACGTCTGTGAATAAGTGAATAAGAGTTCAAAGTTCATACCATTCGCAACCAAAGCTCACGCTGACGTTGGCTTCGTTCTGTAGTTATTATCTTGAACCATTCTGACATAGGACCGTCGTCCTACATCCCCGGAACAGCAAGCAAGCTATGTTGTCGTCAAGGGCTTATAAAGGAAGGGAGAGGAGGGCGTGTTTGAAAAGTTTTATAGCCCATGTCCCTTCACAGGGCGGGCCACTGATTGAGCAGCCCTATCTTATGAAAACCCACATCTCACATTTTACAAGCTAAAATCACATTTCATCCCATCACAAATAATTTCATATTCAAACATTTAAATTGAACAACAATTCCATGTGAATCCGATAATTCTGATGTGTAGACATTCCACTGTGGAGTTTATGTCATCTTATCATTGATGAGAATGTCTCAGATGACAACCGAACTGACATCATATTCATTAAGTACCACCGCATATGATCAGTTGTTCGGATTACCAGAATATAGTTAATTTCCCCCCACCTTCTGATGTTCCCAGAATCTCTATGTTAACCAATGGTTTTGCAAATGTAACATCAGTAGGGTAGAGAGAGGAAAAAGGGGGGAAGAGGTATTTATGAATGTCATAAACCTACCCCCCAGGCCAACGTCATGACAGGGGGTACGCAGCTGGAGATTGAATGTTTGAAGGGGTATGGGACTATAAAAAGTTTGGGAACCACTGGATTAAGCGATGTCATTTACAAAATAGCCTCCAACACTTTACTCAGCAAACTGGATGCAGTCTGTCACAGTGCCATCCATTTTGTCACCAAAGCCCCATATACCACCTACCACTGCGACATACCTGCTCTAATCGGCTGGCCCTCGCTACATATTCGTCGTCAGACCCACTGGCTCCAGGTCATCTATAAGTCTTTGCTAGGTAAAGCTCCACATTTTTTCAGCTCACTGGTCATGATAACAACACCCACCTGTAGCACGCGCTCCAGCAGGTATATCTCACTGGTCATCCCCAAAGCCAACACCTCCTTTGGCCACCTTTCCTTTCAGTTCTCTGCTGCCAATGACTGGAACGAATTGGAAAAATGGCTGAAGCTGGAGACTTTTCATTCACTAACTTTTAACTTCAGCTATCCGAGTAGCTAACCGAACGTTGCAGCTGTACATAGACCATCTGTAAATAGCCCATCCAATCTACCTACCTTTTCTGCCTATTTGCACACCAGTATTTCTACTTGCACATCATCATCTGCACATCTATCACTCCAGTGTTAATTTGCTCAATTGTAATCACTTGCTACTATGGCTTATTGATTGCCTTACCTCCTCATGCCATTTGCATACACTGTATATCAACTTTTTTCTATTGTGTTATTGACTGTACGCTTGTTTATTCCATGTTGTAACTCTGTGTTGTTGTTTGTGTCACACTGCTTTGTTTTATCTTGGCCAGGTCGCAGAACTTGTTCTCAACTAGCCTACCTGGTTAAATAAAGGTGAAATAAAAAATAAAATAGAGGGACAATTGAGTGCTAAGTACCAGGCAGTTAGCAAGTTTGATAGGCTACTAATGACCATCAGCAGCTTCAGAGCTTGGAGAAGCCTAGTTGCCACGACTAAATGGTCACGTGGAATTTGACTGCGGTCATGACTCGTGACCGCCGGTATGGCGGTAATATGGTCACCATAACAGCCCTAGTAGGGCCTTGTCATTCTTTTAGCACTGTTGTACAAACTGAACAGGAACATGTTGCCATGAAAGTCACTAGCAGAATTCATTGCTTACCATTATGGCAGAAAGAATGCGTTGACACACATACTTGAATTTCAGACAACAATAGGATCAATGTAGATGGCTATTTATGCAGGAGGGTGACAGCAAGCCTGTAAACATGCTAATTTGCTTAGTTAACGATGAGATGAAGAGAAAACATTCTCATTCAGGGCACTGATGGGGAACAGACTACACAAAGACGTGACAAAGCAAATTGTGGCAGAATAATTGATTTAATTTACGAAAAATGGCAATCCCAAACTATCCATCAAAAGAGGATGTGGGTAGAAATCTCATTATGCTGTAGCATTTGGAAAATAAGCTCTTTGGGACATAGCTATTTCTTATTTTACCTCAAGACAATCTTTAGTTTCTTGTATCTGTCAATATTGTGGGTAGATCAGATTGTATACAAAGAAGTGCAGGCGTTACCCTTATACAAAAATACCATGTAAAAGTGTCAGATAATAGGATTATTTTCCTTTGGTATCACACTGACATTAATATGAAGCCCTTGTGGAGGGATCTCACAATTATATGTTTTACACACAAATTGCTGAAAGCCTTGTGAAATATGAAATGATTATAAAAACACTGAAGCATATAATGTAATTACTTCCCCGAGTTTATACAGAATGTCAATCAGCATCATATCTCTGCATCATTTAATGGGATATTGAAATATCCTCTTCCAGCATGAGTCACTGGAGGCTGCTCTACTAATTAGTATGAATGACGAGCGCTAAGATTACTAATGCTGCTGAGGACAGGTTTTAATTGAGAATAATATAATGAAGTATCCTGTAGATTTGTCAGAGTTCTCTAGATTACTTTTCATTGGTCTACTTGGGGGTTATGAGAGGGGTAGCTAGTGTTATTTAGGTCCTGTATACAGTAATAACTGTATAATAACATAATATTAACAGTAACAGTGGTTACTGTGCAACATTTACTTATAAACAATATTTTTAATTGTTTAAAAAGGCAGGGGGAATCCATTTGTAGAGGTTGCAATTGCAATCTTCTTAATGTACTGTATGTGTGACTCGAATAGGGGATGGCTTACTTTGAATGATTAAACTGTCTCTGAAAATAAATACAATGCTGGCCACTTAGGAGGGAACTCAAGTCATGCATATTAATTAGGGTGCTAGTATGCACTGTATTTTGGGATGGGGTGGGGCTGAGTGGAATGGAGTTTCAGTACCTTAGTATATAGAACATCATTCAATGCAAATTGATTAGGTTTCTGGTAGACAACATTATTGAAAAGCTACACATTCTGGAGACAGATTCATCTCCCATTTCATGTTGTTCATGTTTGAACATTTCAACAACAGTCAATGAAAATAACTGTTTCAGTTACAAATAGTTCCTAGAAACTGTCCTTTGAGGCGTTAATGGTATTACATATGTTCAAATGCAAATCTAGGTTCCGCAGATATGATTCAGCATTGCAAGAAATGTTACACAAACATGCCCTGTGACATCACCGCATAGGCCTATCACCTTAGAGGAAGAGGATGGTTCAGTTTGGCTTCAATCTTCTCATCATTACCGAGTAGTGTAATAGAGGCAATGGTCCCCAAGAGCATGGCATGAAACGCAAACACAGCACAGCACAGCACATCTAAATCTATCTCCTGCAGGATGGACGATGCTGGCTGCTAGATATACTCAGGCTAAATGGTACCCTATTCCCTATATTGTGCACTATTTTTGACCAGGGCCAATAGGGCTATGGTCAAAAGTAGTGCGGTATATAGAGGATGGGGTGCCATATGGGACGTCATGTACCAGTCAGAACCAAGTCCTTCGGTTGCATTTGAAACAGACAATCAGCTCAGGAGACATTCAGGTTGGACTGGAAATATTACAGCCGTATGAAAGGCAATAAGCTCATGTCAGACTGCATCATGACAAATCTTATTTTTTGTAGACACACATTCCTTTTTTTAGAACAGTGTAGCTGCATTTACAAAGGCAGAGCAATTCTGATCATTTTCCCAATTATGGGCAAAGGATATGATCTGATTGGTCAAAAGACTGTAAATCATGGCACAGTATCTTCTTCTGTGGTGGAGGTATTCAAAAGGAGATAGGGATTAGAATGATGCTTAATGACTTAATGACTGTCCACAGCTCAGGAGGCTGTCTCTTTCTCTCTGTGGGGTTTGGGTCTACATTATCCACTTCATGTTCACTCCTCAGTGGCTAGCTGCAGGCCACTATTTATCTCCTAGGAGTGTGTGTCAGGGAGGTGTATATGTGTGTGTGAACTGACTGAGTGATCACCAACAGTGCACTAATAGAAAACTGTCATTTATATGTTAATTTGGGGTATAATTAACAGTAAAATACAGTAAAACGGTGAACTACAGGATTCTGTAAAGAATTGCTGTATTTCAAATGGTACAGTAATTCATTCCCACAGAATACAGTACCATACTGTATTATTGGAGCAGCAAAAACCTTTGACCAGTAGTGGGTACATTGTTGTTTCTGGGTTATTAACATTTGCTAAATGTGTTGCACCCGTGAGTGAGAGTGCTGTACCAATTTAAATAATATGTGGTAGTAGTGCCCCATCAATTTAAATAATATGTGGTAGTAGTGCCCCATCAATTTAAATAATATGTGGTAGTAGTGCCCCATCAATTTAAATAATATGTGGTAGTAGTGCCCCATCAATTTAAATAATATGTGGTAGTAGTGCCCCATCAATTTAAATAATATGTGGTAGTAGTGCCCCATCAATTTAAATCATATGTGGTAGTAGTGCCCCATCAATTTAAATAATATGTGGTAGTAGTGCCCCATCAATTTAAATAATATGTGGTAGTAGTGCCCCATCAATTTAAATAATATGTGGTAGTAGTGCCCCATCAATTTAAATAATATGTGGTAGTAGTGCCCCATCAATTTAAATAATATGTGGTAGTAGTGCCCCAACAATTTAAATAATATGTGGTAGTAGTGCCCCATCAATTTAAATAATATGTGGTAGTAGTGCCCCATCAATTTAAATAATATGTGGTAGTAGTGCCCCATCAATTTAAATCATATGTGGTAGTAGTGCCCCATCAATTTAAATTGTATGGGGGACAGATTGGAGTGGAAGCAAGTCTTCAACTTTTAATGGTTGAGCATTTTGCCATGTCCTTGTTTTTTTTGCACTGTAGTTGCTGCCAAGTGGAAGCTTTTGTTCAGGCCTCTAGAAGTGCAAGTGATATAAAACACCAAATATCCATTGCTATGCTGTGTTAAAACATTACCTAGCAGCGAACCTGCTTGCAACATTCCCATATAATTAAAGTAAAATACTGAAATAGAAATCTCCTCTCAATGAATTTCATTTATTCATCCATTCATTAATTACAATTACAGTACAATGAAGTCCCTTCTACAGTATTACTAGACACTACTTGTCATGATACTACCGAGATTACAGTAGGTGTCCTACAATACAAAATACCAAAACTAACTTCAAATCGAAATCAAATCAAATGTATTTGTCACATACACATGGTTAGCAGATGTTAATGCGAGTGTAGCGAAATGCTTGTGCTTCTAGTTCCGACAATGCAGTAATAACCAACGAGTAATCTAACCTAACAATTCCAAAACTACTACGTTATACACACAAGTGTAAAGGGATAAAGAATATGTACATAAAGATATATGAATGAGTGATGGTACAGTACGGCATACGCAAGATGCAGTAGATGGTATCGAGTACAGTATATACATACGAGATGAGTAAGGGTAGGGTATGTAAACATTATATTAAGTAGCATTGTTTAAAGTGGCTAGTGATATATTTTCTATCAATTTCCATCAATTCCCATTATTAAAGTGGCTGGAGTTGAGTCAGTGTATTGGCAGCAGCCACTCAATGTTAGTGGTGGCTGTTTATCAGTCTGATGGCCTTGAGATAGAAGCTGTTTTTCAGTCTCTCGGTCCCTGCTTTGATGCACCTGTACTGACCTCTCCTTCTGGGTGATAGCAGGGTGAACAGGCAGTGGCTCGGGTGGTTGTTGTCCTTGATTATCTTTATGGCCTTCCTGTTACATCGGGTGGTGTAGGTGTCCTGGAGGGCAGGTAGTTTTCCCCCAGTGATGCGTTGTGCAGACCTCATTACCCTCTGGAGAGCCTTACGGTTGTGGGCGGAGCAGTTGCCGTACCAGGCGGTAATACAGCCCGACAGGATGCTCTCGATTGTGCATCTGTAGAAGTTTGTGAGTGCTTTTGGTGACAAGCAGAATTTCTTCAGCCTCCTGAGGTTGAAGAGGCACTGCTGCGCCTTCTGCACGACGCTGTCTGTGTGGGTGGACCAATTCAGTTTGTCCGTGATGTGTACGCCAAGGAACTTAAAACTTACTACCCTCTCCACTAATGTCCTATCGATGTGGATAGGGGGATGCTCCCTCTGCTGTTTCCTGAAGTCCAATCATCTCCTTTGTTTTGTTGAGGTTGAGTGTGAGGTTATTTTCCTGACACCACACTCCGAGGGCCCTCACCTCCTCCCTCCCAAGCTGCCTGTAACTTACAATAAAATTCACGGCAACCCCTTTACAGTGTGTACAGTCACCTTATGCACGTATTACAGAAGCACTGCTAGCTCATGGGCAGCCATTGTCCTCTCCCATGAAAGACTCTCCTGAACATTTAGTGTTCTCTTTCTGTAAATTAACAAATGGTCCTGATGTGGTGCTTCTTAACCAAGCATGTCCATTCTATGTTACACAGCATGTACAGTTGAAGTCTGAAGTTTACATACACTTAAAACTCATTTTTCAACCACTCCACAAATTTTCACTGTATCACAATTCACTGTATCACAATTCCAGTGGGTCAGAAGTTTACTTACATCAGACTATCCAAGATGGCGTAGCAGTCAGACGTGTTGTCGTGTCCCTTGTATATATATATATTTTTTTACATATTTGTCTTCGCATATCTTTTAAAACATTTTGCTAAACCTCAACATCTAAATACTCTCCTGCAACCCGCCTCACCCAATGTAGCGTGGATCTGCTTTTTTTCTAAAGTATTTATATTTACTTCAGATCCGGAACCCCTCAACTGAAGCTAGCCAGCTTACTACCAGCTATCAGTCAGCAAACCATTGCTAGCGGTCATCAGCTAACCTTTATCTCGGAAAGCTCTCGCCAGTTCGAACAACGCGACTCTAACCAGAGCATAACGGACCCATTATTTTTATCCCCGGATTCCCACCGCAAAAGGAACATTTTCATCTGGATCTTCACAACTAGCTAACTAGCTAACCGCAACCCCGAATAACTACTCCTGGCTAGCGTTTCCATCCACTTAGCTTGAAGCTAGCCCGGCCAGAGCTCCTGTGCTACCACCGAAGCATACTCCTGGGCTACAATATCCGGACCCACGACCGGTCTATCGATGTCACCGCATGAAGAGGCATAAACAGGCTTAACCCCATCGTGACGTCCCCCAAAGGCTAACTTTCTAGCCCTTGCTATCTGCTTGCTTGCTAATTCGGCCTGCTAACTGCTAGCCTGCTCCGGTCTACTAACTGCTAGCTTATTTAGCCCCGGTCTGCTAACTGCTAGCTTGTTTAGCCCCGGCCTACTAACTGTTAGCTTGTTAGCACAGGCCTGCTATCTGTCTGAATCGCCACGTCCCCAGCCAGCCCAACCACTCACTGGACCGATATTTATTTTCAATATCTTTTTGATTTTTAATTCGATTATACCTTCCGGTAACCTGCCTCACCCAATGTGATACGGAATCACTCTTATTTTACATTTTTAGAACACATTCAAGAACCTCCAGAAGCTAACCAGCTAACTAGCTACAAGCTATTTAGTCATTGTTAGCCACTGCTAGTGGCTTTTACCTTCTGTACAGCCAGACAGTTTTGTTTTTGCCAGGATAATACTCGCCAGTCTAGCTTCCCTGTCCCATCTACCGCTGCCCCCTGGACACTGTGATCACTTGGCTACATAGCTGATGCCTGCTGGACTGTCCATTAATCACGGTACTCCATTCTGTTTGTTTATGTTTTTATCTGTCGGCCCCAGCCGCACTCATGCTCTGTGTGTAGTTAATCCGACCCTCTCTGCCTAGTCAACGCCAATTTACCTGTTGTTGTTGTGTTAGCTGATTAGCTGTTGTTGTCTCACCTACTGTTTTAGCTAGCTCTCCCAATCAACACCTGTGATTACAGTATGCCTCGCTATATGTCTCTCTCAAATGTCAATATGCCTTGTATACTGTTGTTCAGGTTAGTCATCATTGTTTTAGTTTACAATGGAGCCCCTAGTTCCACTCTTCATACCCCTGATACCTGCTTTGTCCCACCTCCCACACATGCGGTGACCTCACCTATTACAACCAGCATGCCCAGAGATACAATCTCTCTGATATATCGCCCAGTGCCTGGGCTTACCTCCGCTGTACCCGCACCCCACCATACCCCTGTCTGCGCATTATGCCCTGAGTATATTCTACCATGCCCAGAAATCTGCTCCTTTTATTCTTTGTCCCCAACGCTCTAGGCGACCAGTTTTGATAGCCTTTAGCCACACCCTCATACTAATCCTCCTCTGTTCCGCGGGTGATATGGAGGTAAACCCAGGCCCCGCGTGTCCCCAGGCACCCTCATTTGTTGACTTCTGTGATCGAAAATGCCTTGGTTTCATGCATGTCAACATCAGAAGCCTCCTCGCTAAGTTTGTTTTATTCACTGCTTTAGCACACTCTGCTAACCCTGATGTCCTTGCCGTGTCTGAATCCTGGCTCAGGAAGGCCACCAAAAATTCAGAGATTTCCATACCCAACTATAACATTTTCCGTCAAGATAGAACTGCGAAAGGGGGAGGAGTTGCAGTCTACTGCAGAGATAGCCTGCAAAGTAATGTCATACTTTCCAGGTCCATACCCAAACAGGTTTTTTTTTTTCATTTTAAAAATTACTCTCTCCAGAAATAAGTCTCTCACTGTTGCCGCCTGCTACCGACCCCCCTCAGTTCCCAGCTGTGCCCTGGACACCATTTGTGAATTGATCGCCCCCCCATCTAGCTTCAGAGTTTGTTCTGTTTGGTGACCTAAACTGGGATATGCTTAACACCCCGGCAGTCCTAAAATCTAAGCTAGATGCCCTCAATCTCACACAAATCATCAAGGAACCCACCAGGTACAACCCATAATATGTAAACAAGGGCACCCTCATAGACGTCATCCTGACCAACTGGCCCTCCAAATACACCTCCGCTGTCTTCAACCAGGATCTCAGCGATCACTGCCTCATTGCCTGTATCCGCTACGGATCCGCAGTCAAACAACCGCCCCTCATCACTGTCAAACACTCCCTAAAACACTTCTGTGAGCAGGCCCTTCTAATCGACCTGGCCCAGGTTTTCTGGAAGGATATCGACCTCATCCCATCAGTTGAGGATGCCTGGTCATTCTTTAAAAGTAACTTCCTCACCAGTTCAGGGAAGTCAGGAACCAATACACGCAGTCAGGAAAGCAAAGGCCAGCTTCTTCAGGCAGAAATTTGCATCCTGTAGCTCTAACTCCAAAAAGTTCTGGGACACTGTAAAGTCCATGGAGAACAAGAGCACCTCCTCCCAGCTGCCCACTGCACTGAGGCTAGGTAACACTGTCACCACCGATGAATCCATGATTATCGAAAACTTCAACAAGCATTTCTCAACGGCTGGCCATGCCTTCCCCCCTGGCTACTCCAACCTCGGCTAACAACTCCGCCCCCCCCCCCCGCAGCTACTCACCCAAGCCTCTCCAGGTTCTCCTTTACCCAAATCCAGATAGAAGATGTTCTGAAAGAGCTGCAGAACCTGGACCCGTACAAATCAGCTGGGCTTGACAATCTGGACCCTCTATTTCTGAAACTATCTGCCGCCATTGTCGCAACCCCTATTACCAGCCTGTTCAACCTCTCTTTCATATCCTCTGAGATCCCCAAGGATTGGGAAAGCTGCCGCAGTCATTCCTCTCTTCAAAGGGGGAGACACCCTGGACCCAAACTGTTACAGACCTATATCCATCCTGCCCTGCCTATCTAAGGTCTTCGAAAGCCAAGTCAACAAACAGGTCACTGACCATCTCGAATCCCACTGTACCTTCTCCGCTGTGCAATCTGGTTTCCGAGCCGGTCACGGGTGCACCTCAGCCACGCTCAAGGTACTAAACGATATCATAACCGCCATCGATAAAAGACAGTACTGTGCAGCCGTCTTCATCGCCAAGGCTTTCGACTCTGTCAATCACCATATTCTTATCATCAGACTCAGTAGCCTCGGTTTTTCTAATGACTGCCTTGCCTGGTTCACCAACTACTTTGCAGACAGAGTTCAGTGTGTCAAATCGGAGGGCATGCTGTCCGGTCCTCTGGCAGTCTCTATGGGGGTACCACAGGGTTCAATTCTCTGGCCGACTCTTTTCTCTGTATATATCAATGATGTTGCTCTTGCTGCGGGCGATTCCCTGATCCACCTCTACGCAGACGACACCATTCTGTATACTTCCGGCCCGTCCTTGGACACTGTGCTATCTAACCTCCAAACGAGCTTCAATGCCATACAACACTCCTTCCGTGGCCTCCAACTGCTCTTAAACGCTAGTAAAACCAAATGCATGCTTTTCAACCGTTCGCTGCCTGCACCCGCACGCCCGACTAGCATCGCCACCCTGGATGGTTCCGACCTAGAATATGTGGACATCTATAAGTACCTAGGTGTCTGGCTAGACTGTAAACTCTCCTTCCAGACTCATATCAAACATATCCAATCTAAAATCAAATCTAGAGTTGGGTTTCTATTCCACAACAAAGCCTCCACTCACGCTGCCAAACTTACCCGAGTAAAACTGACTATCCTACCGATCCTCGACTTCAGCCATGTCATCTACAAAATAGCTTCCAATTCTCTACCCAGCAAACTGGATGCAGTTTATCAAAGTGCCATCCGTTTTGTTACTAAAGCACATTATACCACCCACCACTGCGACCTGTATGCTCTAGTCGGCTGGCCCTCACTACATATTCGTCGCCAAACCCACTGACTCCAGGTCATCTACAAGTCCATATCAGTTCACTGGTCACGATGGCAACACCCACCCGTAGCACGTGCTCCAGCAGGTGTATCTCACTGATCATCCCTAAAGCCAACACCTCATTTGGCCGCCTTTCGTTCCAGTTCTCTGCTGCCTGTGACTGGAATGAATTGCAAAAATCGCTGAAGTTGGAGACTTTTTATCTCCCTCACCAACTTCAAACATCTGCTATCTGAGCAGCTAACCGCTGCAGCTGTACATAGTCTATCAGTAAATAGCCCACCCAATTTTACCTACCTCATCCCTATACTGTTTATATTTATTTACTTTTCTGCTCTTTTGCACACCAATATCTCTACCTGTACATGACCATCTGATCATTTATCACTCCAGTGTTAATCTGCAAAATTGTAATTATTCGCCTATCTCTTCATGCCTTTTGCACACAATGTATATAGACTCTCTTTTTTTCTACTGTGTTATTGACTTGTTAATTGTTTACTCCATGTGTAACTCTGTGTTGTCTGTTCACACTGCTATGCTTTATCTTGGCCAGGTCGCAGTTGCAAATGAGAACTTGTTCTCAACTAGCCTACCAGGTGAAATAAAATAAAATAAACACTAAGTTGACTGTGCCTTTAAACAGCTTGGAAAATCCATGTCCTCGACTAACCAGGGGAATCCAAGGTGAAAGCTATGATCTCTTCTTGATGTCACTTGTTAAATCCACTTCAATCAGTGTCGATGAAGGGAAGGAGACAGGTTAAATAATGTTTGTGAAGTCTTAAGAAAATGTAAACATGGATTGTGTATGGGTGCCATTCAGAAGGTGACAAAATATTTAAGTGCCTTTGAAAGGGGTATGGTAGTAGGTGCTAGTGTGTATCAAGAACTGCAACGCTGTTGGCCCACCACCCAAAGGACATCCAGCCAATTTGAAACAACTGTGGGAAGCATTGGAGTCAACATGGGCCAGCATCCCTGTGGAACACTTTTGACACCTTGTAGAGTCCAAATTATGAGGAAATCAGTCAATTGAAATAAATAAATGACGCCTTCATCTTTAATCAATTAAATGCAATTGTGTTCATAGTCCATAACCCCACCACCACGGGGCACTCTGTTCACAACGTTGACATCAGCAAACCGCTTGCCCACACAATGCCATACAAGTGGTCTGCGGTTGTGAGGCCAGTTGGACATACTGCCAAATTCTCTATAACAACGTTGGAGGCGGCTTACGGTAGAGAAATTCATATTAAATTCTCTGATAACAGCTCTGGTGTTCATTCCTGCAGTCAGCATGCCAATTGTACACTCCCTCAAAACTTGAGAAATCTGTGGCATTTTGTGTGACAAAACTGCACATTTTAGAGTGGCCTTTTATTGTCCCCAGCACAAGGGGCACCTATGTAATGATCATGCTGTTTAATCAGCTTCTTGATATGCCACCACTGTCAGGTGGATGGATTAGCTTGGCAAAGGAGAAATGCTCACTAAAAGGGATGTAAACAAATTTGTGCACAACAATTTTTATTTCAGCTCAGGAAACATGGGACCACCACATTCTACATGTTGCATATATTTTTGTTCAGTATACAAAGAGAAATCAAATGGATGAACGCTATGGTGGACATGCACAAAACAACTATTGGCTGGATAGATAGAGGGTTAATTAACCAATGGTCCGACAGAACAAACACAAAGCACAGGAAGCTTCCATGCTTCCCATGTCAAGGCGAGGTTGTAGCCTTGGAAATAGTGTTACAGTAGGTTGTGGATTTAGTAGAATAGTTGGAGATAATACATTTGTACATTGTCCTTGCGTACATGGTGCCCTTCAATAAGGATAAAAGCTTCCGCGATGAAAGCTACATTTTGTTTTGCTGTACATGTAACAGAAATATGTTATATGTTTTGATAAAATCATCTATTCTCGTCTTAGCAAATGTAGCTTGATAATAAATGTTCTGCACATCACATTTGGTCAGGTGTTAGGGTTGCATATCTTATGTCCAACGCATGTCAGTAACTCACGTAAGTTCTCCACTTTCCTCGAATAGATTGACATTCTAACACGTATGCTGATGCAGCTGTATCCATCATGCACAATACGTGCTTAATGGGTGAATGAGATGGTAATCAGAACAGATCTGGGTATGACATGTACCTGAGCTGTTATTAATTTGAGATGGGAAATAATGAGCATTTGATTTCACTAATGTAACACAGGATGAAAAACAAGCACGAGAATTCAGTTACAAATATCCAACAGCAGTTATTTGTTCAGGTTGCCGCACAATGGAATCCCATACTTAATATGAGGAGGATCATAAATAAAGATTATTAGGTTAATTAATTATTTTTGCATTTATTACTCTTTTGTACCTCCACATAATTACTCAGCACTGATTGAATTGAATTTGAATGAGAGCCAGCGGAAGATCATTTGTTTTCAGGTTACCAAATGGTTCCAATGTTCCCTGAGAGAGCTGAGAGAGGGAGAAATGACACATGATTGCATCCCAATTGGCACACTATTCCCATCCCTGGTCAAAAGTAGTGCACTATAAAGGGAATAGGGTGCCATTTGGGACATATCCATGGTAGCAAGGCATAATTCATCAGGCTGGGACACTGACACCCAACCAACAATAGGGAAATGAATTCAGCTCTGCAGCTGCATGGGCGAACAACATTAAACACAGACATAAATAACAACACCAACCCAAAGACCTGCCGGAGCCAGAGCACAGCCCTGCTTTATTCAAAACCAAAACATATCTAATAACCATGAGCTATTGAATTAGAAATGTAGTGTGGCGGGCGGGCGGTGGCACTCTTATCTGATCAATTATGTGGGTTTTAATGTGTGTGTGCATGTGTGCGTGTGTGTGATAGTGAAAGAAATGTGATGGAGTGTATATATGTGGGTGTATCTGTATGTGTGCATGCATAATGCTTTTTTCGGGCATGTTTGCAGTATAATCATCCAGGAACATAACAAAAACACATCCACCTTGGGTCAATGTATCCATAATCGCAAAGTATATTTTCTTTGCGAAGCTCCATGGATTCTTTTTTACATTTGACATGTTATCCATCTCAAAGCAAGCGTTGTATCGTTGGACAGCGCTCAAAACAAGGATTATCTTCTAGCATGGGCATACAGTGATGTACAGTATTTCTTTGATTCAGTCTTCAATAACACATGCTGAACACCTCCCACATTCAGAATATCTTATAAAATCAAAACATACACCAAACCTTCACCCACTTGGGACCACAAAGGAACCTTAGATCTGAGATGTTCAATAACTCAAGATCTCCAATTCTCTAACACGTATGGCAGCACTCCATGTTTAGGTATATGTGTAGGTATGTGTTTACATACAAGACGAATACTTTGTCCTTAGATGTGTGTGTGTGTGTGTGTGTGTGTGTGTGTGTGTGTGTGTGTGTGTGTGTGTGTGTGTGTGTGTGTGTGTGTGTGTGTGTGTGTGTGTGTGTGTGTGTGTGTGTGTGTGTGTGTGTGTGAGTGAGTCGGTGAGTGAGTGAGTGTGTGAGTGAGTGAGTGTGTGAGTGAGGGACAGAAAGGTCCGGGGTCTCTTTGTGGGTGCTAATAAGTGATGCCCCTCATTTTCATCTCTCCACTGGTCAGTATGTATGCAGCAGGCCTACTATCCTGAAGAGAAAGATGTGCAGGCAGGTGGTTGAAGTATCTAATAGGCCATGTCTCTACATGTGGCCGTATATGTTTGACTCGGCCTGAGAAGAAATCAGGTTATATTATAGGTCATTATATACATAAGAGGCCGAGCACACATAAAGTACATCTCCTCCAATCCCTGTAATGGGAGACTGACTGTTAGTTCAATCTTTTCAGAGGAGAAAATAAACAAGTAGGGCTACACATCATTGAGACATGATGATTATTGTAAATAGACTGTTTGTATTCATTCTACTGTCCCATGTGGTCATATTAGGGAGGGGGCCAACAAGCTACTTCAGGCTATAGCGATCCGTAAGATTGGATTGGCTTTCAAAACCAATGTTTGTTTGATTTTCATTAAGAACAATGTTTGATTTAGTTAAGCACATAGAAACAATTATAGTAATACGGTTTATAAGGTTAATAAGAGTTTTGGGGCGGCAGGTAGCCCAGTGGTTAGAGCGTTGGGCCAGTAACCGAAAGGTTGCTGGATTGAGTCCCTGAGCTGACAAGGTAAAAATCTGTCGTTCTGTTTAGGGGTAGGATGTAATTGTCAATAAGAATTTGTTCTTACCTGACTTGCCTGGTTAAACAAAATACATTAAAAAATATGATCAGTATATTACAAACATAAACAATTCTCAATTCGAGCAACTGCTGTAAAACCGTGTATATTGCTGATGAAGTATCTTTTATATAAAATCTGTCAATCAAAGTATCCCCAGAGACTGAAAGCCGTGTAAAATTGAACTATCTAGTGTTTTCATTGAAGCAGATGCTGGCTAAATGGGAGTGGCGTGCTGTGTTCAGGGAGTAGCCCAAGTTGTTCACACATTGTTCATCAACAGAGCCAAAGACTGAACCAAGCATCTATCTAGTGTTGTATAGCAAATCTACTAATTCCACATTATTGGTTAACCGCACAAATTTATCATTTTTTTTTGTCCCAAACCCCACTCTCCACTGGTGGAACACTGTAGCAGAATTCCAGGGAATACAATATCATCATTGCTTTATGCACCTTCGCCAACTACTGTGCAAACTTGGGGAAAAACAACTTTTTGGGGGAAACGAGCGCTTTTTACGTGGATAGTCACTCTCCTGCGAGCCGGACGTCTTATTATACACATATTATAACGTTAGTTCCGTTTTCAATTTTGTTTCGCAAGCTGAACAGGGGAAAGACGATTGTGCAGTCTGTCCCTGCCGGTCGCGTGGCTTCTTTGTGTACAGCAGCTGCCTCTAAATGAACGGGCAAACATCACCGCTTGGCGCAGATATCATAAACCTTGAGGACGAGCTTGGACATAGCTCAACCGTTATTTGGGTTTCAAAACTATGAAAAGCTTCTTTAACAAGTAGAAGAGGAATAACAAAACGTCGTATTTTACCCCTTACCCCTTCTTATCCCGCTTTCTATTTCTTTGATTTACGGTCCCGATAAAGCTTGCCCGCCTCGCCGCCTTTCTCTCACTCTGTGCGCGTGGATTGTAAAAAAGGTAGAAACAAATTGAGCTCTGTTCACAGTACAGCTGCGTTGTTGCCTGGTACATCATGGATGTACGGTTTTATCCGACTGCCGGAGGAAATCCTATTCCAGGAGACCCACCAAACCTGGATTTTTCCCACTGTTTGGGCTACTACAACTATAATAAGGTGAGCAATTGCGTTCTACATTGTTTTGCATACTTCTATCATGTTTCTGCACACTGTATTCAAACCCCTTCCTCTGGAGTCCGGACAGACTGATATAATGACAAATGGTGTTGTACACGATTTGGGAATGTTTTCTTTGATAATTAATTAGGCTACTCCATCATCTAATCCTATTCTGCATTGGCATTACAACGCTTTTATAAAATAGACAGAATAACACAATAAGACAATAGGTCGTTTTACCAGTGCATTACACACTTTTATCAATTAGGCAAGTTACCATCTTCATTTGGTGCTGGAGTTCTGCATGTCATAATGTTTACGCTCGAAATGCTTTCTCATATAGCACATCTCCCTGTTGGACGAAGTTTTGGTATCCTATCTCTTGCAGAGTAAGCTATTCATGCCAGGTGGCAGTGACACTGCTACTTTACGATGAGTGATAAACTTGATTACACGTGTGACAGAGCCTTTAAAAAGTGTCTTGATCCATAATCATTTAATCATTTAATGGGCAGTGTTTATAATTTATAATTCCATCATCATCAATCAACATGCAGTTCATATGTTTTAGATTCACTGAAGGCACATGATAAAGTGATGTCACTACCTATAGAGCTGGTCATATTTCAGGGCAGTTCATGAATTGTGAAAGGCATTAATTATCCTTGAAATGAGCCGGTTGTTTATGTTTATATCTGATATCTGATGTCTGATTCAACTGCTGTTGTTTCAGATCGTGATCCCTTCTTTTGCTCACAGATAATATGTCCCTGTTTACTGATGTGTTGCAGTGTTTTGAAAAAATGTCATACTGTTCCTGGTAGGGTTATCCTGAGATATCCTTACACAAACACTGTCAGACTGACAGGTGGTTTGGTACACAACCAGCAGCAGATATTTGGTGTTTTTGTATCGCAAGCACAAAGGAGTATTTGTTTTGAAAAGGATAATGGCTCTATTTGACATCTTCAGGATGTGGAAGCATGGTAGCTACCAAAAGAGAGACAGTCCATATCAAATTAGTTTCCAGACTTTTCCCCAGAACATCCTCTAAAACTGTTCTGAGAACCAGTAGAAAACATACTATAACCCTGTTCTGAGAACATTCTGAGACCAGAGCAGTGTTTGCGTCTGCTTAGCCAAATAGCCCAGGCTTGTTAAAGCTCCCAAGTGCAACCACATTTGTTTGACTGTCCTATAATAGATAAAGCGTGGTTTTGTGTTTGCTTGAAAACTCCTCGGGCCAAAGTTTGAGAAAGGAAATAGTATTTCTGTCAGGGATAGGCCAAAATGCAATTGTAGTCTGAGAGAGAGAGAGAGAGAGAGAGAGAGAGAGAGAGAGAGAGAGAGAGAGAGAGAGAGAGAGAGAGAGAGAGAGAAATGAAGCACTCCCTCTGCAACATGTCTCATCACAAACCACATATCACATGCCAATTCAGAAGCCTCTGCATACTGAGTGGAAGGGAGATTTGCATGTGTTTGCATAATGCAAGACATATCATCCCGAAACTGATTCGACCAAACTCATTGAGAGGAAACATTAGTCATCCAGATGATGTGTCATGTTTTCAAGTTGTATAGACTCAAATGAACTTGGGTTGATAACAGAGTTATTTATTAAAGCTTTCATGTCAAGTTCCCACTCCGAGAAGCTGTGACAGTGCCTTGGTCAATGTCAATGGGTACTCAATGTGATGTATAAACAGTAACACGCTAAAAATATTGTCTGAGGAAATAATTCAGATTTAATCACAAATGGGGCCCAGAGGCACTTTCAAACATCACAGAATGTTTTTTAAATCTACAGAAACATCCAAATGAGTGGCACAAACTTAATTAGGTATTACATACAGTCATCATGATTCATGACTAATGAATCCAGCCGTGATTTGGCAATGAGATGAAGGGAATATGTTAATATCATGTACTTTACAAGGGAACATGAGCTGCTAGTAATCTAGTAGAATTGAACCTCAGACCCTTGATGATAAATGTCATTAAGAGCTGATTTAAAGCACACTTCATATAGAATACATATTATTCTATACCTTTTTAATATTTAATGGTGTGGATTGTGTTCAGGTGTATGACAGGGCAGTCTCAGCAGGGTGCCTTTGGTAAAGTGCTTTGATTTAAGCTGGGACACAAGGCAACTATGTTTAGGATTATATACCCACAGGGACTCTTTTTAACCGCTGATTGGTTGATAGTTGGTACTACAGAAATTGTGTGCAGTCTTACATTACATTCAATTTATCTGGGATAATGACTTGGTTTTTACTGGCTCTTTGGTTTATACTGAGCACATGTGGTCTTAGTCAGTGAAATTTACAAGAAGCCCGGCTTCACTTGTGAAACCTTATGAATACACGCCTAGATTATTTCTGGTCATCAGGGTGTATTTTCTCTCCTTTTCTGTCGCAAAAGTTGAATATTTTATATGTCCCCCCTTGGTTTAAAATGTGGGACATTTTGTGGTCTACATAACTGTGCAAGCTCTTCAGATTGGACACTACTAAAGGCTGTGATCTTTTTGGGTATTTTCTCAACTGTACTGGTTTACATTTAGCATGTCTAAATGATTTGACCATTTGATTGACTGAAATGCCTTTGCTCATGAGCGTGCCCCCCTCTCCCCTGTTACTGGCACATGTATAGTCCTGTGTTATATTTAATATACATTTCATTAGCTGCACTGGTAGAGGTAATTAGTTGGTTGTTACCAGGTGTAACTGAGGAATGGGTTGCACCTGCAGCACTGCTACTACCACAGAGCTTTATTTTGTGAAACTATTACTAATACTGCCAGTAAGTGATTATAAATTGTGGATGGCTATGTTCAGATCCAAAAATGATGTAATATGCATTAGCATTGTGTTAACTGTGATTGACTGAATTATTCCGCTGTTCAGTAGCCATACTTTTCTGTTGGTTTAAAAGGTGTCATTACGGAAGAGTGATTGATTGTCTTCCAAGAATCCTTTCAGTGACAACTGCTGTAAACAGGAAGTGTGTTTCACTAAGTAGGGTTGATAGTAACAGCTGATTGGCTCTGATGACAAATGGCCTCTGAGACTCTACCAAATATACAGTATATGTTTCCTCTTATTCAAGGAAGCGCTTATCAATTGATTATATTTCAACTTTGAGTTGTACCAACCACTTGTCTGTCATACGTAATAGACTACATACACTGTAAGAACAACAAATGGGAAGTTATTCACAGCATAACACATGAGGATGGAAGGCTGCAGCTGCAGTCAGCATACTCTAGGACTTTACTGAGCCTTTAAATTAGTCATGTAGGTGAAACAAAAGCCTGATTGAGGATGGGTTTGATCCTATTGTCCCTTGCATATGTATAGGAAACAAAGCAGAAAGGACATAAATCAGAGATGCTAAATTACAGTCCCTTCACACCAGAAAACCCTTGGGGCAATATCTCCCCATTGTCCCCTACAGCCAGATTGGCCTAGCCTCCCGTGGTCTTTGTTGTCCCGTCTGTGGAGTGGTAGTGAAGGGGTTAAGACGCTCTTCAAACACAGTGGGCCATGTGCATCTTGTCAGTGTACACAGCTGGTGCCATTTCACCACAAACACATTGTAAACATATCCAAACACTACTAGGACTCTAAATAGCTGGTACCCCGAGAAGCTGCTTACTTTGCAGTTTTCTAAAGTTGATGGATGTAACCGAAGTCATATGTTTCAAGGTTTAAATGTTGAGGAAGTGAAAAGCTGATGTATTTCCTGGGCATTTTAATTGCAGCTCGTCAGAAGCCTAGTTCAACAGATTTATTAAAGAGCCAGTTTTCCATTTGAGATTGGGGAAATGTATTTTTAGCTCACTCATTTGAAGTACAGTACTTGGAACCCCTGAGCTAATGGATGCTCTGTCCGAAAGTGAGTTACTCTGCAGATTCAGACAATTTCCCCAATTCATCTGGTCCTATCTACATTAATTCAACTGATGTGTGTATGTGATTAACTATATAGTGTTTACGTTTTTGTCCCAGTTCTGAACTTCTATCAGCTCAGCTCAGCTTCTTGCATGGAAGACCCTAATAGTTGTTGCTACGGAAGCTGTGTCCGGACTGTGAGTCATATACTGTATATTAGAGGTGGACTTGTGGTGGAACATTAGTAGATCATACTCTCTGCTTTCTATGGCTGCGCTGTAGATGATCTAAGCTATTACACGCATCATTCCTTGCAATGTGCACACACACACACACACACACACACACACACACACACACACACACACACACACACACACACACACACACACACACACACACACACACACACACACACACACACACACACACACACACACACACACACACACACACACACACACACACACACACACACACACACACACACACACACACACACATCTAGGGAGTCCTCCTGTTTGTGTTTGAATCTCTCTGCGGTATGTACTTTTGAATTTTACAGTGACGTAAATCAACACTTAAGAGTCCTCGTCTATATGTCCACTGAACCTGTGTGCAACATTGGGACCGGTTGACTGTCTTTACAAGGTGGATTTGGAAAGAGAGGCTGTGGTTGGTGTTGAATATGTAAATCTCATGCTCACACAGTCCATTACCCGGATCAGCTCTCATGAAGACCATCTTTAATTCAACCACCACCCAGTGCTCATGAATCCATTCCATCTCCTCTTCTCACATCACCATCATCAGCCAGCAGGCTGCATGTAGATAGAGTTTACACAGTATTGCTACATTTTAATATCCACACTAGCATACTACTTAGAATGAAATGATGTAATGTGCATGCACGGCAAGCGGTACCGATGCACCAAGTCTGGAACCAGTAGGACCCTGAACAGCTTCTACCCCCAAGCCATAAGACTGATAAATAGTTTGTTAACCAATATCTACCCGGACTATTTGCATTGACCCTTTGTGCACCAACTCTTCTGACTCATCACATACACTGCTGCTATTGTTTATTATCTAACCTGTTGCCTAGTCACTTTATAGCTACTGATATGTACATATCTACCTGAATTACCTCGTACCCCTGCACATCGACTCAGTACTGGTACTTCCTGTATATAGCCATGTTATCACCTCGTACCCCTGCAAATCGACTCAGTACTGGTACTTCCTGTATATAGCCAAGTTACTCATTGTGTATCTATTTTTCTATTATCTCTTTTTTCTTTCTCTCTGCATTATTGGGAAGTGCCCATAAGTAAGCATTTCACCTGTTGTTTACCAAGCATGTGACAGATACAATGTGATTTGATTTTGGAATGTCCACACTAGCCTACTATATAGAACACATGCCCGATACATTGCCCTTTTAAGTAGTATGCTAGTATGGAACAGAGAGACTGTCTCAGAAGGTTCTGTTTTCTCTCTGGACAATCCAAAAGCCGTGTCACTGTTACAGCTCCACAGCACTCACGTTGAGTCTGGATTTGCCTCTCTCCCCAACAATTTCTAGAATGTGAACACATTCCGTCCGTTCTGATTGGTCACAGAAACCGATGGACTGGTCCAGAGCCGGCCTACACGATGATTTCATTAACTTTGGTACTCTGATTGGTTCGACTTGTTAGAGAAGACCCAATCGCTGATGAATTAGTTCTGTACAATGCCCCTCATTTTGAAGTTACACAAACAACAGTTTCAGACTGAATGTATGGAGCGATTGATAGAGCAGAGGAATTAAATTCAGGGTGAGTCGTTAGGCAAGCCTAACATGTCTCTTTATATCACACCAGGGTCTACTAACTCACCATGAGACTTACATTTCTCACCGGGATAAACCATTTCAATCTGTCTTTGTCTCGCTACATTTCTAACAGCATCAACCTCACTGACTTATTAAAGATATCATATGTTCACCCCAGCGCCATTGTTATTGTTTTTGTTTTGTCGACTAAACGGAGGTGAGCAACGTCCAAATGGAAATGAGCAGCGTGGTACAACAAATTGCACTACATCAGTGGAGACTGCTGAGGGGAGGACGGCTCATAACCATGTGGAAACCATGTGTTTGATGTATTTGATACCATTCCAGTGATTCCGCTCCAGCCATTACCACGAGCCCATCCTCCCCAATTAAGGTGTCACCAACCTCCTGTGCAGTACATATTCTGCTGTTCTATCGAAGCATGCAGTGATGTTTGAGGTAAAACAACTGTGTTCGTTGTTTGCTGTAACTTCTTTGGTGTTATAATATCCCAAATTGACGTGGCAGTTTCACCATTAAGGATTCCATCTTTAAAAAGAATCATTTATTCTCTATGTGCCACAGAAACTACTTTTACTGTGAATTAAGCAGTTGGACCAGTCAATCAGTTCTGTCTGGGTGATTCAATAAATTGTGTCCTATAAATGATTAGCCTTGCAGTTAAGACACTTACATTTATTTTTAAAGCACTGTTGCAGTGAGACAGCCGTCACATTTTTCACATAACTCATTTCTAATGCCTCGTAATGGGCTGACGGAGGACTGTATCAAAACATTTAACTGATCTCCCCTGGATTTAACCTTTAATCCAACACAGATTGAATTAGTAGATAGATTAGAAATGTGACGTTTTACACAATCAAATATACATGACCCCCTTCACTCAACACGTGAATATGAGGTCCTGTCAAGAAAACGAGACTTAAAAGTTCAATTGTTAGAACTTTTGCCTGTGTTATTTTTCAGACCATCCCTTACTGTTCAGAATGGACGTATTTTCCGTCCCATAAAGGTATTGCTGACTGTTATTATTACATTAATTTGCAGAGCAGTGCATTGTCGTGACTATAAGTGTGAAATGTCACCTCATTAGTGAGCTATGTGCTGTAGGGACTGAGAGAGAGATATTACGTACAAGGCAAAGGAGATTTATGTGCATCCAAAATGCCACCTAATTCCCTTTCCACAATTTTTGAATAGGGCCCTGGTAAAAAGAAGTGCACTATATAGGGAATAGGGTGCAATATCAGACGCAGTCAAACTGTGGTGATTAGTCCAGCTATCCTTTGTTCATAGCGCCACCACGACCATGAAACATTCCCATAATGCTCAATGTGTGTCACCACCAGGTCGTCCTTTAGGGAGAAGACAATGTCAGCAGGTGGGCAAATATCCATCAGACCTGCTGAACAAAGAGCACAGAAAATGGAGTAATAAATGGGAGACTGAAATGAACCGCAGTAACAACGTACTGTTTTTCAATAGGTGATTTAATGTAACTTGGACCTATGCCTTGGTTACTGTAATACAGTAGTAAACAAATAATCAGTGTCACGTTTAGAACACACTGACTTTAACGGCTATGTTTATCTCCATTTCCAAACTGTTTTCTTACATTTTCCCAGCCAGTGCAGAGGTCCCCAAGCCAACAGCTGGAGTCAGTGTTATGGAAATAGGGGAGCCATGTTGGCCTCAGAAGGTCATAGTCATTGATCGTAGATCGCCCCTCCCCCAACGTTATATATGTGGTAACAGGGTAAATGTTAAAATCTCACTCTGCTAATCCAATTTTGCTGCAGCGTTAATAGTGTAGTATTTAAAGTCATCTTCACCTAATAAATAAACTTTAAGTCTCCTCAAAAGCTATTATAAATTGGAAAAGCGCCATCACACTCTGCCAGATTTTAATTGGATCTTTTATAGATGTGCATTAGAATGATAAGAATATTCTATTGCAGAAAAGTCCTTTGTTTTTCCTGGAAATGTAATTTGTCATCATTTATGTTAGAATGAAATGGTAGCAGAGATCTACAGTACATAGGCACTGTGCTGACATGTCCTTGTCTGTCTCTCTGCTCTGTGTAGGCCTAGCTCTGAGAGTTTTGAAAGAGCTGTTCTTGGGAGAATGTCTCTGTTTCTTGTTGTTTATTTATGGCTTTAAATTGTTGATTGTGTCCATTGTTCTTTCACTGGATAGTAGTGCCTATCCATAATGTATCCTCTCTGTCAGAAAGAGTTAATCTCATATATGGATACTTAGTACTCCTTTCTTTGTGTACAGGTACACAATTCTAGTTACAACTCCTGCCTGTATTTTCCAAAGCAGTCAGTTCACAGTGATGCCTAGAATGTTTTTCTGAATAAAAATGCTTGACTGTACAACCCAAAACTATTCATCATTATGCCAACATATGAAACAAGACACATGGTGAGTGAGCCCCAATATCAAAACAGGGAAAGAGAAAAAGCGAGAGTGAAAAACAATATTTTTCTAAAACATCAAACTCTCTCTAACATATTCAATAATCATAAAGTTGTTGTCAGCCTATGGGGTGCTCCATTACTCTCAATAAAATATCACGTCTTGCAACCACACAAATCCCTCTCACATATTGGCTCTGAACCCTTCTTTTGAGATGTAACATACTCCCCCCCCCCCCCCCCGAGTAGCATTTCTCTATCTGTTCTCAATGTACCACACATTTACTGTAAATCACTATTTAGTTGGAGTTCACTTTTATATATTGGAGAAAAGATAGACATGTAGCGTTTTTTAGAAAGCACTAGCCTATGGATAGATTTTTTTTGTCCACCAAGCAACATATGGTTTATCTCATGCCCTGGCTCGGCTCTAATATGTATTTCATACGCATATTAAAACTGGAAAGTGGTCTCTTTGTAGATGGTTTCCAAAAATTATACAGTGATTGCTTCATTGCTGATTTTTATTGGCCTCAGAAGTACTGTGTGTTAAACAAAAAGCGTGCCTCCCCTTTCCCCTGCCGTAATTCAATCTTGCATTTAGGATGTACCAATAAAGTCCCAATAAGGGGACACTTTGCTGCTGGCCTCCATCTGGATCTCTGAAAGCAGTATTGATGTGGGGGGAGAAGATTCTGAAAAGTCATCTGCTAGTTGGTTTAGATCTCTTTTGTCTCTTGGCAACTATTTGTGTGGGGTTTAGTGGTCACTGGTTGCAACCTCCAATTGTTTGCAAACTGATGACTTGATGAGAGGGTTCTACCATGTATTTGTCTTATGAAGATTCCCCTAGTACATTTGGGAAAGGAGCTGATATTTTAGGCTTTTTGTTGGAGGTCATCTCTTTGTGGCAGTGCATTGCAGGGGGACTTAATGCACTGCCACTGCACTGTGACCCGGTGAACACTTCCTCACAGGTGGCTATGGTGTGGGATGCCAGTGGTAGGAACCAGGCCAAGGAGAAAGAGGCCTCGGCATTGAGGAGTTCTTTAGTTTCCTCCTGAGACTACATGCTATTGACAAGTCTTTCATACTCCATTCCTTTCTAGGCAAACGATCTAGTTTCTCTGACAATGGGCAATAACCCTGAACGTTCCTCTCTCCTCTTCGGAAGCTCTTACATACGTGTGTCTTTCCAGACACATGCAGATCCTGGAAAAGGAGCTTGCTTTCTTTTTTTTTCTTGCTCTAATGAGGCACAGGTACGTTTTTCCTTCCTACCCGCTGATAAATGAGAAGGAGAAGCAGAATGATTACATTGTATCAGAGACATTACAGGCAGTTGATTAAAGCGTTAGTTGGGGAGTTAGCCAAGGTTAACAATCCATAATGAAACACTGTGAAAACAATGATACGCTGCATGGTTTTATGAAGGCTTGTGGCTGCTCAGCAGAGCTGCGTTGACCTTCAACAGTTACACAAGCTAATCGTGGTGAACCTTCAGCCCCCCTGTAGTTTCTAGCCATCTCCATTAGCTTCTGATATGCATCTTCTAGACTTTACAGAGTTTTGGCTTTGGGATTGGGATTGTTCTAGTGACATTGAGATTACGGCTATTCTAAAATAGCTCTTTTAGGTAGTATCATAAGTTGTTCTTCTGACATATACCAATACTTAGGGGTTTACCCTTGATACACCACACTTCCTTTTACATGGGTGTGGCTGGCTTGAATGGCAACAGTTATTTAAAGGAATCAAGTATTTCTTTGTTGTCGTGGTTTGTTTTCAGTGAAGTCTATTAGAGTGCCATTGATTCTTCTGGAGAGAGCCAGAGATTGGTCACTGTCCAATGTCAGATCCTTTGTGTATGCTGAAAGCAGTTGCCTGGTGTTACTAAAGTCTCAACTTATTATGCTGTCAAAACAGCAGCATATCTGTATGCTTTGGATAGTAGCTTGGATCATGTTCCTACTGCTTTATCCAGACAATTTGCTACTCAACAGGCCATGGTGCTAGCGGCCTAGCACCATTAGCTTTGATCACTGACTAATAAAGCGTTCTACTATCTAGGGATCCTGTTGCCACAAAACATTGAGGATGTCAGGTGATGTCATATTTTGATTGGCCTGTAGTCTTTCCTATTGGCTAATGACAACATTAACCTGTTGCTGACCAAAATAGTAACTGTAAGACATCATGGATTACACCTACTTCTCCTCCACAAACTATCCTCCAGATGCAAATAAGATATTTAAGCAATACTTAGCCTTTATAGCGATTAACTATTGCTTCAAAATAAAATATTTTTTCTCGGCCCAGATGTGTGAAATCACAGAAAAACGGCATTGTTTACTGAAGCATGTTCCAAGTGAAGCTTCATGCATGTATACCAACATCTGTGAGTAGTGAGTATTGTAATAAACTGTGGATGAGGCAATATGCTAAAGTTAGACAGAGGAGCGTGAGTTACGGGTATCTTTCTGTAATTACCTCAGTGATTGTCCGCTGCTTTGGTTCTTATCAGACATAAACTTGAAGCACATTCCTCTGTGTAATTGTGCTCGCCATTATTACTGCAAGTTATTACTCATATTGTTCTCTGTTGGACTGGTAGTTTGCTAGTTACCAAATATGGACTCTAGGGTTGGGGAGTATTCAGGTTTTCATACCTTCATACCATTTCTGTAACCTCCCAAAAAACATTTATTTTATTTTTGACACACAAAACAATTTAGGCAACAGGGATCTTCATCCAGGGGGGAATTGAATGTCTATGCTGTAACCAATAATCTTTATCTTGACATCTAGTGACTTAGCCAGTGAACCAAATGCATAGCTGGTGCTGTAAGCTGGATATAATTTATTTGACACATCTTAGATTTCTTATAGTTATACTAAACTTATAAACAGTGGTGTAGCATGCACCCCCACATCCACCACGAGGCAGGGGTGCCCCCACGTTTCCACTTAACAATAACAGAACTTTGTAACGAATCTCTTTGTCGTCTGAGGAGGAGTAGGAAGGATCGGACCAATATGCAGTGTGGTAAGTGTCCATGTTAATTTATTCGACTGAACACACAAAAACAAAATAAAGCGAATGGAAGAAACGAAACAGTTCTGTTAGGTCATATACACTGAACAGAAAACAACTACCCACAAATCATAGTGGGTACACAGGCTACCTAAGTATTGTTCTCAATCAGAGACAACGATTGACAGCTGCCTCTGATTGGGAACCATACCAGGCCAAAAGCAGAAATACAACACATAGAACAAAACATCGAATGCCCCCCCAACTCACGCCCTGACCAACCTAAAACAGAGACATAAAAAAGGAACTAAGGTCAAGACGTGACACACTTACAGTTGACCGGGGAAGCTCTAGCAGGGCAGAAATTTGACGACATGACTTGTTGAAAAGGTGGCATCCTATTTTAGTGACAAGTTGAAAATCACTGAGCTCTTTAGTAATCCCCTTCTACTGCCAATGGTTGTCAATGGAGATTAAATGGATGTGTGCTCGATTTTATACATGTGGCTGAAATAGCCTAATACACTAGTTTGAAGAGGTGTCCACATGCTTTTGTATATATACAGTGCCTTCGGAATGTATTCAGACTTTTCCCACATTTTATTACGTTACAGCCTTATTCTAAAAGGGATTAAATAAAAGAAAATCCTCAGCAATCTACACACAATAGCCCATAATAACAAAGTGAAAACAGGTTTAAACTTTGTTTTGCAAATCTATAAATCTATAAAACAGAAAAACCTTATTTACATAAGTATCCAGACCCTTTAATATGAGACTCAAATGGCATTGAGACTCAGGTGCATCCTGTTTCCATTGACCATCCTTGAGATGTTTCTACAACTTGATTGGAGTCCAATTGTGGTACATTGAATTGATTGGACATTATTTGGAAAGGCACACACCTGTCTATATAAGGTCCCACAGTTGATAGTTCATTGTCAGAGCAAAAACTAAGCCATGAGGTCTAAGAAATTTTCCGTAGAGCTCCGATACAGGATTGTGTCGAGGCACAGATCTGGGGAAGGGTACCAAAACATTTCTGGACCATTGAAGGTCCCAATAACACAGTGGCCTCCATCCTTCTTAAATGGGAGATGTTTGGAACCACCAAGACTCCTTCTAGAGCTGGCCTCCTGGCCAAACTGAGTAATTAGGGATGAAGGGCCTTGGTCAGGGAGGTGACTAAGAACCCGATGGTCACTCTGACAGAGCTCTAGAGTTCCACTGTGGAGATGGGAGAACCTTCCAGAAAGACAACGATCTCTGCAGCACTCCACCAATCAGGCCTTTACGGTAGAGTGGCCAGACGAAAGCCACTCCTCAGTAAAAGGCACATGACTTCACCCTACGGTGAAGCATGGTGGTGGCAGTATCATGCTGTGGGGTTGTTTTTCAGCGGCAGAGATTGGGAGACTAGTCAGGATCGAGGCAAAGATGAACGGAGTAAAGTATATAGACATCCTTAATGAAAACTTGCTCCAGAGCGGCCAGGACCTCAGACTGGGTGAAGTTTCACCTTCCAACAGGACAACAACCCTAAGCACACATCCAAGACAACACAGGAGTGGCTTCGGAACAAGTCTCTGAATGTCCTTGAGTGGCCTAGCCAGAGCCCGGACTTGAAACTGATCGAACATCTCTGGAGAGACCTGAAAATAGCTGTGCAGCAAAGCTCCCCATCCAACCTGAGAGAGCTTGAGAGGATCTGCAGAGAAGAATGGGAGAAACTCCCCAAAAACAGTTGTGTGCCAAGCTTGTAGCGTCATACCCAAGAAGACTCATTTTACATTTACATTTACATTTAAGTCATTTAGCAGATGCTCTTATCCAGAGCGACTTACAAATTGGTGCATTCACCTTATGACATCCAGTGGAACAGTCACTTTACAATAGTGCATCTAAATCTTAAAGGGGGGGGGGGAGAGGGAATACTTATCCTATCCTAGGTATTCCTTAAAGAGGTGGGGTTTCAGGTGTCTCCGGAAGGTGGTGATTGACTCCGCTGTCCTGGCGTCGTGAGGGAGTTTGTTCCACCATTGGGGGGCCAGAGCAGCGAACAGTTTTGACTGGGCTGAGCGGGAGCTGTACTTCCTCAGTGGTAGGGAGGCGAGCAGGCCAGAGGTGGATGAACGCAGTGCCCTTGTTTGGGTGTAGGGCCTGGTCAGAGCCTGGAGGTACTGAGGTGCCGTTCCCCTCACAGCTCCGTAGGCAAGCACCATGGTCTTGTAGCGGATGCGAGCTTCAACTGGAAGCCAGTGGAGAGTTACGGAGGAGCGGGGTGACGTGAGAGAACTTGGGAATGTTGAACACCAGACGGGCTGCGGCGTTCTGGATGAGTTGAAGGGGTTTAATGGCACAGGCAGGGAGCCCAGCCAACAGCGAGTTGCAGTAATCCAGACGGGAGATGACAAGTGCCTGGATTAGGACCTGTGCCGCTTCCTGTGTGAGGCAGGGTCGTACTCTGCGGATGTTGTAGAGCATGAACCTACAGGAACGGGCCACCGCCTTGATGTTGGTTGAGAACGACAGGGTGTTGTCCAGGATCACACCAAGGTTCTTAGCGCTCTGGGAGGAGGACACAATGGAGTTGGGGGGCTAGCTGGCTAGCTAGTAGTGTTGTTTACGTTACGTTGCGTTAAAAAAACGACAAGGCTGTAATCACTGCCGAATGTGCTTCAACAAAATACTGAGTAAAGGTCTGAATACTTATGTAAATATGATATTTAAAAATGTCTAAAAACCTGTTTTTGCTTTATCATTATGGGGTATGGTGTGTAGATTGATGAGGAAAAAAACAATTTAATCAATTTTAGAATAAACAACACCAATTTCAACATCAACAGTGAAGAGGTGACTCCGGGATGCTGGCTTTCTAGGCAGAGTTGCAAAGAAAAAGCCATATCTCAGACTGGCCAATAAAAATAAAATATTAAGATGGGCAAAAGAACACAGACACTGGACAGAGGAACTCTGCCTAGAAGGCCAGCATCCCGGAGTCGCCTCTCAACTGTTGACGTTGAGACTGGTGTTTTGAGGGTATTATTTAATCAAGTTGCCAGTTGAGGACTTGTGAGGTGTACTTGTCCTCTTGCTCAGTTGTGCACCGGGGCCTCCCACTCCTCTTTATTTTCTGGTTATTTTTCAGAACAAGAATAGACTGACGAGTTTCAGAAAGTTATTTGTTTCTTGACATTTTGAGCCTGTAATCGAAGCCACAAATGCTGATGCTCCAGATACTCAACTAGCCTAAAGAAGGCCAGTTTTATTGCTTCTTTAAAACGGGAACGTTTTTTTCCCCCAAAATGAAAATACTGCCCCTAGAGTCGCAACAGGAAAAAATGCGCTTTTCTTTAAAAAACAAGGGCATTTCTAAGTGACCCCAAACTTTCAACGATAGTGTATATATAATAAAAAATTGGGGGTTGTGGGCTCCCCTGCCTCGTGGGGGCTGCGGAGGTGTGTGCTACACCACTAATTATAACTATAAGTTAAGTGTAACTATATGAAATCTAACATGTGTCAAATAAATTATATCCAGCTTAGGGCTCCAGCTATGAATTTGGTTTGCTAGCTAATATATAATTTGTTTTTGTGTTTTAGAAAATAATACCGTCTGTATTTGAAAATACTCCAGTATATGGTGTAAACGGTATATCACCCAACCTGGTGGACTCCCTCTAAGAAATAAAGCATCTTTTCAATTATTTACAGATGGGACATGCTTAAAGAATTCAAGCATATTCTTTAAAAAAATAATCCAATTTATATATATTTTTGCCTGTGGATAGTACATTCAGCAGATGGACTAATGATTACTTATACAGAGTCCAGTGGCTGCAGGTAGACTAGTGGTTAGAGTGTTTGGCCAGCAACCAGAAGGTTGCTGGATCGAATCGCTGTGCTGACAAGGGAAACTTCTGTTTATTCTGCCCCTGAACAAGGCAGTTAACCCGCTGTAGGCTGTAATTGTCAATAAGAATTTATTCTTAACTGACTTGCCTAGTTAAAGGTTAAACAGAAATAGAATGTTTCATCCACCATGCAGGATGTGTAATGTTTTCATAACGTTAACACGTTTTCCACCAGTGTCCACCACATACCAGGCCTATTTATTCAATTCCAGGATCTCTTTCATTTTAGGAACTAGCATAATGTGCAGGGGGTTTCAGATCATGTTTGCTGATCAAAGCACAAATTCCCTTTCTATGTTTTCCTCCAGCATGTCTAACTACAAACAAGCCCTCATATTTTCCGGTTGCAGTTTTATTTTGTTTACTCAAAACAGATGAAGAGGTCCGTGACACTCCAACATGAGAGTGGGCTGTGCTAATATCTCTCCAGGCTAAACAGAGGCCTGATAGAGCCATGATATTGAGGCTAAATCACAAGTGTGTGCGCTCACATTAGCAGGCTACAGTTGGACAGCCACAAGGTTGAGTACTAATTAGTGTTTTCAAAAGCCAATCAGTTCCGCACGATGGCTGCTTAGTGCCGTCCAAAAGTGCCATTTTATTTAATCTAGGTTTCAAAGTTTATCCAGCAATGGAGTGTCATTGCAAATACAGGCAGATTGTTTTTGTTTAATTGTGAGAAGGCAGAGAATGGGAAACAATAGGACAGAGAGTGAGACTGGCTGTTGTGGTGTATTGTGGGTATTGACATTTTCAGAGAGAATATATTTTTAACAGAAGCTAATTAATAAATAAGAGTAAATGCTCCATCCGCATTTTCATCACCAGGCAGGTGATGGGGTCATCTCTCTCACAACACAACAGGCAAGCCTTAAGCAGGAAAAACAAAGTAGTACATAAATCAGAGGTTTTCTCTGGCGAGGCGGAACCCCCCGGGACCTACCTTGGTGCTTCATTAGACTCCAGAAGGATCATGTTTTAAGTGGAGGTGAGCGAGTTCTGAATAACAATGACAAATTATGCCTCAGAGCATTGGGTGTTTAGGGAACATAAAAGCAACATATCCCTTTTCCTAAAAGTGAATAAATATTATTTGAGAGAAAAGATATTCACTGCACTACATCATATACACACAGTAGGGATATAGACTATATTTAACATAACGGCTACTATTACTGTTTCTGGCAGAGTTTCCCAAATTGAGGTTGAGCATATTCCTTTCATAATTAACCATATGGGATTACAATGAATATATACTCTTTATTCGACTTCAGTGTGATGGCTTCACGTTTTAGTAATTTAAATTGTTGTCCTTTTTTGCATCTCGTCATATTTGACCACATAATTCTAATTCACTTAACTCACCCCACATACAGCACTTGTGAGGAAACACTCATGATAATATATGATCAGTATCATGTTTCTCTTTTAATTATAAAAACATGATGTTTCTCTGTAGAAAGTGATAACAACATAACTGAGAGAATATGCAGCACTCTATATAAAGCTTGTAAGATAAAATACATCCAGAGTTTGGTACACGGGTTGTCAAAACAACATACTGTAGCTACTGTGTGCTGACATAGAGGCTTTTAGAGCCCAGTCAGGCAGGCCTCTGGCTATTGTTCTTCCTGATCTTTGAATTCCTGGATCTGACAACTCTGCACTGACCAGCGTAACTAGCACTGATGTCTGATGGTCTGTGGGCGAGAGAGAGCCAACAACAAATCTGAGGGTAACAAATCCTCATATAAAAATGATATGGATGAAGGATATGGATTCAGATGATGCTAGTGAGAAAGATTAACTGAATTATAATATATCACAATTTGCGATGTGCCTGTTTAGAGAGGCCTTTACAAATGAGTAATAAATTAAATAGAAAACTTTGTGTAGCCGAGTTATAATAAGAAAGCCTTTTCCAGAGTATACCTCTGCTCAATTACAGACAGACAGGAGAGATATGCTGGAGCAACATTCCCATGGCTGTTCAGTCACACTGAATATCCACACATGGCAGATTTGAATAAAGAGATCGGGATTATTATTGCTTCCCAGTGTGATGGTAGCCTCGTTTTCCAATCCAGGCCTTTATTTGGATTTTGGGGCCAGCATGATAGCAGTGATGCTCCCGATTTAATAAAAACTTTGAAATACAAGGAGCTAACAGTCAATACTGTTGGAGAGCTGATTTGGTCGACCTCTTCATGTTACATGAATGAAGAGATGAATTATCTCTGTGTCCATTGATTCTGCCCCTCTCTCTCCAGGTAAATTGGCTGATGACAGGCAGGGTGATAGCTTGTATCCTCTCTCTCTCTCTCTCTCTCTCTCTCTCTCTCTCTCTCTCTCTCTCTCTCTCTCTCTCTCTCTCTCTCTCTCTCTCTCTCTCTCTCTCTCTCTCTCTCTCTCTCTCTCTCTCTCTCTCTCTCTCTCTCTACCTCTCTCTCTCTCTACCTCTCTCTCTCTCTACCTCTCTCTCTCTCTCTCTCTCTCTCTCTCTCTCTCTCTCCTCTCTACCTCTCTCTCTCTCTACCTCTCTCTCTCTACCTCTCTCTCTCTCTCTCTCTCTCTCTCTCTCTCTCTCTCTCTCTCTCTCTCTCTCTCTCTCTCTCTCTCTCTCTCTCTCTCTCTCTCTCTCTCTCTCTCTCTCTCTCTCTCTCTCTCTCTCTCTCTCTCTACCTCTCTCTCTCTACCTCTCTCTCTCTACCTCTCTCTCTCTCTACCTCTCTCTCTCTCTCTCTCTCTCTCTCTCTCTCTCTCTCTCTCTCTCTCTCTCTCTCTCTCTCTCTCTCTCTCTCTCTCTCTCTCTCTCTCTCTCTCTCTCTCTCTCTCTCTCTCTCTCTCTCTCTCTCTCTCTCTCTCTCTCTCTCTCTACTCTCTCTCTCTCTCTACCTCTCTCTCTCTCTCTCTCTCTCTCTCTCTCTCTCTCTCTCTCTCTCTCTCTCTCTGTTTAAACTGTTTAACTGTTTAACTGTTTAAAAGCCTCTCACTCTCTGTCTTTAAAGAAGGACGTCTGTGAAGGATAGTGAGAAGGACAGTGTAGAGTAGATGAGATGTGGGCTGCTACAGTATGAAGGAGCTGCAGCTGCTCCCAGTAGACTATACTTACAGAGATGTGGAGAAACAGTTCAAACACAAGCTTAATGAAGACGAATGGAGAGGCATGTTGGTACACACATACACATACACACAGTGGGGAAAGTGCTTGAGTTCGTTGTAGAACGTATGGTGGAACCCGACCTTAACTGAACTGTCTCATTTATTTTGGTGCAGAAACTCAGCGCAGTTCCCATTTGCCCCTAACAAGGAGGTCAAGGCTCAAATACAGCATATGTCACTGTCTGACCCCTTTCTCATCTTCCTGGACTGTTAGAAATAGGATAAAAGGAGGAGGAAAAGGAGGAAGGAGGAAGTCAATGACTTATTTTCCTATAGACAGTTAGCAGACCTTGCTGCCTCAGAGGTGGAGTAGTGTACAATATCACATGTGCAGTGTTATTTTTAAGCGTGGAAAAACAGATACTTCCTATCTTAGAGTAGTTGTTTAAAACAAACTGTACACTACTTCATCTCTGTAGTCAACCTAATTGATACCCAGCATTAAACTGTCCATTAAAGCACCTCTACGTTGCAATATGTAGATCCTCATGTTCTAGAACACACTAACAAATCTAATTGAACCATGATCTTATTGTAATGTATTTCACTTCATCTAGTATACTCAGTTGAAAGGGGTTGGATAGACTAATGACATTGCCATGACTCTCCTACTCTCCATTCCAGAACCAGATGCTAGTTTATGGTTGTAATGTACTGTATGCGCACATGACTGACTTTATGAGTTATACCATTGGCTCATACATTAGTCATAAAGGCAAACGCTTAGCCTCATATTATCCTGAGGGAAATCCACACTTTTAAGTGTCATGGCTGTATTTGATAGGTCACATGCTTTTTACGTGTCAGCCTCACCAAGGATATTTTTGAGAGAGAGAGAAAATCACACAGACACACAAATCATTTGAAAACAAACCAAACATTGGTAAACTCCCATATCTGTGCAATCATGGCAGCAAGATTCGTGGCCCGTTGCCATGAGAAAAGGGCAACTAGTAGAGCACAAACAACATTGCAAATACCACCAATGTTTATCTATTTATCTTCCCCTACTATTCATACTAGAACTATTTGCACATTACTAAAACACTGTAAATAGCCGATAATAAAACGCTTGAAATGTATTTATCTTTTTGAAACCTTTTTGAGTGCAATATTTACTGTTAAATTCTAATAGTTTTTTGTTAATGTTTTGTATCTTCTCACCTTTGTTTATTGTTTATTTCACTTGCTTTGACAATGTAAACAAATGTTTCTCATGCCAATAAAGTCCCTTTGAATTGAATTGAGAGCGAGAGAGACGGAGAGACAGACAGAGAGAGAGGTATATTTTCTCTTCACCTTTTTCAATGCTTTGCTAGCTAAGCTCAGCTTCTCTTTTTCCTTCCCTGTAAAAAATAAATCCTCTAAAACATCGTGGGGTTCCATTAACTCTGTGGACTGACATGTTCAGGTTCACTTTGATCTCACTCTTCTTTCTAACATGGAGGAACGGAATCATTTTACATTGTGTCTAAACAGATGCGGCTTTCTTCTTAAGCTCTCTAAATGTCACTGGCTGCTGTGATGTGAAATAAATAGTGAAGATGAAGTCTTTGCAATTATTCAACAGTAGGTATCATAATCTTACACTTCCTTTGAAAAGTGAAATGTTAAAATGGCACTTCAGTTGTAAATAGAGTGAAAAGCATGAACAGAGCATTTAGTCTTGATGGCTTCTGTCACGTAACGAAAACAATATCTGAAACTCAACAGACGCTTCTTTTTTTTGTTTTTTTCGGAGGCCCTGTTGCCAAGAATTGTCAGTCAAATTGCTGAATGGAGGGTAGTATGCTGGAAAATACGTACTTGAAATAGCTAATATGCAGGTCTAAACAGCTGTTTTTGTCCAGCGTTGTCTTTTGCAGCTGTCCTTTCATTGTGGAATAAAACAATTCATAACATGCTAGGCAGTGTATTAACATTGCTATAATGGGTGTGTATGTGATCTTACACACCAACCCCCAACGATTGTGTAGGAGAAAGATACTGTAACAACTAACAATGACTGGCAAAAATGACAGGTATATGTTGCTCGACAACCCGAAAGAAAACATCCTTATCCATAGCATTTCCATAATTTCAGCTAATTTGCTCCAGTCGTTGCGTTAATCTGCGCCGATTTGTTGATTGTCAGTTTTCCAGACACATTTCTGTAGCCGAACACAAACAGTATTTGCAGCAGGACCTCTCTCTGTTCTGTCAGTAGTGCCAAGCAACACAGCCACAAATTGGAATGTGGTAGAGCTCTGGGAAGGCAGCCAAGATTGAAATTAGACAATAACCTCTGCTCCCCTATACTGGCTCTCTCCTCCAGCTGCAGGCAGATCCATTTGTTTAATACAGTCAGCCCTGTAGTGTATAATAGACTGATATATGAGTCACCGCTCAGCAGTTTGTGTTTCTCAGATTTATAGAGATTGAACAACTGGTCGGTTTCTACTTACTGTATGTAGTCTTATTGAGTAAAATACATGGAAAGGAAGGGTGCATGCAGCGCAGCACAGCACAGCACAGCACAGCACAGCACAGCACAGCACAGCACACGGTAGATAGATACAGTACACCCACGCCAGCTTACAGCTGTATCTTTACAATACATGCATGGAGATGGAGACACGGGTATTTACCTAATCCATACTAGCCTAAAGAGTTTTGTTTTGCAAGTAAGAAAAGAAGCATGAAAGCTTAACAGGTAATACTACAGATCCTACTGATTGTACACAATGAATTTGCTGGATGAATAATTTGTTGGTACATCAGATCTATTTACATAAAGCATTGCATGGTAGAAAACTTTCATACTGTCACTTTTAATCCAGGAAGCTTTTCTGCCTGAGTCAAATTATAACGGTAGCCTGGTTTGTAAACGTTGTTTCAACCTCCTGAGTTAAATGTCATTTTCATGCAATTACTCTCAAAGAATTAGAGGATTAACTTACAGTGAGTCTCTCAAACAGTGACTGGTACCTGCGTTTTGCAGTGTGTACAGAGGCAAAAACCATTCTAATGAGTGTGTTAACCAGTAATAGTGTCCAGGGAATAGAGAAATGTGTCTGTTCTGCCAAGGCAATAGGAGAAGACTCCATTCTCCGCAGCTCTCAATAGGGATGGATCCAGGTCACTGAGCCCATACCCACCTGTCATATCTAGTACAGCAACACCACCATCAGCACTAATACCACTGAAACAAACCCATCTACTGTGGTGAAAAGCTTTCCTGTATGGCGATTAAACAATGCATTATCTCAGATAATGACACCTATACCCACAATAGCCATAGACCAGAGCTAAGAATGCAGTAAAAGTAAGCCTGGTTTAAATGATAGCATCTTGGAGCTGGAGTTACTTCAAAGCTGTCCCAAAGTAAACAGCATCTAGACATTCAAGGTTTAGAGGCGACTGCAAGACAATACCACCACCAAGCTGATTTGAACTACTCTCATGTAATTTCCTTAAAGGTCCAATGCGGCCATTTTTTAAAATCTCAATATCAAACTGAAAACTTGCTGTTATTGGCAGAGAGGTGTGGAACTCTCTTTCTTATTGGTCTATTAAGTAATGTACATTCTGGTGATGTCACTAGGCAGGCCAAAACTTCATCCAACAAAATAATAGCTGAAATTTTAAGCGGTCTTTTCAAACTGCTCTTACACTAAAAGGGCATTTTCATCATTGTCACACATTTACAGTATTATTCCAACCTCATAGTGTGGAAATATTGTATATATATATATATATATAAAAACACAGGGAAATCACATTTTTGACTGCACTGGGCCTTTAACGACTTGTGTGTCTGTGTCTGTGCTGCTAACAGCAGGCATTGTGGGAAAGCTTCCCCATGTTTCTGAGGCCTTATACTCTTCTCCTCAGCCCTAAGCCCCTTTGTGGCGGCGGGCCAATGGCTTTGCACCCCTCTAGATCAAAGATGAAACCCCTCATTCAGCTACTGCTTTCTTTTAGGATTTGCACTCGGGAGTTTGGACCAGACCAGACTCAGTGGTAAAGGGAGAAGAGGAGAGGGTGGTTCATCTACATAATATGTAGACTAGCTGGATTGGACCCAGGCTAAGGACACAAGTCCATGTAGGCAAAGTGCTAGAACAGATGCTTTTGGTCATTATTGGTATCAACTAGGGATGTGGTGATCACGAAGGTTTGTCAGCCGGTGATTGTCAATCAACTGACTGTCGGTCTCACGGTAATTGACCTTTAATTAACATAAACACATGTAGCATCTCCTGGCTTCCACACGTAGCCTACAAGCCACTGATGCTGACCTTTGGAACATATACATTTGAAAAAGTCTAATAAATCCATGTAAGATAGCCTACACCTTCACAATAATCCATTATTTACTTTAGACAGGTCTAAAGAAACATGATATTTAGAAAATGTAGTTTATTTCAGAAGGACAGAATAGCATACTCTAAGTTTGTCCTGATCTGGCTATGCCAAATGGCTGTAGGCTACACTAGTTCATTTAACAGATAAGATTTGCTTAGAATTCCGTGCCATTATTTTATAGTATGAAGAATACAAATGAACATAGCTGAATAATTCTCCAAATGATTTGACGGAGTGCGCTCATGCAGCTATTCTGTATTGAGCGGTTAACAAAGAAATAGTTATTCCTTTAAGCTTCATTTAAAGTTATTAATGTAACTTTAGTTGTTCTACAAACGTTGGGCTATATGTTTAGATTTTTTATACATTGTAAGGCTGCATGATGCGACTTTAATGATGATTTGAAGAAAGTTGCTTGAAAGGCATGATCTCTGCTTTGTTTTTTTTTGCGCTGGCTGAACACACTTCATCAGTCACTCATTCATAACTTGACAAGCACTTAATAATGCTTAGAATTTAACGGCGGCATCTCCTTTGTGTGACTGTAATGCACGTAATGTGCCCTCGCTGAGTACGGCGATCAGTTAGCATGTTTGATATGCTACTAATGACCATCAGCAGCATCAGAGCTTGGAGAAGCCTTATTAACATGACTAACGTTCACATGGAATTTGACTGCCTTCCTGACTCGTGACTGCCTTCCTGACTCGTGACTGCCTTCCTGACTCGTGACTGCCTTCCTGACTCGTGACTGCCTTCCTGACTCGTGACTGCCTTCCTGACTCGTGACTGCCTTCCTGACTCGTGACTGCCTTCCTGACTCGTGACTGCCTTCCTGACTCGTGACTGCCTTCCTGACTCGTGACTGCCTTCCTGACTCGTGACTGCCTTCCTGACTCGTGACTGCCTTCCTGACTCGTGACTGCCTTCCTGACTCGTGACTGCCTTCCTGACTCGTGACTGCCTTCCTGACTCGTGACTGCCTTCCTGACTCGTGACTGCCGGTGTGACGGTAATATGGTCACCGCAACAGCCCTAGTATCAACTACAGTGTTGAGGCTTTGGTGTGCATCTGTCACAGATCCAATGAATTTCTGACATACTTTGTGAATTGTTTTGACTGTATGGAAGTAGCTTTGTGTCATCATAATTCCGAACATGTGGTTGATTGATACAGCCTATTTATCCACATATTCCATATTCCTAAAACAGATCAAGCATGGTGTGAGTCGTAGGGGACATTTTTGAATATGTGACACAAGAGTAATAAGTAATAAGAAAAATGTAGCTACCTTTAGCGCTGTCCGTCATACAGAACCAAAGCACAACTCTCCTCGGCCCAGTGTTTGTTATGTTTATAGTGCACTATGTAGGGAATAGGGTCCCATTTGGGAAGCAGCCTCGGTGGAGTTGAGTGTGTTAATAAAACTGAGTTTCAGGGCTCAGGTGCAGGTCCCTTTAGCACTGTCCATCATATGGAACTAAAGCAAAACTCTCCTCGGCCCAGTGTTTGTTATGTTTGCTCTGCAGAGAACATGACAAAAGATGTCTGCGTCACTAACCTCAGACTTTTACTTACAGTCTCTCTCTCATCACTACCAAAACAAGCTGGCCCAGATAAGAGACTTGAATGCAAAGCACACTATAAAATCATTCAATCTCATGTCCTTTATTTTCTTAATTGACCAGTTCAGTTTGTTTCCAAGTGTAGCCCATGTTTCTTAAGCCAGCAACAAGGAAGCAGTAATGTTCTTAGTTATGTCATGTACTGTAACATAGTACCTGGGAGGCTCGACTTAGGTTTAACTCCCGTCCCAAATAGACACATCTATATTAGGTGCGCTCACATTTCAGCGAGAGCATCCTTGGGACTGTATCTTTCATATACATTAAAGTGAGCGTACACAAAATCTTTATCCCCATGAAGTCTTTCTGAGGGGACCTGCACCTGAGACCTGAAACTCAGTTTTATTAATACACTCAACTCCACCGAGGTTGCTTCCCAAATGGGACCCTATTCCCTACATAGTGCACTACATTTGACCAGGGCCCATAGTGCTCCCATAGGGCTCTGGTCAAAAGTACTGCTATATAAGTAATAGGGTAATATTTGGGATGCAAGACATCAAACACTGGTAGAGTACAAGTGAACAGTGAACAGGTGGGTCTTTTATAGCCATGTTTATTTCCCAGCATGGGGTTAAACAATTCCATCAGGTCTGGTCCAGATTTATTAAAGCAAACATGGCAGACTGACGACACAATGGGCATGTCCCAAATAGCAACCTATTTCCTATATAGTGTACTACTTTTGACCAGAGACCTATGGAATAGAGTTGAGACGCATTTGAGACGCAAACAATGCAGGGCCAAGCAGAAGAGAGTGGACAGGCTGTGAAAGAGAGAGACAATCAGGACACAGACTGAATAAAACTGGCATCTGTTTTTTTCCAGACTTCTGATAACACCAAATCTTTCTCTCTCAGAGCTGTTCTACTGCTCCATTTGAATCTAGTGAGGGGTGAGAGATGGGCTTGAATGGTATACCGTTTATACCGTATACCTGGGTATATGAAAATAGTTTTTTCAATACTGTGAATACCATTGAAACTTTCTTTAAGGTTTTAATACATTTAAATATTTGGAGCTACTTTTTAAGTAAATACCTACGGTCAACTAGTGCAATACGTTAAAAGATTAAGAAGATCGTGTTCTTCATTTCACCTGTCACGTAATTACATTTTAAATTATAGTCCTCAGTCATGTGGTGATTGTTTACAAGCACACAACGATGAGAGACTGGAGCCTTGTGAGTCACTCACTGTTGTGCATCATGTGCCAGGTGATCGAGTTACAGAATTGAATTCACAACTATATGTTTGCCAGCTAGATATCTTATAACTATTAAGTTAACTGTCTAAAATGTTTTAAATGCTCTGCAGTTGTGCTTTTGATTTGCTAATTGAGTAGCTAGTTAACTATCTAGCTAAGTGGTTATCTTCTACCAAAATCAAGCTAAGATTGGTAACAGCAGAAAAATCCCTCCTGGAGCCATGTTGTCTATTATTTGTTTTGTGCGTGCAACAAACTGTGAGTAGCATTTATTTGTATAACTTTATGAGCTGGGATGTCTGTCCTGCAAATAATTGAGGTCAGAGACTGTATAAAATATTTGCAATAATCTTTTTAGCATTCTCTATGCGATGTTACAGTTGAAGTGGGAAGTTTACATACTCTTAGGTTGGAGTCATTAAAACTCCTTTTTCAACCGCTCCACACATTTCCTGTTAACAAACTATAGTTTTGGCAAGTCGGTTAGGACATCTACTTTGTGCATGACACAAGTCATTTTTCCAACAATTGTTTACAGACAGATTATTTCACTTATAATTCACTGTATCACAATTCCAGTGGGTCAGATGTTTACATACACTAAGTTGACTGTGCCTTTAAACAGCTTGGAAAATTCCAGAAAATTATGTCATGACTTTAGAAGCTTCTGATAGGCTAATTGACATATTTTGAGTGAATTGGAGGTGTACCTGTGGATGTATTTCAAGGCCTACCTTCAAACTCAGTGCCTCTTTGCTTGAACTCATGGGAAAATCAAAAGAAATCAGCCAAAACCTCAGAAAAAAAATTGTAGACCTCCACAAGTCTGGTTCGTCCTTGGGAGCAATTTTCAAACGCCCGAAGGTACCACGTTCATCTGTACAAACAATAGTATGCAAGTATAAACACTATGGGACCATGCAGCCGTCATACCGCTCAGGAAGGAGATGTGTTCTGTCTCCTAGAGATGAACGTACTTTTGTGCGAAAATCAACCCCAGAACAACATCAAAGGACAGTATCTGTATCCACAGTAAAACAAGTCATATATTGACATAACCTGAAAGGCCGCTCAGCAAGGAAGAAGCCACTGCTCCAAAACCACCATTAAAAAGCTAGACTATGGTTTGCAACTGCACATGGGGACAAAGATCATACATTTTGGAAAAATGTCCTCTGATCTGATGAAACAAAAATAGAACTGTTTGGCTCTAATGACAATTGTCATGTTTGGAGGAAAAAGGGTGAGGCTTGCAATTTTTTTAAATTTTACCTTTATTTTACTAGGCAAGTCAGTTTAGAACAAATTCTTATTTTCAATGACGGCCTAGGAACAGTGGGTTAACTGCCTGTTCAGGGGCAGAACGACAGATTTTGTACCTTCTCAGCTCGGGGATTTGAACTTGCAACCTTTCGGTTACTAGTCCAATGCTCTAACCACTAGGTTACCCTGCAGCCCCCCCCCCAAGCCGATGAACACCATCCCAACCATGCACAGGGGTGGCAGCATCTTATTGTGGAGGTGCTTTGCTGCAGGAGGGACTGGTGCACTTCACAAAATAGATAGCATCATGAAGGCGGAAAATTATGTGGATATATTGAAGCAACATCTCAAGACATCAGTCAGGAAGTTGAAGCTTGGTCGCAAATGAGTCTTCCAAATGGACAATGACCCCAAGCACACTAACAAAGTAGTGGCAAAATGGCTTAAGGACAACAAAGTCAAGGTATTGTAGTGGCCATCACAAAGCCTTGACCTCAATCCTATAGAAAATGTGTAGGCAGAACTGAAAAAGCTTGTGCGAGCAAGGAGGCCTACAAACCTAACTCAGTTACACCAGCTCTGTCAGGAGGAAGACCAAAATTCACCCAACTTATTGTGGGAAGCTTGTGGAAGGCTTTTGGAGCCAAATACTAATTGAGTGTATGTAATCTTCTGACCCACTCTGAACATGATGAAAGAAATAAAAGCTGAAATAAATAATTATCTCTACTATTTTTCTGACATTTGAAATTCTTAAAACAAAGTGGTGATCCTAACTGACCTAAGACAGCTAATTTTTACGAGGATTAAATGTCAGTAATTGTGAAACATTGAGTTTAAATGTATTTGTCTAAGGTGTATGTAAACTTCAGACTTCAACTGTACATGTACTTGTTAGCATTGCTATCCTTTGGATTTATTTTATTTTACTAGGCAAGTCAGGTAAGAACAAATTCTTATTTACAATGAAAGCCTAGGAACAGTGGGTTAACTGCCTTGTTCAGAGGCAGAATGGCAGATTTTCACCTTGTCAGCTTGAGGATTCGATCTAACAACCTTTCGGTTACTGATCCAATGTTCTAACCAATAGGCTACCTGCCGCCCCCCGGGTTATAGAGACTCAGTGGGATTTTGTTCACTGCTGGTACTACAGAATGTTCCGGGATAGCACATGGTCGGTATGGAAATTTGGATACCGCCCAAGCCTAGTGTGTAAGGGACAGAGAGAGTGTGTAAGGGACAGAGAGAGTGTGTAAGGGACAGAGAGAGTGTGTAAGGGGGAGAGTGTAAGGGACAGAGAGAGAGAGGTAGAGAGAATGAGAGAGAAGGAAAGATGGGAGACAGACAGAAAGAAATTCACTTTAATGTTACTTCTTGTGTAGTCCTGGACCAGCAGTCAGTTAGTTCTTATGGGAGGGAACAGTCTGCTGTGCTGTGGGAGTAATGATTTTTAGCTTTAAACTGAATTACGGATCGATTCCTCCTGCAGATCAGAACACAGCTTGTGAGCTGACTGTGTGGACACGCTGTGCACTGGAGTCGCTTTACAAATTGACTGCCGAACACATAGTGAGGTATATATATATATATCTATATGTGTCAGCTTGGCACTGCATGTATGGGGGCATGCTGGGGGTGAATAGCCCCTATAATCACAGGAGGGTCCAGCTGCAGAATGTTTACCCTGAATTGGGTGGTAAATGAGCATGCATTTGGTGAGGAGGACCCAGGGAATCAGAGATTGGTGTTTACCCAAGCTGCAACTGGCCTGGTGGAGGTTGGGCAGAAGGGAAAGTGTTCCGTTTGTATTGCTGGTCTTGGTCTCCTCCCCTTCTGCTAAATGAAAGGGACAAACTACAGTGGCTGGCATCTTAATGGAGATATTAAAATAAATAAAAACAACAGAGCAAATTACTTATGGTTATACTCTGGACTGAACTGGATGCTAGTGTAGTTGCAAGTTGACTAGTGTTTTATCCTTCTTACAGAAAGATGACTGGACTGGAGAACACATGAGCATAAGTATCGTGTCCTGGAGAACAGAGGCTATGCTGTGATTACTGAGCTCATAGTTGAACTGTAAAATTGCTTGTCAGCAGCTGATATGTTTCTGGCAAATGTCTGCTCGTGATTGAATTAGTTTTTGGTGTTTCTGTGAGGAGGAGGGAGGAGGAACACAGTCAAGGTGCTTACCTGCTGTCAAGCAGGTACTGATACTGATGGCTTTGGATTGTATTGTGTAACCTAAGTAGCCTATATTCTGCTCATTTTGACTCTCGTCCATCACAGAGTAGACATTGTTTTCTTTACATAGCCAATCACTTATTGTGAGGTCATTTCATTTTGATTTATTCATGAGAGTCAACTTTGGAATTGAATAGTCTAAAGTGCAGATGGAAAAGGAAGATTCTAGACCCTTTGTATTAAATTTAGTATGGAATTTTGCAGTCCAAAACTTGAGCGGAAAAAAATATTTGATTTATTCTTACAAAATGTGGTTTTCGATGTCTTTTCTCTCTGTTCATGCTCTTGTGAATCTGGACTGTATGTTGACCAAACCAACACAACAGTCCAAGCTGACTATACCAAAAGTTACAGTGGGGAGAACAAGTATTTGATACACTGCCGATTTTGCAGGTTTTCCCACTTGCAAAGCATGTAGAGGCTTGTCATTTTTATCATAGTTACACTTCAACTGTGAGAGACGGAATCTAAAACAAAAATCCAGAAAATCACATTGTATGATTTTTAAGGAATTAATTATCATTTTATTGCATGACATAAGTATTTGATACATCAGAAAAGCGGAACTTAATATTTGGTACAGAAACTTTTGTTTGCAATTACAGATATCATATGTTTCCTGTAGTTCTTGACCAGGTTTGCATACACTGCAGTAGGTATTTTGGCCCACTCCTCCATACAGACCTTCTCCAGATCCTTCAGGTTTCGGGTCTGTCAAGATTTTCTATTGGCTAGGCCACTCCAGGACCTTGAGATGCTTCTTACGGAGCCACTCCTTAGTTGCCTTGGCTGTGTGTTTCAGGTCGTTGTCATGCTGGAAGACCCAGCCATGACCCATCTTCAATGCTCTTACTGAGGGAAGGAGGTTGTTGGCCAAGATCTCGCGATACATGGCCCCATCCATCCTCCCCTCAATACGGTGCAGTCGTCCTGTCCCCTTTGCAGAAAAGCATCCCCAAAGAATGATGTTTCCACCTCCATGCTTCACGGTTGGGATGGTGTTCTTGGGGTTGTACTCATCCTTCTTCTTCCTCCAAACACGGCGAGTGGAGTTTAGACCAAAATGCCATATTTTTGTCTCATCAGACCACATGACCTTCTCCCATTCCTCCTCTGGATCATCCAGATGGTCATTGGCAAACTTCAGATGTAATATCATCAACCATGTGTAGTTAACTAGTGATTATGATTGATTGATAGTTTTTTATAAGATAAGTTTAGTGCTAGTTAGCAACTTACCTTGGCTTCTTACTGCATTCGCGTAACAGGCAGGCTCCTCATGAGGCAGGTGGTTAGAGCATTGGACTCTGTAAGATTGCAAGATTGAATCCCCGAGCTGACAAGGTAAAAATATGTCATTCTGCCCCTGAACAAGGCAGTTAACCCACTGTACCTAGGCCGTCATTGGAAATAAGAATGTGTTCTTAACTGACTTGCCTAGTTAAATAAAGTAAAATATATTTTTTTAAACGGGCCAAATCGTCATCCAAAAATACAGATTTCCGATTGTTTTGAAAACTTGAAAACGGCCCTAATTAATCGGCCATTCCGATTAATCGGTCGACCTGTAGTGGAAAGTCTTTCCAAATAAAAACAATCCAATGAACTACTATGGTATTTACAGTACATGGAGAAAACAAATGCATCTCAGCAAATGAAGATGTAAACAGCCACAATTTCCCCTCCTCCTCTTCCAGCTCTCACAAGATCTCATCATAGCACTATAATGTGAGAGAAGACTGCCAATTGCAAAGGATTGGGTATTCTTTCCCTTCTCAAAACACAGAGAGAAATTAAATCTCTTCATCTGATTCAATGTGAGGAAAGCTTAATGCTTTTCTGTCTCTCTCTATGAGTGTTTTCTCAGACGGTACATCCTATTCAGTCTTTTCACGGCAGGATCAGGATCATGTAAGCTCTTTAATTCTCTGTTCTCTGAAACATTTATTGAAGAAAGAAATGTGCTGCTGGTGCAGATAGAGAGGAAGTGGCTGGGAGTGAAAACACTAGGTAGATGGCCGGTCAGTCAGTGTGTTTGCTCTGTCGTTTCTGTCTCTCTCACACCGTCGAGGCTCGTGTTACACAGAGCTCCTTTGGCCATGGATCCAGTCTGTTAATAAAAGCCTTCTATCCCAAGGCTATTTTAAAGCTCTACTCTACTCTACTGCTGCTTGTTCCCCTCTGCCAGATAGAGCCTTTAGGAGATATAGAGAGAGAATGACAGAGAAAGAGAGATTGGGAGAGGGAAAGAGAGACATCACTTGTTTTTCCAAACATGCTGGGCTTGGAGCTTGAATGTGCAGGGCTGTCTTTAAGGAATACCTAGGATAGGATAAGTAATCCCCCCCCCTTAAGATTTAGATGCACTATTGTAAAGTGACTGTTCCACTGGATGTCATAAGGTGAATGCACTAATTTGTAAGTCGCTCTGGACAAGAGCGTCTGCTAAATGACTTAAATGTAATGTAAATGTCTAATGCTTTGTAACAGGTTTGCCTGGCCTGTTGCTGCTGTGCTCCTATGTTCCTACAGATTTTTCACCCCCAGTTCCCTGGTTCATGTAAGAACACCCCATGATAACATTTCTGTAACATTTACTCTGTCATGTTCGGGTGATAATACCCCAGACAATCTTAGTTCCACCAGTGGCAGATTTCACTGCTGCCAAAAAGCTTCCTGTGTAACATAGCGTGGTTTGGTTTTGTCCTAACGAGGACTGTAGCGGGCAGAGTTTGTTCATCCATCCTGCTCATCTCATCATTTTAATTACAGAGCGCTTATTGTCTGCTCTGACCCATTTTAGTGCAGGCTCTGCCGTCAGCTGCACAGTCCTTCCAATCACACTTAATTTCATCTGGCATTTGACTCAATCAGAGCCGGCCGTGAAACATGAACATTAAACGCTGGCGTTTCACCAAATGAATTGGGAGCAACAATATAACAATAACAAGATGTTGCCACTCGCTGTCCACTGAGGATGTGGCCAAGCGACTGCCACGGTAGGGTAGAGCTCTTAATGGTCAAGATTGATTCTGGTGGCTGGGGACCATTTCCAATGGTGTTGGTAAGAGACTAGGATGTGTCCCAAATGGCACCCTATTCATTTTATAGTGCACTGCTCTTGACAAGGGCCCAAAAGTAGTGCACTACATAGGGAATAGGGTGCCATTTGGGATACAGTCTAGTTCTCAGGGGAGAGTTGGACTTGTACCCAATGTGCCTTGGAACTGGAAGCACAATAAAACACATCTCATGGAAATGGGGCAGTCTTCCTAAAGAGTTTCACAATACTAATTAATGGCCTTATTGCAGTGTTTTCACTGAAGCTAATTTAATGGAATTAAGGCCAGCATCAATTGTCGTTGGTTGTTTTGCTATTGTCTCACCTTTGAGCGTGGTGTTTGTGTTATTGAGGTATAAATTCACCATGTGTCGGGAGCACACACCACAGAGGCGGTAAGTTTACAGATCTTAATTTGATCTGTATTGTCACAGCAAAATAATCCTGTGCAACAGGATTTTAATGTTTAGTCCATAATGTTGCTTGATCGGTGGTTAGGGTATTAGCTGGTCAAAATTTTCTGCGGCACTGAAAAATATTCAGCATAAAAAGAGTGATCAAATTAAGATCCTGCATCTGTATATTGCAGGTAGTAATTGCATTGGGAAACAGTTGGATGTTGATGACGTTAATGAATAACTAAACACTGACAACCAACACACTACCTGCATGCTCTGGGAAGACATAGCCTACCTCCGCATCAGTTCTTCCCACAATAACAACAAAATGATGTATTCACCTCCTTAGATCCTTATGTTCCCTCTCCATTTCTCACAATGTTCAGAGTTCTCTTGGTTCCAGAGCTATTGTTTGTTCACCCCCTAACGTCTCACTTACCAGAAAAAAACCCAGGGGGGTTAGGAACAGAGGTAGCACTGCACAAAACCTTCTTATATCTTCCCACATCAACACAATGTTGCCTGTGTTTCAATAGAGAGAGATATCTCTGAGGCTTCAATGTGTAATCTAAAAGAAGAAGGGGACAGTGTAACACTTCACAGATAAGCCCAGGCTGCGTTGAGGTTAATTACTAGCCGAGTGCTGCTCAGAATGCCAGATGTGTGTGTGTCTGTGTTTGTGTGTGCTTTTCAGAATGCCTGACCATAGAATACCCTGGCCATGTCAGGTCTGAAAATACAGAAGGGGGAAGGGAGGACCGCTCCTTATTGACAGAGGTTTCACAGTTGAGGTTATCTGCAACTCTGTGTGTGTGTGTGAGTGTGTGTGTGTGTGTGTGTGTGTGTGTGTGTGTGTGTGTGTGTGTGTGTGTGTGTGTGTGTGTGTGTGTGTGTGTGTGTGTGTGTGTGTGTGTGTGTGTGTGTGTGTGTGTGTGTGTGTGTGTGAACCCCAGTGCTCAGATGCAGTTCAGTGGGACAGCTCCAGGTAAAGAGGTCTTCAAACGGGTTGTGTTGAATGTATCAAACCACCTGCTTTGCCAACTGCTAGTGGGGCTTGTGGCTTCCCTTCTCATTGGTGCATTACGCTGTTAACATTGCTGCTGATTCTACACGCTCTCTCTCCAAGGCATAGGCTAATTAATGGATACCATTCGTAGTTGATTAGCCACAGTTCTTTCGGTAATTACATTCGCATACTAACCACTCACAAGAAAACGAGGGGAGAAAGAAACAAAGGAGTGGAAAATAAATTAATGCACTTCTCATCTCGCTCTGATCTTAATTTGTTTCCACTATTGTTTGGCTTCCGCTTAAGATAAGAAACCATTTTTTCTCTCCCTCTATATTTGAGTTGTTCCACTTTCATAATGTTTCACTAGAATGACTTTGTAATAATTACACAAAATGAGATTATTCCAGTGCTTTGTGCAAATGGAGAAAGTGTCACAGAGGGAGGACTCATGAAGACACAAACCTCTTCCCCTCTTCCCCTCTTCCCCTCTTCACCTCTTCCCCTCTTCCTCCCTCTTCCTCCCTGCCCGGTGTAGGCTGGGGTTTGTGGGGTTTGTGCTGCTGCTGTAGCCTGGTCACAGAGAGGTGCATTGTGCTCTAGGGCCCAGCTGCTAGTGCATAATACTTCATTCTGTGTCCCATTGTTCCTACCTGTCAGCATGCTTGTGTCTCAGAAGAAAGGAAGTGGCAGCCATTTTGATATGAGGGCTGTGTGTGTGGGTTTAGGGGGCTCGTCATGAACGCAAAACACAGCGCTGTTGCTATTTCTTAACTAAACTAAAGGACACATTTTGTAATAGCTCATCTAGCTACACTTATCCCCTCCATTCATGCTTGCCTTTCACCAATCCAAAAAACCACAACCGCTCCATGTCCTATTGGTACTCTCCCACCATCTTTTTTTAGTTCCTTGGCAGCATCCTCCTCCCTTGGGTTACTTGAAGTTAATAACCTGCCAGAGCATCTTGATACTTTGCTTTGTGATGCAAACCCGTGCTTAATTACCATCCCATAAGGCATGAATTTCATTATTCCAGATTCCAGATTTTCATTACCTTGCAGTGAATTGGCTACAGCTTCTCAAAAGACATATTTCTACTATGTGACAATAGAGCAATGTCACCCAAGCAGAAACAACTAGAACTAAACTCAACACGTACATGTGAAAAATGTAAACGCAAGTGACACTAATTGAATGGATCTGTGAAAGGAAATATCTCTGTGACACTGATTTGACATAATCTTGGTACGAGGCCAGAGGTATAATGATGATCTGTTCTCTTCTCTTGCAGTTTGCCAACAACAACAACTACATGAACATGGCAGATGTAGCTGCTGGTGGTGATGTAAGTATCCCTTCTCCACTTTTCTCATCTATCCCTTCACGTTCTGATCCCTTCTCCACATTCTGCTCCCTTCTCCATGTTCTGATCCCTTCACGTTCTGATCCCTTCTCCACATTCTGCTCCCTTCTCCATGTTCTGATCCCTTCTCTACGTTCTGATCCCTTCTCCACGTTCTGCTCCCTTCTCCATGTTCTGATCCCTTCTCCACGTTCTGATCCCTTCTCCACGTTCTGATCCCTTCTCCACGTTCTGATCCCTTCTCTACGTTCTGATCCCTTCTCTACGTTCTGATCCCTTCTCCACGTTCTGATCCCTTCTCCACGTTCTGATCCCTTCTCCACGTTCTGATCCCTTCTCCACGTTCTGATCCCTTCTCCACGTTCTGATCCCTTCTCCACGTTCTGATCCCTTCTCCACGTTCTGATCCCTTCTCCACGTTCTGATCCCTTCTCCACGTTCTGATCCCTTCTCCACATTTCTGATCCCTTCTCCACGTTCTGATCCCTTCTCCACGTTCTGATCCCTTCTCCACGTTCTGATCCCTTCTCCACGTTCTGATCCCTTCTCCACGTTCTGATCCCTTCTCCACGTTCTGATCCCTTCTCCACGTTCTGATCCCTTCTCCACGTTCTGATCCCTTCTCCACGTTCTGATCCCTTCTCCACGTTCTGATCCCTTCTCCACGTTCTGATCCCTTCTCCACGTTCTGATCCCTTCTCCACGTTCTGATCCCTTCTCCACGTCTCCCTTCTCCACGTTCTGATCCCTTCTCCACGTTCTGATCCCTTCTCCACGCTCTGATCCCTTCTCCACGTTCTGATCCCTTCTCCACGTTCTGATCCCTTCTCCGTTCTGATCCCTTCTCCACGTTCTGATCCCTTCTCCACGTTCTGATCCCTTCTCCACGTTCTGATCCCTTCTCCACGTTCTGATCCCTTCTCCACGTTCTGATCCCTTCTCCACGTTCTGATCCTGATCCTTCTCCACGTTCTGATCCCTTCTCCACGTTCTGATCCCTTCTCCACGTTCTGATCCCTTCTCCACGTTCTCATCCCTTCTCCACGTTCTCATCCCTTCTCCACGTTCTGATCCCTTCTCCACGTTCTGATCCCTTCTCCACGTTCTGATCCCTTCTCCACGTTCTGATCCCTTCTCCACGTTCTGATCCCTTCTCCACGTTCTGATCCCTTCTCCACGTTCTGCTCCCTTCTCCACGTTCTGATCCCTTCTCCACGTTCTGATCCCTTCTCCACGTTCTGATCCCTTCTCCACGTTCTGATCCCTTCTCCACGTTCTCATCCCTTCTCCACGTTCTCATCCCTTCTCCACGTTCTCATCCCTTCTCCACGTTCTGATCCCTTCTCCACGTTCTGATCCCTTCTCCACGTTCTGATCCCTTCTCCATGTTCTGATCCCTTCTCTACGTACTGATCATGTCAAGGCCAACATTGGCGATGTAGAGAAGTCAATGAATCAGATGTCAAAGATAACAACTACTATTTGTCCGATAGTGGACCGGCAGACAAGCTATAGTAAATTATAGACTACAATTGTTTTTAACATTGAGTAAGGCTTTGTTGTATTGCTGTTTAATAGCTTCATACCGAAGCAAGACCCTGCATAGATTGGTAGTAAGATTAGTCAAGTTCTGAAATCCTTGTGATGTGTCTAGCTTGACAGGACTCTGCAAGCCAAGCCAGGGTGAGGTGTCAGAAAGTTAGGGATGTAAACACCTGTTTTCCCTCGTGTTCCAAGACATGATCAAGGAGCCTGAGGAGAAACACGCGCCATCACTCACAAAACCACTCTCTGTCTTGCCTGGCAGTTCCAATGCCTTGAATGTCATGTGGCATGACTTTAGAAGTGTCTGAATGATCTGTGTATGTTATGGTAAGGACACATAGAGTAGGTTAGGGACTACTTCTGATGAGCTGCCGAACTCACATTTCATGTCCCTCTGAGCGTTGGTGACTGAGGATTCAACAGTGTGCTAAATATACCAGTGTAGTCGACCTCCAACCTCTCTCCTGCCCTGTCATTAGGAAGAAGTGCACCAAAAATAGCCATCATCTATCCACAATAGTTCAAAACAGAGCAATCTCATACTGTTTAGTGTACCAGGGTGCTGTCTAAAGAGAGACTGATCTAGCCTGCTGTCTCAACCATGTATCAAGCAGCCACAGTATTGCCATAGAGATGATGAAAACAGATGCCTTTGTAATGTTACACATCACATCTTTCTCCATGGTTGAGAAAGCTATTTTTTCTTAACTCATTTGCTCAATGGTGATGCTACTCAGTCATGCAGATACAGTACAGCCGGGACTGCACAGACTGACGCAACTACAAAGCTTTCATAGAGTCTTATAGGGAGATGTTTCATTTGCCAACAAATTTGCTAAAACTTAGTGCATCCATCCTCCATGTCCAGGGGCTGCTGAGGCCAAAGAAATATAATTACTAGAACCGGCATCCCCATGCAACTCAATGTGCCATGGTCAAAGGGTCTTTTTTTAACCCAATCTAGTTACTCTACTTCTATGGCTGAGACCCTCTGTGGTGAGGCGAGTGGAGTCCACACCATCACAAGCTGTTCAGAGATCATTCAGCCCAAGCTGTGAAAGCCCAGTGTGGCTGGACTGGCTGGGTGGGGGCTGGTGGTAGGGGGAAGGCAGGAGAGTTGATAGAACAGCCAAGCAGCTAATTTGCATTTGATCAAAAGGAGCAACTGTTTCCAGTGTTATGGCGCAGATGGCATTGTACTTCAGCCCACATTTTGTGTGTGTGCGTGCGTGCGTGTGCATGCGTGTAGAGAGCGATATAGAAAAATATGTCTTAGTGTAACCACAGACAGAGCACCGAATATTTATTTTTTCTAATGAAAAAAAGGATTGGAGTGTGTAAAGTATTGTTTCTTGTAACCTGAACTGGGGGGACATTTAAGTGACTTTCCACTTTGAATTGTGTAATTTCACACTAAAATGAGATTTCTCTCTACTGTAACGCTGTATTAATCAAGTTAATGTGACAGGCCTTGGCTCTGGGTGCACTGGAAGAGAAAGCTTCTGTACCAGCACCAGCCAAAATGGATCTGGCTCCATGATGAATGAGTGACTTTAACAGCAGCTAAATATATACAACTGCATTCTGCATAGACAATTGAGGCTAATGGTAATTGTAAAAAAAAAAACATCCAGTTCTCTTGCAACTGTATAATGCAGATCACTGAGTCATCTCTACACAAACACTACTGGCTATTTACTCACTGGTATACTAAAACTCAGAGAACATCTTTAAATTAGCCAATATGCTTATTCAAATAGATTAAACAATATTAGATACTTAGATGACTAGTGTATCAAAATAAACCAATATGCTTATCCAATAGATACAATAACATTGGATATGTAGATGGCTGGTGTATCAAAATCAACCAGAACTTCATATGTAACAGATAAAATAACATTGGATATTTACTGTAGATGGCTGGTGTATCAAAATCAACCAGAACTTCATATGTAACAGATAAAATAACATTGGATATTTACTGTAGATGGCTGGTGTATCAAAATCAACCAGAACTTCATATGTAACAGATAAAATAACATTGGATATTTACTGTAGATGGCTGGTGTATCAAAATCAACCAGAACTTCATATGTAACAGATAAAATAACATTGGATATTTACTGTAGATGGCTGGTGTATCAAAATCAACCAGAACTTCATATGTAACAGATAAAATAACATTGGATATTTACTGTAGATGGCTGGTGTGTTATTATTCTGAACTTACAGAATGAGATAAGATGACCTTGGTGTGCTCCTGTTGAAACACCCATCCTGACAGGGAGGATTGACTGCTCTCCTTAGAGAGTATGATACAGTACACCGGGATTCAATTCCACTCAGCGGTGGGTATCACTTCTCCCTTCCAATCAAATTAGACAGGAGTAATGATCTATGTAGAAATGGATTCGAGATGGTTACACATTTGAAATGTTGATTACGGGCCCACTGTGATGTTATCATTTGAGTATCTTTATGCTCCTCTGCCTCTCTAGATGTTGGAAACTGGAGTCTCAATCCTGGCTCTATTGATCCCGGGGCCTATTATATTCAGTAATTGCATGGCTCTGCCTTTAACAAGTCTTGGTTATTGCATCAGCGAATTGGATTACAGAAGTTTATTGAAAGGCTGGAGATATTGCCTCAAAAGCTTTTTCTTGCTGCTGTCTTCGATATTGGGAGTGAGAACACCATACATGTTCTAGATAGAAGGAATATGAGATAGATTGGAGTTCTCGATGGTTCACAGAAACACATCAGATCATTAGCATCTGAAACTCAACCATGCAACCATGTCTCATGCTTTTCCTGAATATTTCCATAATCTTTGCCTGTTAGCTGCAATAGTCAACACTTTAGCAGTGAGCCAATGTGTTTGTCATAAACCTGATGGCCTTTTCACCATGCACGTAATGCTGCCTGTGTATTAACACATTACATCATACAGCACTGGGGCTCTGTGGCTGCCTGGGAGATTCCCTATACATCTGCCCACACATGCTGGATTGATCTGGTCTGGCCTCAGCTCCCTCTTACAAGCCCTGCTCTGCCCCCTATGCCATCGGACCCTACGCCTGCCCATGGAACGACCCGACACACATGCACGCACACATAACACAAACAACATGCACACACATACAGTGACTGACATGGACACACACACACACACACACATGAAGCCAGCATCTGGTTCGCTTGGCACTTGGCACTTGGCTGTGCTGAGCTTTCATAACAATTTAAATGGATAACCAGGCTGCTGATGTCAAGGAAGTGTATTGTGCGTCTCTTAATCTGAGATCAAAGCCCCTCTAAACTGCTCCTGGTGCAGAATTAGCCAGGCTTTATGTGAAGTGACACCAGGCAGTAATGGTGCAATGCTGTAACAGTGTGTTACTCTCTGGGCTCCACCAGCCATCCATCCAGCCAGGCAGACAGGCACTTCAAGTCTGGCACCTCTCCCCGTCAGAGGATTTTTTTTATTTCACCTTTATTTAACCAGGTAGGCTAGTTGAGAACAAGTTCTCATTTGCAACTGCAACCTGGCCAAGATAAAGCAAAGCAGTTCCACACATACAACAACACAGAGTTACACATGGAATAAACAACCATACAATCAATAATACAGTAGAAAAATCTATATACAGCATGCGCAAATGAGGTAGGATAAGAGAGGTAAGGCAATAAATAGGCCGTGGTGGTGAAGTAATTACAATTAGCAATTAAACACTGGAATGGTAGAATGTGCAGAAGAAGAATGTGCAAGTAGAGATACTGGGGTGCAAAGGAGCAAGATAAGTAAATAAATACAGTATGGGGATGAGGTAGATTGGATGGGTTATTTACAGATGAGCTATGTACAGGTGCAGTGATCTGTGAGCTGCTCTGACAGCTGGTGCTTAAAGCTAGTGAGGGAGGTAAGAGTCTCCAGCTTTAGAGATTTTTGCAGTTCGTTCAAGCCATTGGCAGCAGAGAACTGGAAGGAGAGGCAGGCGAAGGAAGAATTGGCTTTGGGGGTGACCAGTGAGATATACCTGCTGGAGTGCTTGCTGTGGGTGGGTGCTGCTATGGTGACCAGTGAGCTGAGATAAGGCGTGGCTTTACCTAGCAAAGACTTGTAGTTGACCTGGAGCCAGTGGGTTTGGCGAATGAGTATGAAGCGAGGGCCAGCAAACGAGAGCGTACAGGTCGCAGTGTTGGGTAGTATATGGGGCTTTGGTGACAAAACGGATGGCACTGTGATAGACTGCATCCAATTTGTTGAGTAGAGTGTTGGAGGCTATTTTGTAAATGACATCGCCGAACTGTGTGTGCATAGTCAGTTTTACGAGGGTATGTTTGGCAGCATGAGTGAAGGATGCTTTGTTGCGGAATAGGAAGCCGATTCTAGATTTCATTTTGGATTGGAGATGTTTAATGTGAGCCTGGAAGGAGAGTTTACAGCCTTAGCAGACACCTAGGTATTTGTAGTTGTCCACACATTCTAAGTCTGAACCGTCCAGAGTAGAGGTCGACCGATTATGATTTTTCAATGCCAATACCGATACAGATTATTGGAGGGCCAAAAAAGCCGATACCGATTAATCGGCCAATTTTTATTTATTTATTTGTAATAATGGCAATTACAACAATACTGAACACTTATTACAACAACACTGAACACTTATTTTAGCTTAATATAATACATCAATAAAATCAATTTTGCCTCAAGTAAATAATGAAACGTTCAATTTGGTTTAAATAATGCAAAAACAAAGTGTTGGAGAAGAAAGTAAAAGTGTAATATGTGCTATGTAAGAAAGCTAACGTTTCAGTTCCTCGCTCAGAACATGAGAACATATGAAAGCTCGGTGGTTCCTTTTAACATGAGTCTTCAATATTCCCAGGTAAGAAGTTTTAGGTTGTAGTTATTATAGGAATTATAGGACTATTTCCCTCTATACCATTTGTATTTCATTAACATTTGACTATTGGATGTTATTAGGCACTTTAGTATTGCCAGTCTAACAGTATAGCTTCCGTCCCTCTCCTCGCTCATTCCTGGGCTCGAACCAGCAACACAACGACAACAGCCACCATCGAAGCAGTGTTACCCATGCAGAGCAATGGGAACAACTACTAGAAGGCTCAGAGCGAGTGACGTTTGACACGCTATTAGCACGAGCTAACTAGTCTCATCTCGGGAGTTGATAGGCTTTAAGTCATAAACAGCGCAATGCTTGACGCACAATGACGAAAGTGCTGTTTGAATGAATGTTTACGCGCCTGCTTCTGCCTACCACCTCTCAGTCAGATACTTAGATACTTGTATGCTTGTATGTTCAGTCAGATTACATGCAACGCAGGACACACTAGATTATATCTAGTAATATCATCAACCATGTGTAGTTAACTAGTGATTATGATTGATTGTTTTTTCTAAGATAAGCTTAATGCTAGCTAGCAACTTACCTTTGCTTACTGCATTCGTGTAACAGGCAGTCTCCTTGTGGAGTGCAACGAGAGAGAGGCAGATTGTTATTGCTTTGGACTAGTTAACTGTAATGTTGCAAGATTGGCTCCCACAAGCTGACAAGTTGAAAATCTGTCGTTCTGCCCCTGAATGAGGCAGTTAACCCACCGTTCCTAGGCCATCATTGAAAATAAGAATGTGTTCTTGACTGACTTTCCTAGTTAAATAAAGGTATAAAAAATATATTAAAAAATACCGATTGTTATGAAAACTTGAAATCGGCCCAAATTAATCGGCCATTCTGATGAATCGGTCTACCTCTAGACCAGAGTAGTGATGCTGGACGGGCGGGCAGGTGTGGGCAGCGATCGGTTGAAGAGCATGCATTTAGTTTTACTTGCATTTAAGAGAAGTTGGAGGCCACGGAAGGAGAGTTGTATGGCATTAAAGCTCATCTGGAGGTTAGTTAACACAGTGTCCAAAGAAGGGCCAGAGGTATACAGAATGGTGTCATCAAATAATCAGCAGCAGCAAGAGCGACATCATTGATGTATACAGAGAAGAGAGTCGGCCCGAGAATTTAACCCTGTGGCATCCCCATAGAGACTACCAGAGGTCCGGAAAACAGGCCCTTCGATTTGACACACTAAACTCTATCTGAGAAGAAGTTGGTGAACCAGGTGAGGAAATCATTTGAGAAACCAAGGCGGTTTAGTCTGCCAATAAGAATGTTGTGATTGACAGAGTCAAAAGCCTTAGCCAGGTCGATGAATACGGCTGCACAGTAATGTCTCTTATCAATGGAGGTTATGATATTGTTTAGGACCTTGAGCGAGACTGAGGTGCACCCATGACCAGCTCTGAAACCAGATTGCATAGCGGAGAAGGTACGGTGGGATTCGAAATGGTTGGTAATCTGTTTGTTAACTTGGCTTTTGAAGACCTTAGAAATGCAGGGTAGAATAGATTTAGGTCTGTAGCATTGGGTCTAGAGTGTCTCCCCCTTTGAAGAGGGGGATGACCGCAGCAGCTTTCCAATCTATGGGAATCTCAGACGATATGAAAGAGAGGTTAAACAGGCTAGTAATAGGGGTGCAACAATCTTGGCAGATCATTTTAGAAAGAGATGGTCCAGATTGTCGAGCCCGGCTGATGTATAGGGGTCCAGATTTTTCAGCTCTTTCAGAACATCAGCTATCTGGATTTCGGTGAAGGATAAGTGGGGGAGGTTTGGGTGATGTGCTGTGGGGAGTGTAGGGCTGTTGACCGGGGTAGGAGTAGCCAGGTGGAAATCATGGCCAGCCATATAAAAATGCTTATTGAAATTCTCAATTATAGTGGATTTATCTGTGGTAACAGTGTTTCCTAGCCTCAGTGCAGTGGGCAGCTGGGAGGAGGTGCTCTTATTCTCCATGGACTTTACAGTGTCCCAGAACCTTTTTGAGCTACAGGATGCAAATGTTGAGCTACAGGATGAAAATTTCTGTTTGAAAAAGCTAGCCTTAGCTTTCTTAACTGCCTGTGTATATTTGTTCCTAACTTCCCTTAAAAGTTGCATGTCACGGAGGCTGTTTGATGCTAATGCAGAACGTCACAGGATGTTTTTGTGCTGGTCAAGGGCAGTCAGGTCTTGAGAGTCAGATCTTGAGGGCTATATCTGTTCCTGGTTCTACATTTTTTGAATGGGGCATGCTTATTTAAGATGGTGAGGAACACACTTTTAAAGAATAACCAGGCATCCTCAACTGACGGGGATGAGGTCAATATCCTTCCAGGATACCCGTGCCAGGTCGATTAGAAAGACCTGCTCGCTGAAGTGTTTTAGGGAGCGTTTGACAGTGATGAGGGGTGGTCGTTTGACCGCAGACCCCTTACGGATGCAGGCAATGAGGCAGTGATCGCTGAGATCTTGGTTGAAAACAGCAGAGGTGTATTTGGAGGGCAAGTTGGTTAGGATGATATCTATGAGGGTGCCCGTGTTTACGGATTTGGGGTTGTACCTGGTGGGTCCATTGATCATTTGTGTGAGATTGAGGGCATCAAGCTTAGATTGTAGGATGGTCGGGATGTTAAGCATGTCACAGTTTCGGTCACTTAGCAGCACGAGCTCTGAGGATAGATGAGGGGCAATCAATTCACATATTGTGTCCAGGGCACAGCTCGGGCAGAGGGTGGTCTATAGCAAGTGGCAACAGTTTGAGACTCGTTTCTGGAAAGATGGATTTTTAAAAGTAGAAGCTCGAATTGTTTGGGTACAGACCTGGATAGTAAGACAGAACTCTGCAGGCCAACACCACCCCCTTTGGCAGTTCTATCTTGTCAGAAAATGTTATAGTTAGGGATGGAAATTTCATGGTTCTTGGTGGTTTTCCTAAGCCATGATTCAGACACGGCTAAGACATCTGGGTTAGCAGAGTGCTAAAGCAGTGAATAAAGCAAACTTAGGGAGTAGGCTTCTAATGTTAACATGCATGAAACCAAGGCTTTTACGCTTACAGAAGTCAGCAAATGAGAGCACCTGGGGAGTAGGAGTGGGGCTAGGCACTGCAGGTCCTGGATTAACCTCTACATCACCAGAGGAACAAAGGAGAAGTAGGATAAGGGTACGGCTAAAGGCTATAAGAATAGGGGCCTGCGCTGCACTGACAGCTGACACACTCCCTCCGTACCCCAGATGAGCCTTAGCTAACTTCATGTCTCAATTTTCAGCTCCCAACTCATGCAGATGTTAATTTGGATCATCATTAAGGACGGGAGAAGAGGAACACAACCACAGTCTTTGATAGCGATCTCACTTCCTCTCTCCCTCCCTTCCTCCTTCCCTCGCTCCCTCCCTCCGTTACACTATTTAGCAGAATCTAGGAAAAAAGCATTCCTCTATTCCTGCCAGGGGCAGGTCTGTTTATCTTAAAGGTCACAGTCACATTTGCTTTGTTTTACTATAAAAATGGAACTTACCTTTGCTCATCTTCGTCTAAGGGAAGGCTGTCTCAAACCTCATCCTATTTGCCACTATAATTCAGGCCACAATGCATCAGCCTACGGTCCAACATCCCTATCCAGCTCTGTTCACTGTCCTGGTTTAGCTTCTTCCACACAGATCTTGGCAAGTTGTACCCATATGAAAAGGTCCGAGAGTACTACAAATGAATGTAATGGTGATGTCCTTTTTTCCTCCCCTAAAGTATCCTTCTGAGGCCTGTGAATCCAGCCAAACAAACAGAGAGGCCCTTTTTACTGCACATCATTCTTCTCTAATGACTGGTCCAGATTGGTAATGAAGCCTGTGATGATGATGTTCTCTCCTGAACACTGCCATATGGCCCTGGCTGTAGCTCTACACCGTTGAGTCATGACAGTTCCCTTTTTACACTATGTATGTTTTAAACACTTTGTGTTTTCATTGTTAGGCATGGAGACAAAACAGGTTCCAGTGTTTTTTCAGTGACGTTAACATGAAATAAGATGGCAGTAGTAGAGTAGAGCACAGTAAATGGTTTGTTTAAAGCTTTCTGTCATTTATCCTGCTCTCCTCTACACTCTTAGAAAAAATATACATCTCAAACCTTAAATGGTTCTTTGGCTGTTCCTATAGGAGAACTCTTTGAAGAACCCCTTTTGAAAAAAGTGGTTCCAAAATGGTTCCTTGGCTGTCTCCATAGGAGAACCCATTTTGAATACAGGTAAAACTCTTTTGGGTTCTATGTAGGACCTTTTCCACAGAGGGTTCTACATGGAACCCAAAAGGGTTCTATGTGGAACCAAAAAGGGTTATCCTATGGGGACAGCCAAAGAACCCTTTTGGAACCCTTTTTTGCTAAGACAGTATAAAAGTGTCCGTTTGCTTCCCAACTGAAACAGTTCATGCATATATTATGATGACATTTTGTGACATTTTTGTTTGTTTTGGCCTTCGGCAATAGTTTTTTCATCTGTTCATGCACACAATATTTTTTCTCAAGGCAAGCTGAATCTGTGCCCCTTCGTCTGTAATTGGTCAACAGTAGGGATTGTTCAAGGACATGTTTGTTGTCATTCAACGATAGACGACTCGTTTTCATGCACATTTTTTAACTTGAGAAATACTAAACCCAACATCCTAGTTAGACGTAAAATTGTGCGACGAAGATCTCCTTGGCAAAAACATCAAAATGAATGACCATTTTTTTTGTCGTTGTTATCTTAGATTAGTCTTTCATTTTGAGGAATTATACACTGGCTACGGCATCTCAACTAGTAATATTGGTATTTTTAAAACATTTTTCAAGCTTTTCAAGAAGGTCGAAGGTATGCGAACACACTAGCTTGGTGCGCCTAGCCGAGTCCTGCTAGGCGCCCTCCGAACCGGAGCATGAGGAAGCCTTAAGCCAGAGTGCAGAGCTGTGATGAACATGCAGTGGCTCCTTCAGAAAGGATAACTGATTGAACTGCTGGGAAACAAGCATCAGAAAGTTTAAAAGTGGTCTGAAACTAAGGGAACAGGAAAATACAACTCTATTAGCCGTCTCTGCCTCTGGAATTCATCAGAGACAGCTGCCCTGAGTAGGCAATGAATTAGTTTCAAGTGTCTGTGTGCTAAAGCAAGCAACAGAAATATTACTACTCTCTAATCAAGGACTAGGCTGGCATATTCCCTATGCTGCCACTGCCTTGGGTTTTTTCATTGCCTGTTCTAGAAAAAGAGAGAGAGAGAGAGAGAGACGCTGATGGACTTCTGTTCTGCCATCCACTCTAAGCTTGCCCTGGTAAAAAATATATTAACACTGATATCAACACACTGACCTAAAGCTAACAGAAATATGTTTTTCAACTCGATTTAAGACCTTTGATATTGAGGAAAGAGTATTTGACTGCCATGCTAGTAGTGGCTGTATCCAATTGTGGCGCGTCCTATATGCATGTGGTCATTGTGGGTCGCTATGTGAATATGTTGGCCTTTTACAGAGTGGCTTAAGGAATGTACCAATGAAGACAAGACCAGTAGTAGGTGAGCAGAGCAGTCGGTACCATCTCCAAGAATCCAAATAAGCTAATTAAGTGTGACCAAAAGCTTGAATTCCGCAGGCAGAGGGATTAGACTATTTGATGAGCAGATTTAAGGGTTCAACCAAGGGGAACAATGAGAAACCCTTCTGGCCAAGCGTAATATTTCTCAGAACATTTTCTTTAAACCCATGTTTCTGTGACGTGTATTTTCTCCGCACTTCAGACCCAAGATCTTCCATCCCTGAGATTAAAGGGCTTTTATCATGTATCCTCTCCTCTCTCATGATTTCTTCACTTTTTGTAGTTGCTTTTTTTCCCTCTTCCCTCCTTACTTTGCTCAGAGTGAACTTTAATGGGTTTTAAGAAATGTTACATCTCTGTATGGTTACAGACAAGTGTTAGTACCACTCCACCTAAGTACCACTCCACCAAACTTCTCCTCTTTTAAACAATACATCCCTGTAAGGAAGGCTTCATGCAGGTATGAGAGATAAGAATGATTCCAACTTGGATCGAAACGTTGTCTGTTTTGTGTGTCTGATCAAATCCCCATGGGAGCATAGGAGAGTTGCAGATATTCCTTTGATTATAATTCATGGACATTTTTGTAGGGGTTGACACATTTTTCATAAGGAAAAATCTACTCTGAAATTTTGAAGTGGAAATTACAAACTTCAGAATAATTTTTACACCTCAAATACACTACACATTTAACATTTCCTGCATTGTAACATGATCATTGGGATCATTCCAGAGTTGTGGACATGTATTATTTCTTTGATACGTTCTTCTGGCCTGCACCTGATGAATTGGATGTGCATATGTTTCTATTATTTCCATGAATTATAATCCACATAATAATTCACATTTCCTGTTGCTGCAGGATTATTTTCCTGCTGTAACAAACTGGCTCCAATTAAGATCCTACATCTGCAGATAGTTTTAGCTAAATGTCACTATAAAGTATCTAGGCTGGTAGCGAAAGTACACATACACTGATCATAAATTCATACATTGAAGTGATAGTGTGCTTTTCCTTCCTTTTTCTCGCTCAGCCAACTTTCACTACTAGTTTCCTATACAGTACACATGATCTGTATTTATTCGTAAACATGAATCCAATGATATGACCCTGTTCTTCCCTCTCCCTATCTGCTCTCTAGACATTCCACACCCCCAGCCTGGGAGACGAGGAGTTTGAGATCCCTCCCATCACCCCTCCTCCAGAGACAGAGTCTAGCCTGGGCCTATCGGATGTGGACTCCCCCTTCCCGGGGCACCCGCTCCAGCACAGGGGACCCTTCACCCCCCAGTTCCCCCCTCAGAGCCTGGAGCTGCCCTCCATCACCATCTCACGCAACCTCATGGACCAGGAGGGGCTCTCCAGCATCAACGGCCTGCCATTGGTGAGTACTAGACTGGACCAACACTTAGGGTTGAGGGATTTAATAGATACTACAGTCACATGCATAGGCTCTTCAATAATTATAGGGCTAGGGCAGGTATAAGGTGTCAATCTGATGGATTTGTTCATGCACAGAGAAACTAGAGTACCAGGCACCAACACTTGGGTACAGGATCAAGGTGCTGTCATATAAACATATACATAGAAAAAGGTCAGGAGAGCCCATGTGACCATTACAGTATGATCTGAGTACCTGGAGAATACCTTTACTCTTTATTAGGCCATAGAGTAACCTTCACTGCACTCAGTGCACACCTCCAGTTGTTACTGCATCTGGCACAGCATCTGGCCCGTTTATAAAGCTGAAGGATGGAATAGTATCACAATGCTAGCTAGACAATGGTTGCAGTATGTAAATACTGAATTCTGTTTGGGTTTATAAAGGAAAAACAAAGCCTACCAAAAGAACCCTCTTTGTAATAGGAACATAAATGAATGGATCATGGGCATGATGGCACAATGTATTTTTCCCCACAGGGAGTGGTGAAAGTGAGTCCCCAAAAAGTGCCACTGTTTCATGGGTCCGTATGTTGGTTCCAGAAACCCTGTTCTGTAGATGCTGATGCATCATTCTGTCCTGTCCTGTCCCCTCCACTGTCACATGATGTGTTTCCATGCCTTTATCTACATGTTGTTATGTTCAGAGCCTGAATGCACTCAGTCAACTGACAGACAGAGCTTTGTTTGAGTTCAGAATCCCAGGTTTTGTATTTGGTTAAATATCACGATGCTACTAGAATTAACCTTTCGGTGTGAGTACTTAGAAAGGGAGTCAATTAATGGACCTCCAGCTTAGCCTTCCTGTCCATTGGTGTGGATGAGAGAATCTGTAATGGTTCCGGAACCCAGTAATCACTTTCTTTATGTTGATAGAGTTCTATGTTATAGATTTTTTTTTAACTGATAGAAAAAGCATTCTTAAATGCCATTGAGGATGAAATGCATTGAGGAGGAAACGTGGAAATGTCACTTGCTGAGAGATGATGATATTGATGCTGTGTTTTTTGGGGGCTGAACTGCAAAAAAATCATCACATTGAACAAAAATATCATGATAGTTTTAGCCATATTATGCATGTAAAAATGTATTTCAGACCCCCCACTTTTAAACCAGACACATATGGTGAATCGCATACAGTGTATGATATTACAGAATATGTATTTACATTCTGATATGGGCAGGCACTATAACATTTCATTGCCTTTTTTCCTCCCTTCCATGCTGCTGGCATGTAAAATAATTGCAGCTTTTAAAATATCTGTGCTGCATAAGCGAGCCCCGGAAGGCTTTTGCCTAAAGAATTTTCATTTCATGGTCAGTTAAGCTTTTTTACATCTGGAGAAGAAACGGAACCTTGACACAATTACAGTCCTGACTGTTCTCACGACTTGGTGGAGGATTAGATTTGATTCTCCAACATTATTCCTCTTTAACACCATTTGCATGGCTCATGTCTCTGATTGTAAGGAGACTCTATTAAAACTACAGGGAAAGAATGTGCGGTTTCTGCTCATTTGCCTCGTGGCATTGTCACTGGGAGACTGTTGCACACTGCTCTGCTCCTTTATCACTCAGCAAACATTGTACCACAGACAGAAAGGCAGAAAGGCTTACCGACCGTGAACTCCATTATGTTCTGGATATGGGATTGATCCCCAAAAGTTCTGAACACAGAGACAACGCAGGGAAATTACATTGATCTATGCCATTGTCTTTGGGTTGAGATTTGAAAAGGGTTGAGGGAAGTAACTATTTTAATGACCTATACAGTGTTTATAAAAGTGTTATTATATTTTAGGTTCATTTTGTCAGTGGAATGACATTGGGGGACAACATTATGTACACTACACTGTTGTGTATCTCTTATTTGAAACGTCTGCAAGGACATATAAATAAACCATGCAAATAAAACATAGTAAGTATGTTTCCCAACCAGCCACAGTTTTCATATTTCCCAAATAGTTTTCTCTGTTCTCTTAGCTCTGTGGCAGTGGGTAATTCGTAACTGTGATAGCCTCTCGCTACACCACCATGACAGAAAAAAACAAACCAATGGGTGTACAATGTACCTGTACCATTTTCAAATCCCCCTCCATGTAGTTGCTCTGCCAAGTGTTCCATTAATTCCATTCCCCCAATGCTCCATGTATGTCTAGCAAATTGGCCACAAATGCTATGGTTCTACAAAGAGAAGTACATTTCTGTGGGCTGCAGACAGTCAGAAACGGCTGGCAGAAAGCAAATCATTATTTATTTAATCTGCTCTCCTAACAAGCTTCTGACTGTCATTTGTGTCTCGCAGCATGTGTCCTCCTGATTTGGTCTCTGTCAATAGTGCCAAATACTATTGGAGGTGGAACTGGTCTCTCTCTCTCTCTCTCTCTCTCTCTCTCTCTCTCTCTCTCTCTCTCTCTCTCTCTCTCTCTCTCTCTCTCTCTCTCTCTCTCTCTCTCTCTCTCTCTCTCTCTCTCTCTCTCTCTCTCTCTCTCTCTCTCTCTCTCTCTCTCTCTCTCTCTCTCTCTCTAGACTTTTCCTGTGTTTCCTCCCTTGTAAGAAAGTAAAAGCATGGGTGGATATGGCTGTCTATAAAAGGTCCCTTCTATGTGTCATATCTTCATAATTGGGTTAGAAATAGCCCACTTGAGTAGAAATTAATATGGAGTAAAATGTATCTTTCTAGGTTTGTTGCCCAAAATTGATGCAGAGATGCATGTTTATTGTATTTACATGAATACATATTGACTATTTGTCAAAATCTAGTCAGTAGGAAACTAATCTGCATCATGTGCGCTATGTTCACCCTAATGACTTATTACACACACAAATTTAGCCAGCTAGACTAGTACATTCATCCACAGTTGTTTTCCTCTATAGCCAACACCCAGCAATGCCATGCAATTGGGTCTGACCTGGGGATTTGTAGCTGACTGTATGTACAGTATGGTTAATTACACCCTGATAGTCTATCAATGTAATCCCCTAGATTCTGACCCGTCACAAACCACGGTGTCTTGAATAAAATGGAAAATATGACCAGTGTTGCAGAAACAATGTTTTTTTTACACTCTCTTATCTTCCTTCCAAGCTGAGTAGCACTGACATCAGTTGTACATCCATTTCAGAGAGTGGATTTTTTTGTCATTATTTTCTTCGTTTCTTTTCTCTTTTTACTTTCAGCCAGACAGATGTTGTGACATATTGGGTCAGTCAGAAATGAAAGATATTCATGCAGGCATGCAATACTTGTAATGAAGTCTCAACCTGACCTTCTGTGTGATTGATTCTGTAATTTAGTTTTCTCAGGCAGCCAGCGCTTGAAATGAAATGATATCATGTTGAACAACTTTTAAATACCCACAGTGCACCGGGAGAAATGGGGGAAGGAAGAGTTTTGGGACGGGGGACATTAATTGTGGGAGAAGGGGATTTGTAACCCTTCATGGTCAGACAAAATGGGGTTGTGGAAGGGAAGAATTTGTTTTTGGGCTTGGAGGTTGGATGGAGAGGGGTTAGTCAGTGGACGGACTGTGACTGTGTATATGCGCAGCAGTATAACGTGAGGTTTGTTAAAGCCAGAGACAGGAGAGAGGAGTCGAAAAACAATTTATCTTCATGCTATTATAGCCTTTACCAGCATTCTAAATTCCATTTTTCTCATTTGGCTTAAGCACCAAGGTTCTGCGGGCAGGGAGCCGAAAAGGGAGGAGTAAGAAAATAAGATGTACCCGTTTAAAAGCACATACAGTAAAGGACTATGTGCAGAGGACTGATAAACTATCTTTAATAGGACTGACCTTTCATGCTGGCGAAAGTTACTGGGGGACTCATCCTTATAATTACCATATAGATGATTTTACCCCTCTTCTGCAATGGAACATTTCCAAGAGCCTCTGTCAATGATTGAATGGAAATTGAACTTGTTAACATTCTTTTCAGCCTGTTATGGCTCACACAGTGCCACTGGTAATACATTTCCCACCTCCCCAAATTCTGATTCCAATATCTTCAAGAACAGATGCAAGGCTCTTTTCATTTACATCGCTGCTATTGAGATTTTATCTCTGGTACTTCTGAATGAGTAATGTTGCATTTTCAGTCCAGCTGCTGTGTTTATTAGCCAGTGTGTTGTGGAAGGGTCTTGGCTATTGTTTTTGTTTTTTATTGCATCTTATTCATAGTCGTTGGGATGCTTTGGTGCAGGGGAGAGGATAGGATGTGTAGTCAAAGCCAACAACCTTATATCAAACAAGCCAATATGCTTGTGACAGCTTGACAGGTACACATAACTTGCTGTGTATCATTTTGCTGCTGGCTCCTTGAGCTTGAGGTTTTTTAAAAGGCATAGATGTTGAGAGACTGATTGATTGATTGGAGAGTAGATTGCATAGACTCTGGCTTTACTTGTGTTTGATACACATGTACACACACACACACACACACACACACACACACACACACACACACACACACACACACACACACACACACACACACACACACACACACACACACACACACACACACACACACACACACACACACACACACACACACACACACACACTAGTTGGATGGAGCCTGATAGGGGAGAGAAGAGAAGGGGTTGGCTTGTCACATCTGGCCACTGTGCATTTGAGATAAGGACTTATTTACAGATTTATGATGACTATCAAGCTATCTTCTTAGATGTCTGCTGTGACTGCAGACAATATCTGCATCCCAAAGGCACCCTATTCCCTACATAGTGCACTTTGTGCCCTGGTTAAAAGTATACACTATATAAAGAATAGGGTGCCATTTGGGATGCAGATAATATTCCAATTAAAATGCAAATGAGAGGACAGAACGACATAAATTAACAGACTTGTTGCAGATTCACACATTACAATCACAGCCACTGTAGCTGGAAATGATGATATCCTTTCTCAGGGACTAGTATTATCCAGGGGTGTTTTGATAGCATGGTTAATATAGATGTGTTAACATTAGGCCTAAGCTAGGGTAAGTTTGCCTACTCTATAATCACTCACTCCTCTTCAAACTTTGTTTGTACAGCTTTTCTGTTACATACAGCATATATGTTACACACATTTTACATACATGGTCATTTTTTAACACTGAAGTTACATAGCAAATATATAGTTTTTTCATATAGATTACGTGAATCACTCACTCTTTTAGGTAAATAGTTGTGAGCTGTAAAGAGCCGTAGATATATTTATAGCCACCAGCCCAGTTTATAATATTATGCAACTATAGTCTTTTTAGCAAGCTGGGTTATGCGATATTATTGTAACACTAGTGTAAGCTATTTCACCACAAACCCATTTACAAGGCCAGCTATCACTAAAGCCAGCAAACACAAGATACATTTTGAAAGGCAAACCATTTTTGAATGCTATGACCGTAGCTGTTATGAAGAAAACTCAGCATTTGACACAAATGGCAGGATGTGTCATTGCTCTAAGTGATATTGCATCATTGTGATATTGTGTTGAAGTGTTGAAATGTTGTTACAAAGATAGTCATGGCTAAAGAGCTCAGTGTGTTTCATCTGTGATGCTCTCAATGAGCAGAGAGTCACTCTGAGAGCACTCACTTACTGTAGCTCACGACTGGAGGTGACAATGAGACTTACACATTAAGTGGAACGGTTTCAGACTGAAGATATGTAAGTCAACATTACATCGCTATCCCATTGCTCAAAGTTATTTCACCATTTATTCAAAGAGCGAATTGAATGGTTGGCATGATTTATTTCACTATTTATTCAAAGAGAGAATTGAATGGTTGGCATGTTTGCATCATCAGAAAAAATATGTATATAAATTGTATTCTATTCCGTCACTGGTGGAGTATTTCTACGTAAATATTGTACTGTACTGTTTTATGATAAGTAGTAGACATGACATATGAGAAAGATGGGAGACAAATGGATTGTAAATTCAATATGTTTCTGTTCTGAGAAGGTGTTTGAATATTGTTTTGAAGACAGGGTTCGTAAGGTTCTCTCAATAAAGCAAGGTGTGTGGGTATATAATGTGTTGATGTTGGGAGAGATGGAGTTTGTGCTGCTGCTGAATACCAGATGGATGTTACTCAGGGAGAACACACGAACACACACACACACGAACACACACGAACACACACGCACGCACGCACGCACGCACGCACACACACACACACACACACACACACACACACACACACACACACACACACACACACACACACACACACACACACACACACACACACACACACACACACACACACACACACACACACACACACACACACACCTCCCTAACAAATCACATGTTTGTTGTGTTCGGTTATGTTCACTATTCCCTGAACCGCTGATCATTCTCCCCTCTGAGAGAATGGCAGGCCATGTAATTCCATCCTCTGTGCAATCAATGCAAACACCTACCTCTTCCTCTCTCTTTACACAAAGAGCTTTTGAAAGCCATAATGTTTAATCTGGAAAATATATTAGAAAATGTGAAGATGGTATGATATACCCACAACGGTAAAAAGAGGAAGAAAAATGCCCATGACATGCCAATCGTATCTTTCAGCCAGTTGATTTATAGAGTTGATTATATAGAAATACTTTTTCACTCTTTGGCAGTTAAAGTATGATCTATGAAACCTGCCAGCAGATAGCATTTAATTTCGAAACATACTGGAGGAGGTATCATTTTGTGCCCCCATCTGCCAGCCAGGGGAAATTTATAACCTTCAAAATGTCAGACTTCACAGAAATGTATAGCATTTTTATTTGTTGCATGGGCATTAAATCCAAAATATCTTTGAGGTAGTCATTGTGCATACACATGTTTTTGTCCTGGCATTTGAGGTTATGTAGCCTAACCATCTCAAGGGTACTAACTCAGTCCATTATACACCAGGATCTGAGCAGTCAAAGCTGTGCCACAGATTTCCATACAATAGACTTTTGTGAACCGTATCAATTGAGCTGTGAAGCCATCTATTAATGGCAGATCAAACTGGCGACTCAGGTTTCAAGATAATTCATCAAAGTTGATAATGGGAGAAGTGAAAGACCCAGGACCATGTGTTATGTTACGTGATGCATTGTGGCCATGTGACAGTCTGGAAGAATGTGATGACCAGATTATTTTACTGCTATGCTCTGGTCCAATATCTGTTTGTGCTGTATAGCCAAGTCCTACTTGGTTGTGAAGCCAAACAAATGGCTATATAGCACAAACAGATATGGTACCAGGCTACAGATACAGTACAGTCTCTTAAAAGTCATATTTACTGACTTTTCCCTCTCTTTCTCCTCTGATTCAGAACATGCAGGGCCAACTCCGCCAGTACCCCCCTAACCCCGCCATGGTCATGAGATCCATCATCAGCATGAACAACCCCCATGGTATGATGTCCCGGAACCAGCTGACCACCATCAACCAGTCCCAGCTCAGCGCCCAGCTGGGCCTGAACATGACAGGACCCAAAATCCCCCATACTTCGCCCTCACCACCAACCAGCAAGTCAGCCACGCCCTCACCCTCCAGCTCTATCAACGAGGACGACCAAGACCAGGACAATAGGGTGAGTGAGGAAAACTCTATGAAAGGGCCTTAAATAAAAACACATTTTAAAGAAGGCTACACTAAGATTGTGCTCACTTTAGTGTGAAATAGACTTGATTGAATAGCACAGTGAATGCTTGATATTCATATACATTTGTTGAGGGTGGTTGTGTTAGTAAAGTGTTACATCCACATTTGGGCTCCTGAGTGGTGCAGCATCTCAGTGCAAGCGGCGTCACTGCAGTCCCTTGCTTAAATCCAGGCTGCATCACATCCGGCCGTGATTGGGAGTCCCATAGGGCGGCGCACAATTGGCCCAGCGTCGTCCAGTTTTGGCAGGGGTAGGCCGTCATTGTAAATAAGAATTTATTCTTAACTGACTTGCCTAGTTTAACAAAATAAAATTCCTTTGGCACTACAACATGTCACCATTGAATTGCATTAATCTGTCTAAACCAGATCACTCTTCTTGTAACAGGTAATGGCGGGAGAGAAGCGCCCAGCACCAGATGCTGGGAAGAAGCCCAAGACCCCCAAGAAGAAGAAGAAGAAGGACCCCAACGAGCCCCAGAAGCCAGTTTCAGCCTACGCCCTGTTCTTCAGAGACACACAGGCCGCCATTAAGGGTCAAAACCCCAACGCCACCTTCGGAGAGGTTTCCAAGATAGTGGCCTCCATGTGGGATGGCTTGGGAGAGGAACAGAAGCAGGTAATCCATCATTATCTGTCAGAGCAATCCTACACTATGACATTTACACCACTGGGTCTGCATTCACAAAGGCTGTGTTTACACAGGCAGCCCAATTCAGATTTTTTTTCTCACCAATTGGTCTTTTGACCAATCTGAAAACGATCTGATGTGATTGGTCAAAAGACCAATTAGTGGAATAAAAAACTAATCTGAATTGGGCTACCTGTGTAAACGCAGCCATAGCATCTCAGACTAGGAGTGTTGATGTAGAATCAGTTTAGCCTTTTAGATCATACTGAATACGATTATATATGAACAGGACAGGGGAGACTTACCAGATCCTGAATGAGCACTTCTATTCTGAGATTCTTTGTGAATACTGGACCCTTGACTTTTATATCTGATTGAGAAGCAAATGCATGATGATCAGTAATTAGCAGTAATTGCTCTAAGGGGATGCATGAAGTCAGATTGTATAATTTCTCCCGCCCACTCTTTTCCCAATCAATATGTGGAGAGCTACAGAAATAAATCGATGAATATAGACATCAAAAGTAGAAGGCTGTTTAGTCAGTTATATTGTGCTGCCTATGCCTGCATTTAGATGTTGTATCTCTTTACAGAGTGATCTTTTGTTTGTCATCTGTCGTTCACTCCTGTCCGTCTTGTCATAACAGGGCTATAAAAGCAAAACAGAGGCTGCTAAAAAGGAATATTTAAAAGCCCTCGCTGCCTACCGCGCCAGCCTGGTTTCAAAGGTGAGCCACTGCTTTCACTTTTCAGCCAACAGAAGTGTGAACTGCTGGAAAGAAGCACAATACTCCTACTTTTATTTCTGACTTTCTGACTGTTATATTTTTGATTTGACTTGATTATTATTGATATTTCTACTGCATTGTTGAGGAGCACTTGCAAGGCTGCATTTCACTGTACCATTTATACATGCAGTATCCTGTGCATGTGACAAATAAACATTGATTTGATTTGAATTTCATTGTGATAAGTAGTAAACTTACAGTTGAAGTCGGAGGTTTACATACACTTAGGTTGGAGTCATTAAAACTTGTTTTTCAACCACTCCACATATTTCTTGTTAACAAACTATAGTTTTGGCAAGTCGGTCAGGACATCTACTTTGTGCATGACACAAGTCATTTTTCCAACAATTGTTTACAGACAGATTTTTTCACTTATAATTCACTGTATTACAATTCCAGGGGGTCAGAACTCAGCAATTTCCAAATGCCTGAAGGTACCACATTCATCTGTACAAACAATAGTACGCACGTATGAACACCATGGGACCACGCAGCCATCATACCGCTCAGGAAGGAGACGCGTTCTGTCTCCTAGAGATAAACGTACTTTGGTGCGAAAAGTGCAAATCAATCCCAGAACAACATCAAAGGACCTTGTGAAGATGCTGGAAGAAACAGGTACAAAAGTATCTATGTCCACAGTAAACCAAGTCCTATATCGACATAACCAGAAAGGCCGCTCAGAAAAGAAGAAGCCACTGCTCAAAAAAACGCCATTAAAAAGACAGACTACGGTTTGCAACTGCACATGGGGACAAAGATCATATTTTTTGGAGAAATGTCCTCTGGTCTGATGAAACAAAAAATAGAACTGTTTGACCACAATGACCATCGTTATGTTTGGAGGAAAAAGGGGAATGCTTGCAAGGCGAAGAACACCATCCCAACTGTGAAGCATGGGGTGGCAGCATCATGTTGTGGGGGTGCTTTGCTGCAGGAGGGACTGGTGCACTTCACAAAATAGATGGCATCATGAGAAATGAAAATTATCTCCAGACATCAGTCAGGAGGTTAAAGCTTGGTCGCAAATGGCTCTTCCAAATGGACAATGACCCAAAGCATACTTCCAAAGTAGTGGCAAAGATGCCCTGACCACAATTCTATAGAAAATGTGTGGGCATAACTGAAAAAGCATGTACGAGCAAGGAGGACTACAAACCTGACTCAGTTAAACCAGCTATGTCAGGAGGAATGGGTCAAAATTCACCTAACTTATTGTGGGAAGCTTGTGGAAGGCTACCTGAAACGTTTGACCCAAGTTAAACAACTTAAAGGCAATGCTACCAAATACTAATTGAGTGTATGTACATTTCTTACCCACTGGGAATGTGATGAAATAAATAAAAGCTGAAATAAATAATTCTCTCTACTATTATTCTGACATCGGACATTCTTAAAATAAAGTGGTGATCCTAATTGACCTAAGACAGGGAATTTTTACTAGGATTGAATTGTGAAAAACTGAGTTTAAATGTATTTGGCTAAGGTGTATGTAAACTTCCGACTTCAACTGTAGATATTCAAATCTTCCTGCACGAACTGCATCAACATCCTGAATCTTTTCAAGATTACAATCTTAGAAAAGTAAGAGTCTTTATAGCTTTACGTTGTTACCTCAGGCTATTGTCGAAATAAACATATTTGTTTAGTGAGTAAGTCTAGTGTCCATTCCTAGTATGTATCTAACATGCTGTTGTTTCGCTTCCAGGCTGCCCAGGAATCAGCAGAGGCTCAGACCATCCGTTCAGTCCAGCAGACCCTGGCCTCCACCAGCCTGTCCCCAGGTCTGATGCTGCCTTCGCCACTCTCCCAGCACCCGTCCATGTCCTCTATGTCCTCCATGGCCCAGGCTCTCCAGAACGGCATGCCACGGGCCATCGCCCCCAAGCCGCTGCAGATGAGGATGGGGGGCAACCAGATTGTGACCTCGGTGACGGTGCAGCACCAGAACATGACCAACGGTGTGCCATCTCAGCTGCTGAACCAGATGGGTGGAGGTGGTGGAGGAGGGGCCATGGTGGCCGGGGCCCAGCCCACGGCCGTGTCCCAGATGAGCCCTACCATGCAGGGTGGCGTGGGGGGGCACATGCAGCAGCTGCAGCAGCAGCAGACACAGCAGCAGCAGATGCAGCAACACCTGCAGCACCACCAGATGCAGCAGCAGCAGATGCACCACCAGCAGATCCAGCAGCAGATGCAGCATCAGCATTTCCAGCACCACCTCCAGCAGCAGTTGCAGCAACACAACATCCAGCAACAGCAGCAGCAACAGCAACAACAACAACAGCAGCAGCAGCAGCATCAGCATCAGCAGCAGAGGCATGACATGCAACAACAGCAGCTGCAACTCCACCAGATGCAGATGCAGCAGCTCCACCAGCAGCAGATGCAGCAGCATCTCCAACAACAGCAGCAACAGCACCAGTCCCAGTGTTCCCCACCACAGCACTCACCCAGCACGCCTCAATCAGTGGGGGGCTCCGCCTCCATGGGCAGTCCCCAACCCGCCCCCCAGCAGCCACACCCCTCCCAGATCCAGGCCCACGCCCAGGTTCTGTCCCAGGTCTCCATCTACTGAGCCAAATGAATGGAAGATATCTATCTTATCTCAAAGAAGAGGAATAGAAATAAAAGCATAATTTCCACATTGCTTTTCTAAGTTACACTTAAGAAGTGTGTAAGAATTAGAATGTTTTACAAAGAACTTGTCCATTGTTATAGACGGATATGAATACCTACGTAGACATGTAAAGGGGCAGATACCTTAGCTGGATTTTGTCTATAAAATAGGCTGCGCGATGAGGAAAAGTCGGTAGGCAAATGCCCATTGATTGTTTATTGTTTGTTTTCTTGTCCTTCTCCGCTCAATAGTCAATTCAAAACTGACTTTGGGCACATTTGTGAAAAAACTGGTATACCTGACTCACACAGGGGAAGGAATGCCCTGTTTTTATTTAACGATAGAGCTTTATTTATGAGGTCAAAGTTGTCCGTTCAGCTCAACTACTGGACACATTGAATGGATTTCAACAGGCATTTTTTTGTAGCTCTAACCTCTCCCAGAGAAGAACACCTGAACTGAATGACTTACAGGTACAATACTGGAGACCAGTAATCCACACATTAAACTTGTTTCCACACTGGACATTATATCATGAGACTTTCTACATTTTTCCCATTTTCTCTTGCCCTACATTCCTGCAGATGTAACTGTTTAACAAATTGCCTAAGGGAAATTCTCCATTAAACCATCATGCATTTCAGGCCAATGTGATATTTGAGCGCATTCATCCTATGGCATGAAGGCAAGAGACAATATCTTAAGGAAAAAGGGAACTGAAAAATGTCTTGGGGATGGGTGATTGTGGGGGTTGCTGGATGGAGGAATGGAGGAATGGACAGACTGAGAGACATAAACTGCCATAAGATCATTTATGTCACCCTATGTCATCAAACTGTAAATGTAACCTGCTGTAAGTGTTTTGTAGAGTTGGGGACCTCCTCTTTCCACTAAAATACCAATTTGTTCAAAAAGTGTGTGTAAAACTGGCACTCCAAAAAAATCCTCCTTTTATGTATTTGTTTTTACCTCAGATGTTTACCAATTAAATTATGTTTTTATTTGGTGTGATAAAGGGGATATTTTATGGTAAATGAAAAATTCCACGATCAAGGTTGATGGTTTCATGATTGATTGATGTATTTTTACACTACGTACTCCTTGATACTACAAAACTTATCAAAAGTAAACAGAAGAAGTAGCAGACACTTTGTTGCACTGTCAGAGCCAATTGAAAAGGCAATGAGGGTATTTTCTTGCCAGATGAAGTGATATATCCATGATGAAAAGAGAAGCGTTGTACATTTTTCATATCACCTGTTGTAAAGTTTTAATATGTGAGGCTGTAATTAAAACATTGGTAAAATGACCCGATTGCTATATATCACGTAGTGCATTTCTGCTCTTTTATACTTTGAGTTATAATAGCAACAATTCATTTGTTTGTATTTTGCTTACAGATAAAAATCCAACTGATTTTTGAAAACTGTGCATAGAATAAATACATTTCAGTATGAATATCCTACTTGTTTTTCAGCTGGTAATAGGACATTTAATTTAACATTTGAGCTTAAATGAAAACACAACCAGAGACATAATTTTGTATGACGTCTCCTTATTGTTAGATATTGAAAAATGTGTGATTTCAACATGATTTCAACATGGAGTACCAACCATTGTAACTGTGTCAAACAAACAGTGTTGAGACTGGAAAGAGTCAGCATGTAACTGGTGCTTGTCTCAATAACAGTCCTCATTCTCACTGACAAATGTTTTGGATTCTGACTCTTTCTTCACCAGGAACTAACCGTTTCGTACCACCACATAGTAACTACTTCATTTCTAAGATAGCCTATCATCAGGGGGCTCTGAGCTTACATCAACATGGAGAGTGAGTGGGGGAGGGAAGACTGGCAAACAATAATTATCATATATCCACAATGAGCAGCAAAGCCATTAGACTATGGAGGGGGAGGGACATTTATTTTTAACCAAATCTGTAAAAATATTGTGAAATAAAACTCATGCATATTTTATACCACCGATTTATATCATTTTAAAATTGTGGCTTTGTATTCAATTAGTTAGTTTGAAAAAAGGCATTTGTAATTTGGATTTTGAGGACTGGCTGCTGTTGCTTAGTGTGTAGTGATTGGCTCTTCATCGCTGTGTGGAGCAACGGAGTCCATTTCTCCATCCGGCGTGATTAATTGCAGCATCTGTCCTGTCAGAAGGCAGTAGTGAAGAGGTCCGCAGGAAAACTGCAAATAAGCTCTGGCAACAGTCTAAAAGCGCTTATGATGAAATGAAAATGAAAAACAGCAAGTGCCGTCCATGACCTGAATCTCAATGGGAGGGAGGTGGGGGGGAAGGAATGAGAGAAAATGTTGAGTGGGGTGTCCATGGCGACCAAACACCATGCTTAAAAACACAGTAATGAGGTGGAGGGAAATGGCTAATATTATTCTGAACAGATTCGCTGCAGAGCTTTCATTAATAATGCATGGAGCTCCTTGTTATTCCATAACCCCACAGCACGGTCACTGTGTGGACAAATATCTCACAGCCAGGGATGGGAGTTTTGGGACTGTTCAATAAAAAGGTTACAGATTTATTTTCAAAACATTGTTAGTAGCCTACATCCTCAACATACATTTGAAATGATTACTGTTGAGTAAGTCTTCTTTGAGAGACTGACTGGATTAGATTGAAGACCTAGCTGAATATATTTCACTTGCTTTCAGTGGACTTCCATTGAGGTTTTCTGCAGACATTTACACTACATCATAACCAGTGTATTTATCTACATTTGCAGAAATAGGCTAGTGCAAAATGTATAATAAATGATTCCTCCTCACAATTTGCCAGTTTTGATAACAAACCTTACATAATAAGTCATATGATAGGCTATATCAGGGATGGGCAACATTTGAAGGCCCTCTGATATATTTCCACAAAAGAACTTACTGTTTACAAGTTAGAATCGTAGAATACACAAGGTACAATTTCGAAATGTGGCTGTGCATCAGCAGTTTTTCTCTTATGTCAGTCACTGATAGTCACTCAATTAGCCCATGACAGCTAATTTCTTTTTGATTGGTAAGTTAGTCTAGCGGCCATCTAAACGTAATTATTCATGGTTAAATTACCGGCTGGGGGGCCCCCATTAATTTTGTTAGTCAGTCTTACTCAGATATCATATCAAAAACTGCAAACATTTCTTTCCACCCTATGGTAAAATGTGTAGAATTTTTGTAAATTAGCTGTAAAACATCACATTTTCCTCTCCGACCGATTGCCAATTCACTCCGCCCTATGTCAAAGTGTGCAGAAATTAACTTTAAAAAATGTCTGTTTTCTCAAGAGGAGGGGCTGCTAAAATGTTTTGCTCGCAACTGCTGCCCCTCATGATGCGTTTAGATTTTTTGGCCCCTACCACCATCATAGTTGCCCAACCCTGGGCTATATGCTTCATGCATAATCTGAGCCAGTTGCCTTCATCCGTATTCGGGTCTTATGCCTCATATGCTTGGCGTTGTGTTAGAGGAAGCCTAAGAAGCCAGACGTGGAACCTGTATGATCCCTACATTTTAATGATTTATTTGGGTCCTGTGTTTTCCTGTTCAATGCACAGATACAATGTAGCCATAACAATAGCCCTGCTGCTACTAACTCCTAGTCCCCCAAACACCCAGACCCACGTAGGCTTGGACCATACCCCACATCCAAGCTACAGCCAATATCTGTGTCTGGACTTGGACTCCAACTCCGGTATGCAGAGTTACTGCCCGGACACTTTGCCCATCAAAACTATGTCTAATATAAAAAGCATGCAGCCTTTGGGTGTGTCTGAAATTGCACCCGATTCCTTTCATACAGATGCAGGATCTTAATTTGATCACCCTTTTGCAGGAGAACTTTCCTGCAATAGAGGAAATGTAAAACGTGTAGTGTATTTGAGGTTTAAAAAGGCTTCTGAAGTTTGTAAATTCACCTTGATTTCAGATTTGATTTTCCTTTACAAAAAATGTATTAACCTCCGATAAAATGTCAGTTAATTATAATACACATAATAATTCACAATGCTGCAGGATTATTTTCCTGCTGTAGCAAACTCTCAAATGAAGATCCTACATCTGTAGTGCACTACTTTTGACCAGAGCCCTATGCGAACCCTAGTCAAAAATAGTACACTGTATAGTCCTAGTCGGTATTAAATAGAACGTTGCGGCCCCGCCCGCATGTGGAGAAAACAACCCATGGTTACATAATTGGCTTACAGCACAAACGTGACCTATTTCAAACGCAATTTTCTTTTTGTCTGCTTGTTTTAGTCAATTACAAAACTACATTTAAGAAAAATACATGTCTCAAGATTACTTTTCAACATTGCCTGCTCCCAAGCGTTCTTACTACTTAGAAAAATGTAGTATTGCAGGGCCTCCCTCATGCACCATTTTTTGATGGTGCTAACCGAAGCCACACAACAACACAAACAAACAGACTATAAAGCTACAAGTAGTGAGTGGAGTTGCAAACGGACTATACTAAATGAGATAAATGTCTTATCTGTGTTTAAATGTTTTCCCTGCTTGGACACCGGGTCCCCACAATTTCCCATTCTTCCACAATGAAAACCTGAAGACACAGCGCTCTTCTCGCAGGGTCTATTTCCCTACGTGGGATTTTTTACCTGGTTACATTGACCAGCCCAGCAGCTTATTGGAAAGTGTTGTTATTTCTGTATAACAAAAAATCTACTCCAAAGTTGGCTCTTTTACGATGGGGGTCAATGGGAAAGAATGTTTGTTTTCCCCAATTTGTGGGCGAGGTCGAGGTGGAATATCGACTTGGGGTATAGGCTGCCATTTCAGATTCTGCCTTTAGCTCCTAACACCTGGTCCTGGGGAGATGACAGTCGACCCTTCAAGTCCAATGGCAAAGCTTTGTTTATGGGAACCGTTAAGCTCACATGTTTAAAGTTCACTGGTGATCTTTGTTTATGGGAACCGTTAAGCTCACATGTTTAAAGTTCACTGGTGATCTTTGTTTATGGGAACCGTTAAGCTCACATGTTTAAAGTTCACTGGTGATCTTTGTTTATGGGAACCGTTAAGCTCACATGTTTAAAGTTCACTGGTGATCTTTGTTTAGAGAACTATTGACCCCATGGTTCAATGATGAACTTTGTTTAGGGGGGCTCGCTGGCTCTTCAGGTTTTGGGAAGATTAATTCTTGACTCCCCTGACCAATGGTAACCTTTGTTTCGGGAACTTTTGACCCAGCAGACCACGGATGGACATAGTTGATGATAAGCAACCTCTCCGGATGATAAGACTAATGTAGTGTCTGTGGGAAGCTTGTGATAACACCATACAACCCCTGTAAAACTTTCACTGATATATATCCATGATGTTAGTGTGTGGCATTTGCATTTTATTATCGCTATAATGAATTTAGACCTACTAAAAATAGTATAATGCCTTGGGTTTGGGTCCTTTGCTCTGTTTTTTTTGTAAAGCAAAAAACCACAGCATTAGTTTGCCGTACTGGTAGAATAACCAGCACATTGAAACCTAGCACACAAACACACAGGACACACACTTGCACACACACATTCTCTATCATTGTTGACAGTGATTCAGTCTTTAGGCTTATCCCCTCTTTTGTTGAATTCAGTGAATGTAAGGCTGAACTGGCCACTCTACTGACCTTGGTTGGTCTGAGATTCATGCTTGGTTGGTCTGAAGTCACACTATATCACAGGCCTGCTTTTGGCGTTAGTTTACCATACAAATATAAAATACCATATTTAGAGGGGTATCCAGCTCCAGATATGTTTTAAATGTTTGTAATCAGACAATAATGTAGGCTTACAAACATCCTTACTAACACAGCATAAAGGCTACCTCCTGAAATAGAACCAAATACAAACTGGAAATCCACTCTGACAGTATACATTGAGTATACAAAACATTAGGAATACAATTGAAGTCGGAGGTTTACATACACTTAGGTAGGAGTCCTTAAAACCTGTTTTTCAACCACTCCACACATTTCCTGTTAATTAACAAACTATAGTTTTGGCAAGTTGGTTAGGAAATCGACTTTGTGCATGACATAAGTAATTTTTCCAATAATTGTTTACAGACAGATTATTTCACTTATAATTCACTGTATTACAATTCCAGTGGGTCAGAAGTTTACATACACTAAGTTGACTGTGCCTTTAAACAGCCAGGAAAATTCCAGAAAATTTTGTCATGACTTTAGAAGCTTCTGATAGGCTAATTGACATCATTTGAGTCAATTGGAGGTGTACCTGTGGATATATTTCAAGGCCTACCTTCAAACTCAGTTCCTCTTTGCTTGACATCAGGGGAAAATCAAAAGAAATCAACCAAGACCTCAGAATTTATTTTTTAGACCTCCACAAGTCTGGTTCGTCCTTGGGAGCAATTTCCAAACGCCTGAAGGTACCACATTCATCTGTACAAACAATAGTACGCCAGTATAAACACTATTGGACCCTGCAGCCGTCATACCACTCAGGAAGGTTGAAAGGCCGCTCAGCAAAGAAGAAGCCTCTGCTCGAAAACCGCCATAAAAAATACAAACTACGGTTTGCAACTGCACATCGGGACAAAGATCGTACTTTTTGGAAAAATGTTCTCTGGTCTGATGAAACAAAAATAGGGGGTGGCAGCATCATGTTGTGGGGGTGCTTTGCTGCTGGAGAGACTGGTGCACTTCACAAAATACATGGCATCATGAGACATGAAAATTATGTGGCTATATTGAAGTAGCATCTCAAGACATCAGTCAGGAAGTTAAAGCTTGGTCGCAAATGGGTCTTCCAAATGGACAATGACCCCAAGCATACTTCCAAAGTTGTGGCAAAATGGCTTAAGGACAACAAAGTCAGAGTATTGGAGTGACCATCACAAAGCCCTGACCTCAATCCTATAGAACATTTGTGGGCAGAACTGAAAAAGCGTGTGCGAGTAAGGAAGCCTACAAACCTGATTCAGTTTCACCAGCTCTGTCAGGAGGAATGGGCCAAAATTCACCTAACTTATTGTTGGAAGCTTGTGGAAGGCTACCCGAAACGTTTGACCCAAGTCAAACAACTTATAGGCAATGCTACCAAATACTAATTGAGTGTATGTAAACTTCTGACCCACTGGGAATGTGATGAAAGAAATAAAAGCTCAAATAAATCATTCTCTCTACTATTATTCTGACATTCTGACGTTCTTAAAATAAAGTGGTGATCCTATTTGACCTAAAACAGGGAGTTTTTACAAGGATTAAATGTCAGGAATTGTGAAAAACTGAGTTTAATATATTAGGTATGTAAACTTCCGACTTCAACTGTACCTGCTCTTTCCATGACTTAGACTGACCAGGTGAATCCAGTTGAAAGCTATGATCCTTTATTGATGTGACTTGTTAAATCCACTTCAAATCAGTGTAGATGAAGGGGAGGATACAAGTTAATTAAGAATTTTTAAGCCTTGAGACAATTGAGACATGGATTGTGTATGTGTGCCATTCAGAGGGTGAATGAACAAGACAAAATATTTAAGTGCCTTTGAACGCGGTATGGTAGTAGGTGCCAGGCACACCAGTTTGAGTGTGTCAAAACAAGAACAAGAACACATTCCTCAAGTACAAGGCAAGGGAACATTCCACAATCGTTACTGTCAACTTCTGCAATGATCATCGAACAAACATCAAAAGTCAAATATCTGTCGGACGAAAATGCCATTAAGCCTGCCTATAGTCCAACCATGCTGTGAACTGGATATACATTGAGACCACCCACTGGGCACAGACGTCAGTCGAGTTTTGATAGAAATTTGGTTGAGTTGCCAACTAACGTGAATTCAACCTGAAATCAAACAAAAGATCACAATTTTCATTGGATTTAGGTGAAAAGTTGGATGGAAAAAATAAATAAATTCCCTTACATTATTGAGTTATTGCAAATCCAATCAGTTTTCCACGTTGAGTCAACGTCATCACATTTATTTTTTGTTGTTGAAATTACTTGGAAACAATGCTGATTCAACCAGTTTTTTTTCTCCTGGGCTCGACTGGCTACCCATCCACATTGCCCCGGCCAAATGCCACACCCTCTGGATTTGATTCCTACCCGATGACTGCTCAAACTGATCTAATTGGTCCCAGAAACCGATGGGTTGGACCAGAGCCGGTCTACACAAATCATGAATCACATAATTTTTACGTCAGCACATACACTTTCTATGATGGTAGGTTGAGACTGATGTATGGAGCAAACAATACACTCAGGATGAGTTGTCAGGCAAGCCTTCTGAAGTTCTAATGTAGTTCTAATGTATTTTGCAGTATTATTTTTCTATGGCTATGAGTGACTAGTCATTTATGTCAGTGATTCGAGAACTCTGGCTACAGTATACTGTGACAGAACATCATATCCCAGAGGTGTTCTGCAGAGTTGCCCATAGTCTGACATTGCCTTTTATTGAAACTTACTTAGCCTGTTTATAAGCTATTACAGAGCTCACATGTTTCTATGGCAACAAAACCAGACCAAACTGATAGCTTACATGTGCGTGCTGTGTCATATCCAATTAAGTCAGACTGACTATACTGACATTATGTGTTCCTCTGCTCAGGAGGAAAATCAATAAGTATGGACAGTGCCCAACAAGGTCCCCGTTGTATCTTTTTCTCATCCACTTTGGACTAACAGGGAAACAGGGAGACTAAGATAGATCAAGCCACTAGGATGTCTCTGATGCTACAAGAGGCAGGTGCTCTGTAGACACCATTCAAAACTTGGCCTATTCAGTCCAAACTCCTCTAACGTCCATTCATGCACAGAAAAACACCATCTGCTGCTGTTTTGCCTGGAGCAATCACAGCTGACAAAAAAAAATGTGATACCAGCTGTTGCTAAACAAAAGCCAAACAAAGGGGGCAGGAAAAGGTTAGACACAAGTTCGACCGCGCTGAAGATTACTCAGTGGAAAGAGGTAGAGAGTGAGAGAGGGGATAGATGGAACAGTGAGTGTAAAGGGTTAAACATGAGATATTTAATCCCTTAGTCTAGAAGAGCCTTAAAGCATCAGTGGGTCAGGTGATAATAAAGACGGATACTGTGGATGAGGATGGTTTCACAGTTCACACAGTCACCGTCAGGGGGGAAATATCATGGTATATTATCACTGTCCTGGTGCCTGCTGTAGCACGGAGGGGCTAGTAGGAGAGCATGTAAAACACAGGTGTTAAATGAGACTGAATATAACAAGCAGAGGGCCAGAGGGGGAATCACATGATAGAGAATTATTCTAGTGAATATACTAGAAATGTGTAATAGTTGACAAAACTGAGAACTAACTATAAGACCATATCAACAGATTAATTCACATCCAAAATCAACAAATAGAAGGAAAACCGAATGATCCACTGAAGGAAAACTGTTATTTTCAGTGAATATAGAAATGTATAAAAGGTAACATACCTTGTCACCAGACCATATCAACATATCTTTATACTTAAGCTAAACAAACAGATTAGGTAAACTAATATAAATACAATCAGAGAGAGCTGGGTCACAACCTAAATCAGTGTATCACATTTCTTCCTTACTTATTAAGGGGCTCTATTTGTCCCCATCGGTGTGATGCTCATTGCTCTGTATTGTAGAGTGATTGGCACCAGTTCCTGGACCCTATGAGACTTTTCCTGCTCTAATGTATGGCTGGTTGACCTGGGGGAGGAGCAACAAGGAGATGTGAAAGACTGAACAGCTTGCGTGCCTTCAGACTTCAGCTGTCCATGCAGACTGTGACTGCGTCAGAAATGGCACCCTATTCACTTGTGCACTGCTTTTGACCAGAGCCCCATTGTGGCTCTTGTCAAAAGTAGTGCAGTATATAGGGAATAGTGTTCTATTTTGGACACAACCTGTCGGTTTGGCTCAATTCAGAATTTTTAAATTGACTCCTATTCAACTTATGAGTTGAAAATTGAATTGGCCACACCCCACAGGATGTAGAATAAAAATGTGAGTGACAGGAAGTAGAGTTTAATTCGGTGCAATTAAAATAAATTCCACCCACACACAGAACATGAGAGTTTTATTGAATCTGACAGGTCACACATCCAGATACCAATGAATACATAACTTTTGTCTAGAAACATTGTTCATGTACTCTTTTATCTTTAGTGCTTAGAATAGCCAATTATATTTCCACCAACCATTTAATTTGTTTGGCTTCTTTTTGAAGGCCTCAGGGTCAACTTGAGGGTTAAACTAATGCATTCTGGGAAATGTTGTATTTTCTCCCTTATTGAACAAAATGGAGGAAGTGATTTATGAAATTAAAAATGACTTCATATACAGGTTTTGTTTTCCTTGATCATACATTTTAAGAGTTTTTTCTTAGTTCAAACAATATTTTATATGCATGTATATAATGACATGTTTGATGTTTTATGTACCCAATGTATATTTGTATAGGCTACACCTAAAATAGAATGGGGTGACAGGGTAGCCTAGTGGTTAGAGCGTTGGACCAGTAACCGGAAGGTTGCAAGTTCAAACCCCCCAACTGACAAGGTACAAATCTTTCGTTCTGCCCCTGAACAGGCAGTTAACCCACTGTTCCTAGGTCATCATTGAAAATAAGAATTTGTTCTTAACTGACTTGCCTGGTTAAATAAAGGTCAAAATAGAAGATGCAATTAATTAATTGGAATTTGAGGCATTTTCAATTCAATACTGAATTGTGCCCAACCCTGTGAGCTGTAAAAACACCATTAGATCCACACAAATAAATGCAATGCAATGCAGTGCAATGCAGTGCAGTGCAGTGCAATGCAGTGCAATGCAGTGCAGTGCAGTGCAATGCAGTGCAATGCAGTGCAATGCAGTGCAATGCAGTGGGTACTAACAATATACTATTACCAGTACACAGAAAGGGGAAAAGGATACCTAGTCAGTTGCACAACTGAATGCATTCAACCACAATGTGTCTTCCGCATTTACCCAACCCTTCTGAATCAGAGAGGTGCTGGGGGCTGCCTTAATCGACATCAGTGCCCGGGGAGCAGTTGTTGTTGGGGATTAACTGCCTTGCAGAACGGCTGGGTCAGGGATTCAAACCAGTGACCTTTTGGTTACTGGCCCAACGCTCTTAACTGCTAGGCTAGCTGCCAAAATGGTGTGTGTTGGGATACTGATAGTTTGATTCATGTTGACAGCAACAACAAACAAAAATATGTTTTATTTTATTTTACTAGGCAAGTCAGTTAAGAACAAATTATTATTTTCAATGACAGACTAGGAACAGTGGGTTAACTGCCTTGTTCAGGGGCAGAATGACAGAATTTTACCTTGTCAGCTCAGGGATTCAATCTTGCAACGTTTCAGTTACTAGTCCAACTAGTCCAACTACTAGGCTACCTGCCAACCGAATGAATGGTACTATTTCCTTTTCCATCTGAGGCTGTAAGAGAGGTGTCTATTGGTGGAACTTACATTTACAAACATACATTGTTGATAATGCAATTTGACTAACAAATGCAATTTGACTAACAAATGCATGCAGGTGCTGTTTTTGCATCTGATTGTCAGTTTGTTATTTATACTGTCTCTTCCAATAGTCCAATTGATGTATGTTGTTCAATAGATTGATCTTGGAAATTATGTTTCAGGAAAAGGAGTATGTGGGAAGAAATTCAATTTAAATTAAGAATCTTACATAATTAGATCAACTTTCTCCTTATTAATTTATATATCTACTGTAGCTAAGTTAAATGACACTATGTCTGTATGCCTGGAGTGAGAGGGGAGAAGGAGGAGAGAGGGGACAGTCTGTTACCATTAACCTATTAGAGGTGATTTGGCTGCTGTACTGATTCCAATGCCTGCAGTTTTATCAGTTTAAAGCACAGGCAGCGTTCATTATTTCTTTGCCGGGAGGGTCAGCCTCTCTTCAGCAGAACAAGTATGGGTTGTGTTTCTGTCAAAAGGGGGGTTTAGTGCTTGACCCGCAAAGCAATTCAGTTCTCAGAGTGATCCATTGTTTGTGTCCTCTCTTTGTTTGCACTGTACAAAAGAGAGAGAGGGAGGGAAGGGGCCAGTGCAGGGGGAGGGAACAAGGGAAAGAAGCCAGGGTCTTCAGTGCAGTGCCAGAGGTTTGCACTCTTCTTCCCACTCTACACACACAGATCCAAGACTACAGTAGGCCTACCCAGTTTACTCTAAGTCCATGCTCTGTGAATGTCAGCCTGAACTCCTAGTAGGCCTGATTATCAACTACAACGAGACAGCCTTCAAGGAGGAGGTGAAAGCCCTGGTAGAGTGTTGTCAGGAAAATAACTTCTCCCTCAATGTCGACAAAACAAGGGAACTGATTGTGGACAACAGGAGACAGCAGAGAGAGCACGCCCCATCCACATTTACAGGGCCACAGTGGAGAGGGTCAAAAGCTTCAAGTTCCTTGGTGTGCACATCACTGAGGACCTGAAACACTCCATTCACACCGACACCGTGGTGAAGGCGTAACAGCGCCTCTTCAACCTTAGGAGGCTGAAGTAATTTGTCTTGGCCTCTCAAGAACTTCTAAAGATGCACCATCGAGAGCATTTTGTCGGGCTATATCACCGCCTGGTACGGCAAATGCACCGCCCACAACAGCAGGGCTCTCCAAAGGGTTGTGTGGTCAGCTACAGCACCCAGTGTCACAGGAATGCCAAGAAGATCATCAAGGATCTTAGCCAACCGAGCCATGGCCTGTTCACCGCACTACCATCTAGAAGGTAGAGACAGTACAGGTGCATCAAAGCTGGGACCGAGAGAATAAACAGCTTCTATCTCCAGGCCATCTGACTGTTAAACAGTCATCAATAGCCAGGCTCCGCCCAGTAACCTGCATTTCACTGTAGAGACTTATGCCCTATGTACAGTCATTCAACAATGCAGTGACGGTCGGTGATATTTAAGATGAGTGAAGACAAAAAAAATGAAGAGCATGGCCTTCTTTCTATTACAACATATTGTATTATCTAAACTCTCCTTTCAGACTCACATTAAGCATCTCCTATCCAAAATGTAATCTAGAATCGGCTTCCTATTTCGCAACTAAGCATCCTTCACTCATGCTGCCAAACATAGCCTCGTAAAACTGACTATCCTACCGATCCCTGACTTCGGCGATGTCATTTACAAAATAGCCTCCAACACTCTACTCAGCAAATTGCATGCAGTCTATCACAGTGCCATCCGTTTTGTCACCTAAGCCCAATATATTACCCACCACTGCGACCTGCATGCTCTCGTTATCTGGCCCTCGCTTCATATTCGTTGCCAAACCCACTGGCTCCAGGTCATCTATAAGACTTTGCTAGGTAAAGCCCTGTCTTATCTCAGCTCAATGGTCACCATAGCAGTAAGCATCCGTAGCACGCGCTCCAGCAGGTATATTTCACTGATTACCCCCAAATTCCTCCTTTGCCCGCCTTTCCTTCCAGTTCTCTGCTGCCAATGACTGGAACAAATTGCAAAAATCACTGAAGCTGGAGACTCATATCTCCCTCACTAACTTTAAGCATCAGCTGTCAGAGCAGTGTACAGATCATTGCACCTGTATATAGCCCATCTGTAAATAGCCCACCCAACAACCTCATCCCAATATTCTTTTGTTGTTGTTGCTCCTTTGCACCCCAGTATCTCTACTTGCGCATTCATCTTCTGCACATCTATAATTGCTAAATTATAATTATTTTGCCACTATGGCCTATTTATACCCTTACCTCCCTAATCTTCATTTGCACACACTGTATATAGACTTTTCTATTGTGTTATTGACTGTACGTTTGTTTAGTCCATGTGTAACTCTGTGTTGTTGTTTGTGTCGCACTGCTATGCTTTATCTTCACCAGGTCGCAGTTGTAAATGAGAACCTACTTGGTTAAATAAAGGTGAAAAAAACAAAAACAATTACTGTCATTCATATTCCATTCACCCAGCTCAATGTAACATCGATAGGTTTAGGCTCTACATGATACTCAAATTTCCCTATACCCAGCATGAGGTTGGTATGGAATGAACAGTTAAAACATAAGTGCAAAGGTTGTGAGAAAAATGTGATTAACTTCTTATGGCTGGAGGGGCAGTATTGAGTAGCTTGGATGAAAGGTGCCCAGAGGTGCCCAGAGTAAACAGCCTGCTCCTCAGTCCCAGTTGCTAATATATGCATATTAGTAGTGGAGAGAAAACACTCTGAAGTTTCTAAAACTTTTTGAATGATGTCTGTGAGTATAACAGAACTCATATGGCAGGCAAAAACCTGAGACAAAATCCAAACAGGAAGTGGAAAATCTGAGGTTGGTCGATTTTCAACCCAACCCCTATTGAATACACAGTGGGATATTGGTTATGTTGCACTTCCTCAGGCTTTCACTCGATGTCAACCGTCTTTAGAAACTTGTTTGAGGATTCTGTTGTGAAGTGGGACCGAATGAGAAGGGAATGAGTCAGGTCTGCCATGAGTTGACCATGCTCTGACTGCGCATTCACATGAGAGGGAGCTCTGTTCCATCGCACTTCTGAAGACAATGGAATTCTCCGGTTGGAACATTATTGATGTTTTATGTTAAAAACATCCTAGAGATTTATTCCATACATCGTTTGACATGTTTCTAAGGACAGAAACGGAACTTTTTGACATTTCATCTGCAACTAGGTAACGTGCTTCATGACTTTGGATTTGTTTACCAAACGTGCCAACCAAAATTGCACTTTGGATATAAATGATGGACGTTATCGAACAGAATCAAACATTTCATGTGGAACTGGGATTCCTGGGAGTGCATTCTGATGAAGATCATCAAAGGTAAGGGAATATTTATAATGCTATTTCTGACTTCTGTTGACTACCCAATATGGCTGCGTTGTTGTCTGAAAGCTGTACTCAGATTATTGCATGGTTTGCTTTTTCCGTAAAGTTAAAAAAATCTGACACAGCGGTTGCATTAAGGAGAATTGTATCTATATTTCCATGTCTAACAATTGTATTTATCGACATTTATAATGAGTATTTCTGTAAAATGATGTGGCTCTCTGCAATATCACCGTATGTTTTTGGAACTAGTGAACGTAACATGCCAATGTATACTGAGTTTCTTTTTTACATAAATATGCACTTTATCGAACAAAACATATATGTATTGTGTAACATGAAGTCCTGTCATCTGATGAAGATCATCAAAGGTTAGTGATTCATTTTATCTCTATTTTTGCTTTTTGTGACTCCTCTCTTTGGCTGGAAAAATGGCTGAATTTTTCTGTGACTTGGTGGTGACCTAACATACTCGTTTGTGGTGCTGTGAAGCATATTTGAAATCAGACACTTTGGTGGGATTAACTACAATTTTACCTTTAAAATGGTATAAGATACATGTATGTTTGAGGAATTTTAATTATGAGATTTGAATTTGAGTTTGAATTTGGCACTCTGCACTTTCACTGGCTGTTGTCATATCAATCCCGTTAACGGGATTGCAGCCCTAAGAAGTTTTTAATCAATGTGACAGACAGTGACACATTCAATACCGCCTTGCACACACTTGACTGCATCTAGCTGATCTAATGTGAAATCATTAGTCCAACAGTTGCAAACAAGAGTTATTTTGGACAAATTAGGTATGTTTACCCCCATTTCATTCAGTTTGCTTCTGTTGAATATTTTTTATTACAGAATCAGTGGAATGAATTCACCCCTGATCACACGCAAACACACTTCACTTTTTGTCATGTCTACTCCCACTCCTCCCCTCCGACATTCGACATCGCAGGTTTACTAACCACCGGTCCTGGTAACCATCATTAAGCGCACCTGGCTTTCATCATTACGCTCACCTGTGCTTCATCATTAAGCACATCTGGACTCCATTACCTAACTCATTACCTCCCCTTTACCTCTCATTTACACTTCCATAGCAGCCACATACAAACAGCATAATAATTTTGCTCGTTGTTTAATTCCTTCTCGAATCTACACATTCTCCTCCTCTCACCTTTTCCCTTTGCTTGTGGACTTCAGTGCACAACACATCAGCTGTCTGTAACCAGGCAAAAACATTTCCAAGCCAAACCTTCATATCATAACCTCTAACCACTACACACAGCCTAAATAGTTTCACCATATTAGCTAACGTCATAGTCAACATAGCTACTAGAACTAACGCATTAGTAAACACACTACAATCATGCAGTACAGTCAGCAAGCAGTTTAGCAGTTACACCGGAGGGCCACAGTGGAAATAAATTAATAAACCAAAAGCTTACCTTGACTTGGAAGAGTTCCAGTGTTGGATAGCCATAGTCAGCTAGCTAACATAGCATAAACATCTCTGTTTGAGCTGGGTGTTTGAGTATGCTAAACCAGCTAACTGCATATAGCTACGTGAATGTGAAAAAACACACTGAAATCTCTCTCGCTCTCTCTCTTGCATCTCCTTCATTTTTAAAGAAATTAATTTGAAAACTGTTCATCTGTTATATTTCTCTCTTTGACTCAACTACTCACCCCAGTGTATGCACTGCAGTGCTAGCTAAATGTAGCTTATGCTTTCAGTACTATATTCATTCTCTGATCCTTTGATTGGGTGGACAACATGTTAGTTCATGCTGCAAGAGCTCTGATAGGTTGGAGGATGTCCTCTGGAAGTTGCCATAATTACTGTGTAGGTCTTGTTAGGTTCCCCAGTTTCTGTGTTGTGGGTTGGTATGTGTTTTTGTGTGTATTTCAGGAAATGGCTTCCTGAAGTCCAAAGAGCTTCTGGGTATGCCCCAGTATTGTTCGTTGCTCAGGGAGAGCTTATTGGTATGTCCTGTGTTGGTTGTTGCTCAGAAGCAGGTTTTGTATTTTGTAGCCGGTCCTGCAGACGTGTATGTCAAAAGGACTGTTTTTGATTATTGACATTTTTTACTACGGTTGTAATTATTCTGTTTTTGTTCCCAGGGGGGAAGGGGAAGGCACCTTGGGAGTGCTTAGGCAAGAGGCCTGCGGGTATACATATACCCATAGTATGCACTACTCACTACTTACTACTTACCAAGTGTGTCTATGCACACTAGGTAAGACCTGGACAGACCATCCCCTGTATTTTGGTTAGTGCGCCAGGTGGTGCACTAACCAGGGAAATTGTGGGTAGGAAAGTTAGGAGAGGGGGCTTTTACATTTTTTATTTCTTTGCTTTGGTTCCGTCCAGCCCCTTTTCTCCAAAAATTGTTACACACGCCTCTTGGGGGAGGGAGCGCAACACGCTGCTACACTCAACTCCCAGTGGAGTGAAAGAGGTATGTGACTGTAGGTGCGGGTAAGGATGACAGAGGCAGATCAAATTACTGTTAACAGGGAATTTATTCATTCACATGGTAATTTTGGGAAAAATGGGCTACCTTCAAAGGCCTACCTTCAAACTCAGTGCCTGTTTGCTTGACATCAGGGGAAAATCAAAAGAAATCAGCCAAGACCTCAGCAAAAAATAAATTGACCTCCACAACTCTGGTTCATCCTTGGGAACAATTTCCAAACCCCTGAAGGTACCACGTTCATTTGTACAAACAATAACACGCAAGTATAAACACCATGGTACCACGCAGCCGTCATACCGCTCAGGAAGGAGACGTGTTCTGTCTCCTAGACATGAACGTACTTTGGTGCGAAAAGGGCAAATCAATCCCAGAACAAAAGCAAAGGACCTTGTGAAGATGCTGGAGGAAACTGGTACAAAATTATCTATATCCACAGTAAAAGGAGTCCTATATCGACATAACCTGAAAGGCAGCTCAGCAAAGAAAAAAACACTGCTCAAAAACCGCCATAAAAAAAGCCAGACTACAGTTTGCAACTGCACACGGGGACAAAGATCATACTTTTTGGAGAAATGTACTCTGGTCTGATCATGTTGTGGGGGTGCTTTGCTACAGGAGGGACTGGTGCACTTTACAAAATAGATGGCATCATGAGGACGGAAAATGATGTGGATATATTGAAGCAACATCTCAAGACATCAGTCAGGAAGTTAATGCTTGGTCACAAATGGGTCTTCCAAATGGACAATGACCCCAAGCATACTTCCGAAGTTGTGCCAAAATGGCTTAAGGACAACAAAGTCAAGGTATTGGAGTGACCATCACAAAGCCCTGACCTCAATCCTATAGAACATTTGTGGACAGAACTGAAAAAGTGTGTGTGAGCAAGGAGGCCTACAAACCTGACTCAGTTACACCAGCTCTGTCAGGAGGAATGGGCCAAAATTCACCCAACTTATTGGCTTGTGGAGCTTGTGGAAGGCTACCCGAAACGTTTGACCCAAGATAAACAACTTAAAGGCAATGCTACCAAATACTAATTGAGTGTATGTAACGTCTGACCCACTGGGAATGTGACGAAAGAAATAAAAGCTGAAATAAATCACTCTCTACTATTATTCTGACATTTCACATTCTTAAAATAAAGTGGTGATCCTAATTGACCTCAGACAGAGAATTTTGTGAAAACTGAGTTTAAATGTATTTGGCTACGGTGCATGTAAACTTCCGACTACAACTGTAACTACTCGTGTACACACCTTCTGTTGACATACTGTCCATACTGTCTATACACACACCATTCACATAGTGTACATATACATACTGTACCAGTCAAAAGTTTGGACCAAGTGTGTGCCAAGATGTCATCAAGGCAAAGGGTGGCTACTTTGAAGAATTTCAAATATAAAATAGATTTCGATTTTTTTAACACTTTGGTTACTACATGATTCCATGTGTGTTATTTCATAGTTTTGTTGTCGTCACTAATATTCTACAATGTAGACAATAGTACAAATAAAGAAAAACCCTTGAATGAGTAGGTGTGTCCAAACTTTTGACTGGTACTGTTCACATATTTATATTCCGGACTCTGGTCCGGAAGCTACGTTCCTGCAATTCTATCCATTTTGCCATGGGGTTTTGTACTGTGTATTTAAATACTGTATTCTCGACATAGCACGTTGAAATATTTATTCTACTGTACATTGCATTTTACATTAGTTACACTGTTTATATACATCGCATATTTATTTATGTACTGAATTCTTAACACCCCTTGACTTTTTACAGCCCGAATTTAAAATGGATGAAATTGAGATTTGTTGTCACTGGCAAGATCCCAAGATCCCATAATGTCAAAGATACATTTTTGTCACTCCTTGGTCATTGTATTTTGTGTTTTTGTTATATGTTTGGGTAGGCCAGGGTGTGACATGGGTTTATATGTTGTGTTTCGTATTGGGGTTTGTATTATTTGGGATCGCGGCTGATTAGGGGTGTTGTATAGGCTTGGCTGCCTGAGGCGATTCTCAATTAGAGTCAGGTGCTTATCGTTGTCTCTGATTGGGAACCGTATTTAGGCAGCCTGAGTATCGCTTTGTATTTCGTGGGTGTTTGTTCCTGTCTCTGTGTTGTAGTCACCAGATAGGCTGTAATTAGTTTCACGTTCCGTTCTGTTGTTTTTGTATTTTGTTTCAGTTATTTCATGTACCGCGTTTTTCATTCATTAAAGTCATGAGTAACCTACACGCTTGCATTTCAGTCCGACTCTCTTCTTTCAACAGACGAACGCCGTTACAATTTTGTTTTTGGAGATTCTTACAAATGATTAAAACCTGTTAAGGATAGGGCTGACTACTGCCCCCTTTGGAGGAATTGCGTGCCCATAGTAAACAGAAAACAAATCTGTCCAAAATTGCTAATATATGCATATAATAATTACACTCTAAAGCTTCTAAAACCGTTCAAATTATGTCTGTATGTAAAGCAGAACTCTTAGGGCAGCCATTCTCCCAAACTGTCTCTTGTCATCAGAAAAGTTGGCCCAACTTTGACGTCATCGCCCCCACCCTTCCCAAGCAGCTACAGACCTGGGAACAGTTGCTATGTCTTCAGCGCGATGTCTGCTTTCAATGGGACTTGCCATTGTGATAATCGCGCGCCCACGAGACTTTTGGCGGGCTGAAACCTTCGGGTCACACGAAAAAACAAGTACTTTCATGCGCGCAGGCGCTCCAGAGCTCTCTTTCTTCCAGGATTGACCAAACGATGTCGGTATTTCTGTTCGTGCTAAGGATTGTTTTCCACGTTTATAACATGATAAAGCTTGATTCTGCACTTAGTTTGACCAGTTTAGTCGACATATAATATGTAATTTTGAAGTTTTGGTGCGCATCCACTAGAATCTTGGCTGCATTTCGACCGGAATTTGTCGCGTTTGATAACCTAAAGACGCAGACTTCAAAACCAAACAATGTTTTTGGTAAGTATAACTCCTTCCAGGTCTTCTGATGGAAGAACATCAAAGGTAAGGGAATATTTATGTGGTAAATTTGGGTTTCTGTGGACTCCAAGATAGAGGAGACGTAATGCTAATTTCTGAGCGCCGTCTCATATTATAGCCTAGTGAACGAATTCTGTAACGTTAAAAATAAATGTAACATAGCGGTTGTATTAAGAAGAAGTGTACCTTTCTATCTATGTGTAGAACATGTATATTTAGTTAAAGTTTATGATGTGTATTGCTTGTTATCTGACGTTATCTGACGGAGCTATCATCATTTCTCCGGACATTTGAGTAGTATTTTTTGAACATGGCGTCATTGTAAACAGAGATTTATGGATATAAATTGCATATTATTGAAAAAAACATGAATGTACTGTGTAACATGTTATATTACTGTCATCTGATGAAGATTTTCAAAAGGTTAGTGAATTATTTTTCTTTTAATCCTGCGTTTGTTGATTGCATATTTTGTTCAACTTGGCTATTCAAATTAGCTGTGTCTTTGGTGGTGGTTTGACATAAATATGTGCTATGTTTTCGTCGTAAAACATTTTAGAAATCTGACTTGCTGGGTAGATGAACAAGGTATTTATCTTTCATTTGAGCTATTGGACTGGTTAATGTGTGGAGGTTAAATATTTCTAAGAATATTTTTGCGTTCCATTGCGCCACGTTCCAGCTGAACGTGGGAGGGTTCGTTCCCAAATGGGAACCATAACCCCCTTCTGGTTAAAAAATAAAAGCTGAAATGTCTTCAGTCAATAAGTATTCAACCCCTTTGCTATGGCAAGCGTAAGTTCACCAGTACAAGTCACATAAGTTGCATGGACAATAATAGTGTTTAACGAGATTTTTGAATGACTACCTCATCTCTGTATCCCACACATACAATTGTCTGTAAAGTCCCTCAGTCGAGCAGTGACTTACAAACACAGATTCAACCACAAAGACCAGGGAGGTTTTACAATACTTCACAAAGAAGGGCACCTATTTGTAGACGGTTAAAAATAAAACAAAAAGCAGACATAGGATATTCCTTTGAGCTTGGTGAAGTTCTTAATTACACTTTGGATGGTGTATCAATACACTCAGTCACTACAAAGATACATGCGTCTTCCTAACTCAGTTAGGATTTCACCATGAGGACTTTAAAACAGTTACAAAGTTTAACGGCCGTGATAGGAGAAAACTGAGGACGGATCCACAACATTGTAGTTGTGAAAAGAAGGACGCCGATACCGAAAACATACATCCTGTTTTCAAAATAGGCCATCATCACTGTCAATTGTAAATTTGTTATGCAGGTGAATGAGGACCCAAAAGCGACTTGGCGAAAACAGAGTCTTTATTCCAGTAACGGAAATAGGCAATACTCCTAGACAACTCGGAGCAGAAAACAAAGCATAAAAAACTAATTCCACTCGTAGTGACGAGGACAGACTGGAGACTCGACCATAAACTGTAGGTTGCCTCGGGAAGGCACCGACCGTAGCAGACTCAGACACCTGCTCACACGCAGCATCTGAGGGAAACAAGACACGACAGGGCGAGACAAAGACACAGCACGGTGAACAATATACAAGGATCCGACAGGACAGAAACGGAAGACAAGGGGAGAAATAGGGACTCTAATCAGAGGGCAAGATACGGAACAGGTGTGAAAAGATTAGATGATTGATTAGGGGAATAGGAACAGCTGGGAGCAGGAACGGAACGATAGAGAGAAGAGAGAGGGAGGGAGAGAGAAAAAAGGGAACGAACCTAAAAGGACCAGCAGGGGGAAAACGAACAGAAGGGAAAGCAAAATGACAAGACAATATAAGACAAAACATGACAGTACCCCCCCACTCACCGAGCGCCTCCTGGCGCACTCGAGGAGGAATCCTGGCGGCAACGGTGGAAATCATCAATCAGCGAACGGTCCAGCACGTCCCGAGACGGAACCCAACTCCTCTCCTCAGGACCGTAACCCTCCCAATCCACTAAGTATTGGTGACCCCGTCCCCGAGAACGCATGTCCATGATCCTACGTACCTTGTAAATAGGTGCGCTCTCGACAAGGACGGGGGGGGGGGAGGGAAGACGAACGGGGGTGCGAAGAAAGGGCTTGACACAGGAGACATGGAAGACAGGATGGACGCGAAGAAAGATGTCGCGGAAGAAGCAGTCGCACAGCGACAGGATTGACGACCTGGGAGACACGGAACGGACCAATGAACCGCGGAGTCAACTTACGAGAAGCTGTCGTAAGGGGAAGGTTGCGAGTGGAAAGCCACACTCTCTGGCCGCAACAATACCTAGGACTCTTAATCCTACGTTTATTGGCGGCTCTCACAGTCTGTGCCCTGTAACGGCAAAGTGCAGACCTCACCCTCCTCCAGGTGCGCTCACAACGTTGGACAAACGCTTGAGCGGAGGGAACGCTGGACTCGGCAAGCTGGGATGAGAACAGAGGAGGCTGGTAACCCAGACTACTCTGAAACGGAGATAACCCGGTAGCAGACGAAGGAAGCGAGTTGTGAGCGTATTCTGCCCAGGGAGCTGTTCTGCCCAAGACGCAGGGTTTCTAAAAGAAAGGCTGCGTAGTATGCGACCAATCGTCTGATTGGCCCTTTCTGCTTGACCGTTAGACTGGGGATGAAACCCGGAAGAGAGACTGACGGACGCACCAATCAAACGACAGAACTCCCTCCAAAACTGTGACGTGAATTGCGGACCTCTGTCTGAAACGGCGTCTAACGGGAGGCCATGAATTCTGAACACATTCTCGATGATGATTTGTGCCGTCTCCTTAGCGGAAGGAAGCTTAGCGAGGGGAATGAAATGCGCCGCCTTAGAGAACCTATCGACAACCGTAAGAATCACAGTCTTCCCCGCAGACAAAGGCAGACCGGTAATGAAGTCTAAGGCGATGTGAGACCATGGTCGAGAAGGAATGGGAAGCGGTCTGAGACGAGCGGCAGGAGGAGAGTTACCTGACTTAGTCTGCGCGCAGTCCGAACAAGCAGCCACGAAACGGCGCGTGTCACGCTCCTGAGTAGGCCACCAAAAGCGCTGGCGAATAGAAGCAAGAGTACCTCGAACGCCGCGGATGACCAGCTAACTTGGCAGAGTGAGCCCACTGAAGAACAGCCAGACGAGTAGAAACAGGAACGAAAAGAAGGTTACTAGGACAAGCGCGCGGCGACGCAGTGTGCGTGAGTGCTTGCTTAACCTGTCTTTCAATTCCCCAGACTGTCAACCCGACAACACGCCCATAAGGAAGAATCCCCTCGGGATCAGTAGAAGCCACAGAAGAACTAAAGAGACGGGATAAGGCATCAGGCTTGGTGTTCTTACTACCCGGACGGTAAGAAATCACAAACTCGAAACGAGCGAAAAACAACGCCCAACGAGCTTGACGTGCATTAAGTCGTTTGGCAGAACGGATGTACTCAAGGTTCTTATGGTCTGTCCAAACGACAAAAGGAACGGTCGCCCCCTCCAACCACTGTCGCCATTCGCCTAGGGCTAAGCGGATGGCGAGCAGTTCGCGGTTACCCACATCATAGTTGCGTTCCGATGGCGACAGGCGATGAGAAAAATAAGCGCAAGGATGAACCTTATCGTCAGACTGGAAGCGCTGGGATAGAATGGCTCCCACGCCTACCTCTGAAGCGTCAACCTCGACAATGAATTGTCTAGTGACGTCAGGAGTAACGAGGATAGGAGCGGACGTAAAACGTTCTTTGAGAAGATCAAAAGCTCCCTGGGCGGAACCGGACCACTTAAAACACGTCTTGACAGAAGTAAGAGCTGTGAGAGGGGCAGCAACTTGACCGAAATTACGAATGAAACGCCGATAGAAATTAGCGAAACCTAGAAAGCGCTGCAACTCGACACGTGACCTTGGAACGGGCCACTCACTGACAGCTTGGACCTTAGCGGGATCCATCTGAATGCCTTCAGCGGAAATAACAGAACCGAGAAAAGTAACGGAGGAGACATGAAAAGAGCACTTCTCAGCCTTCACGTAGAGACAATTCTCTAAAAGGCGCTGGAGTACACGTCGAACGTGCTGAACATGAATCTCGAGTGACGGTGAAAAAATCAGGATATCGTCAAGGTAGACAAAAACAAAGATGTTCAGCATGTCTCTCAGAACATCATTAACTAATGCCTGAAAAACAGCTGGCGCATTGGCGAGACCAAACGGCAGAACCCGGTACTCAAAATGACCTAACGGAGTGTTAAACGCCGTTTTCCACTCGTCCCCCTCTCTGATGCGCACGAGATGGTAAGCGTTACGAAGGTCCAACTTAGTAAAGAACCTGGCTCCCTGCAGAATCTCGAAGGCTGATGACATAAGGGGAAGCGGATAACGATTCTTAACCGTTATGTCATTCAGCCCTCGATAATCCACGCAGGGGCGCAGAGTACCGTCCTTCTTCTTAACAAAAAAAACCCCCGCCCCGGCAGGAGAGGAAGAAGGCACTACGGTGCCGGCGTCAAGAGACACAGACAAATAATCCTCGAGAGCCTTACGTTCGGGAGCCGACAGAGAGTATAGTCTACCACGAGGAGGAGTGGTCCCCGGAAGGAGATCAATACTACAATCATACGACCGGTGAGGAGGAAGGGAGTTGGCTCGGGACCGACTGAAGACCGTGCGCAGATCATGATATTCCTCCGGCACTCCTGTCAAATCGCCAGGTTCCTCCTGAGAAGTGGGGACAGAAGAAACGGGAGGGATTGCAGACATTAAACACTTCACATGACAAGAAACGTTCCAGGATAGGATAGAATTACTAGACCAATTAATAGAAGGATTATGACATACTAGCCAGGGATGACCCAAAACAACAGGTGTAAAAGGTGAATGAAAAATAAAAAAGGAAATAGTCTCACTGTGGTTACCAGATACTGTGAGGGTTAAAGGTAGTGTCTCATATCTGATACTGGGGAGATGACTACCATCTAAGGCGAACATGGGCGTAGGCTTCTCTAACTGTCTGAAAGGAATGTCATGTTTCCGAGCCCATGCTTCGTCCATAAAACAACCCTCAGCCCCAGAGTCTATCAAGGCACTGCATGTAGCACCCGAACCGGTCCAGCGTAGATGGACCGACATAGTAGTACAGGATCTTGATGGAGAGACCTGAGTAGTAGCGCTCACCAGTAGCCCTCCGCTTACTGATGAGCTCTGGCTTTTACTGGACATGAATTGACAAAATGTCCAGCAAGTCCGCAATAGAGGCACAGGCGGTTGGTGATCCTCCGTTCCCTCTCCTTAGTCGAGATGCGAATACCTCCCAGCTGCATGGGCTCAGTCTCTGAGCCAGAGGAGGGAGATGGTTGCGATGCGGAGCGGGGAAACACCGTTAACGCGAGCTCTCTTCCACGAGCTTGGTGACGAAGATCTACCCGTCGTTCTATGCGGATGGCGAGAGCAATCAAAGAGTCCACACTGGAAGGAACCTCCCGGGAGAGAATCTCATCTTTAACCTCTGCGTGGAGTCCCTCCAGAAAACGAGCGAGCAGCGCCGGCTCGTTCCAGTCACTAGAGGCAGCAAGAGTGCGAAACTCTATAGAGTAATCCGTTATGGATCGATCACCTTGACATAGGGAAGCCAGGGCCCTAGAAGCCTCCCTACCAAAAACTGAACGATCAAAAACCCGAATCATCTCCTCTTTAAAGTTCTGGTAATTGTTAGAACAATCAGCCCTCACCTCCCAGATAGCTGTGCCCCACTCTCGAGCCCGGCCAGTAAGGAGTGATATGACGTAAGCAACCCGAGCTCTCTCTCTAGAGTATGTGTTGGGTTGGAGAGAGAACACAATATCACACTGGGTGAGAAAGGAGCGGCACTCCGTGGGCTGCCCGGAGTAACAAGGTGGGTTATTAACCCTAGGTTCCGGAGGCTCGGCAGTCCAGGAAGTAACAGGTGGCACGAGACGAAGACTCTGGAACTGTCCAGAGAGGTCGGAAACCTGAGCGGCCAGGTTCTCCACGGCATGACGAGCAGCAGACAATTCCTGCTCGTGTCTGCCGAGCATGGCTCCTTGGATCTCGACGGCAGTCTTACGAGCATCTGTAGTCGCTGGGTCCATCTTTGGTCGGATCCTTCTGTTATGCAGGTGAATGAGGACCCAAAAGCGACTTGGCGAAAACAGAGTCTTTATTCCAGTAACGGAAATAGGCAATACTCCTAGACAACTCGGAGCAGAAAACAAAGCATAAAAAACTAATTCCACTCGTAGTGACGAGGACAGACTGGAGACTCGACCATAAACTGTAGGTTGCCTCGGGAAGGCACCGACCGTAGCAGACTCAGACACCTGCTCACACGCAGCATCTGAGGGAAACAAGACACGACAGGGCGAGACAAAGACACAGCACGGTGAACAATATACAAGGATCCGACAGGACAGAAACGGAAGACAAGGGGAGAAATAGGGACTCTAATCAGAGGGCAAGATACGGAACAGGTGTGAAAAGATTAGATGATTGATTAGGGGAATAGGAACAGCTGGGAGCAGGAACGGAACGATAGAGAGAAGAGAGAGAGGGAGGGAGAGAGAAAAAAGGGAACGAACCTAAAAGGACCAGCAGGGGGAAAACGAACAGAAGGGAAAGCAAAATGACAAGACAATATAAGACAAAACATGACAGTACCCCCCCACTCACCGAGCGCCTCCTGGCGCACTCGAGGAGGAATCCTGGCGGCAACGGTGGAAATCATCAATCAGCGAACGGTCCAGCACGTCCCGAGACGGAACCCAACTCCTCTCCTCAGGACCGTAACCCTCCCAATCCACTAAGTATTGGTGACCCCGTCCCCGAGAACGCATGTCCATGATCCTACGTACCTTGTAAATAGGTGCGCTCTCGACAAGGACGGGGGGAGGGAAGACGAACGGGGTGCGAAGAAAGGGCTTGACACAGGAGACATGGAAGACAGGATGGACGCGACGAAGATGTCGCGGAAGAAGCAGTCGCACAGCGACAGGATTGACGACCTGGGAGACACGGAACGGACCAATGAACCGCGGAGTCAACTTACGAGAAGCTGTCGTAAGGGGAAGGTTGCGAGTGGAAAGCCACACTCTCTGGCCGCAACAATACCTAGGACTCTTAATCCTACGTTTATTGGCGGCTCTCACAGTCTGTGCCCTGTAACGGCAAAGTGCAGACCTCACCCTCCTCCAGGTGCGCTCACAACGTTGGACAAACGCTTGAGCGGAGGGAACGCTGGACTCGGCAAGCTGGGATGAGAACAGAGGAGGCTGGTAACCCAGACTACTCTGAAACGGAGATAACCCGGTAGCAGACGAAGGAAGCGAGTTGTGAGCGTATTCTGCCCAGGGGAGCTGTTCTGCCCAAGACGCAGGGTTTCTAAAAGAAAGGCTGCGTAGTATGCGACCAATCGTCTGATTGGCCCTTTCTGCTTGACCGTTAGACTGGGGATGAAACCCGGAAGAGAGACTGACGGACGCACCAATCAAACGACAGAACTCCCTCCAAAACTGTGACGTGAATTGCGGACCTCTGTCTGAAACGGCGTCTAACGGGAGGCCATGAATTCTGAACACATTCTCAATGATGATTTGTGCCGTCTCCTTAGCGGAAGGAAGCTTAGCGAGGGAATGAAATGCGCCGCCTTAGAGAACCTATCGACAACCGTAAGAATCACAGTCTTCCCCGCAGACAAAGGCAGACCGGTAATGAAGTCTAAGGCGATGTGAGACCATGGTCGAGAAGGAATGGGAAGCGGTCTGAGACGACCGGCAGGAGGAGAGTTACCTGACTTAGTCTGCGCGCAGTCCGAACAAGCAGCCACGAAACGGCGCGTGTCACGCTCCTGAGTAGGCCACCAAAAGCGCTGGCGAATAGAAGCAAGAGTACCTCGAACGCCGGGATGACCAGCTAACTTGGCAGAGTGAGCCCACTGAAGAACAGCCAGACGAGTAGAAACAGGAACGAAAAGAAGGTTACTAGGACAAGCGCGCGGCGACGCAGTGTGCGTGAGTGCTTGCTTAACCTGTCTTTCAATTCCCCAGACTGTCAACCCGACAACACGCCCATAAGGAAGAATCCCCTCGGGATCAGTAGAAGCCACAGAAGAACTAAAGAGACGGGATAAGGCATCAGGCTTGGTGTTCTTACTACCCGGACGGTAAGAAATCACAAACTCGAAACGAGCGAAAAACAACGCCCAACGAGCTTGACGTGCATTAAGTCGTTTGGCAGAACGGATGTACTCAAGGTTCTTATGGTCTGTCCAAACGACAAAAGGAACGGTCGCCCCCTCCAACCACTGTCGCCATTCGCCTAGGGCTAAGAGGATGGCGAGCAGTTCTCGGTTACCCACATCATAGTTGCGTTCCGATGGCGACAGGCGATGAGAAAAATAAGCGCAAGGATGAACCTTATCGTCAGACTGGAAGCGCTGGGATAGAATGGCTCCCACGCCTACCTCTGAAGCGTCAACCTCGACAATGAATTGTCTAGTGACGTCAGGAGTAACGAGGATAGGAGCGGACGTAAAACGTTCTTTGAGAAGATCAAAAGCTCCCTGGGCGGAACCGGACCACTTAAAACACGTCTTGACAGAAGTAAGAGCTGTGAGAGGGGCAGCAACTTGACCGAAATTACGAATGAAACGCCGATAGAAATTAGCGAAACCTAGAAAGCGCTGCAACTCGACACGTGACCTTGGAACGGGCCACTCACTGACAGCTTGGACCTTAGCGGGATCCATCTGAATGCCTTCAGCGGAAATAACAGAACCGAGAAAAGTAACGGAGGAGACATGAAAAGAGCACTTCTCAGCCTTCACGTAGAGACAATTCTCTAAAAGGCGCTGGAGTACACGTCGAACGTGCTGAACATGAATCTCGAGTGACGGTGAAAAAAATCAGGATATCGTCAAGGTAGACAAAAACAAAGATGTTCAGCATGTCTCTCAGAACATCATTAACTAATGCCTGAAAAACAGCTGGCGCATTGGCGAGACCAAACGGCAGAACCCGGTACTCAAAATGACCTAACGGAGTGTTAAACGCCGTTTTCCACTCGTCCCCCTCTCTGATGCGCACGAGATGGTAAGCGTTACGAAGGTCCAACTTAGTAAAGAACCTGGCTCCCTGCAGAATCTCGAAGGCTGATGACATAAGGGGAAGCGGATAACGATTCTTAACCGTTATGTCATTCAGCCCTCGATAATCCACGCAGGGGCGCAGAGTACCGTCCTTCTTCTTAACAAAAAAAAACCCCCGCCCCGGCAGGAGAGGAAGAAGGCACTACGGTGCCGGCGTCAAGAGACACAGACAAATAATCCTCGAGAGCCTTACGTTCGGGAGCCGACAGAGAGTATAGTCTACCACGAGGAGGAGTGGTCCCCGGAAGGAGATCAATACTACAATCATACGACCGGTGAGGAGGAAGGGAGTTGGCTCGGGACCGACTGAAGACCGTGCGCAGATCATGATATTCCTCCGGCACTCCTGTCAAATCGCCAGGTTCCTCCTGAGAAGTGGGGACAGAAGAAACGGGAGGGATTGCAGACATTAAACACTTCACATGACAAGAAACGTTCCAGGATAGGATAGAATTACTAGACCAATTAATAGAAGGATTATGACATACTAGCCAGGGATGACCCAAAACAACAGGTGTAAAAGGTGAACGAAAAATAAAAAAGGAAATAGTCTCACTGTGGTTACCAGATACTGTGAGGGTTAAAGGTAGTGTCTCATATCTGATACTGGGGAGATGACTACCATCTAAGGCGAACATGGGCGTAGGCTTCTCTAACTGTCTGAAAGGAATGTCATGTTTCCGAGCCCATGCTTCGTCCATAAAACAACCCTCAGCCCCAGAGTCTATCAAGGCACTGCATGTAGCACCCGAACCGGTCCAGCGTAGATGGACCGACAAAGTAGTACAGGATCTAGATGGAGAGACCTGAGTAGTAGCGCTCACCAGTAGCCCTCCGCTTACTGATGAGCTCTGGCTTTTACTGGACATGAATTGACAAAATGTCCAGCAAGTCCGCAATAGAGGCACAGGCGGTTGGTGATCCTCCGTTCCCTCTCCTTAGTCGAGATGCGAATACCTCCCAGCTGCATGGGCTCAGTCTCTGAGCCAGAGGAGGGAGATGGTTGCGATGCGGAGCGGGGAAACACCGTTAACGCGAGCTCTCTTCCACGAGCTTGGTGACGAAGATCTACCCGTCGTTCTATGCGGATGGCGAGAGCAATCAAAGAGTCCACACTGGAAGGAACCTCCCGGGAGAGAATCTCATCTTTAACCTCTGCGTGGAGTCCCTCCAGAAAACGAGCGAGCAGCGCCGGCTCGTTCCAGTCACTAGAGGCAGCAAGAGTGCGAAACTCTATAGAGTAATCCGTTATGGATCGATCACCTTGACATAGGGAAGCCAGGGCCCTAGAAGCCTCCCTACCAAAAACTGAACGATCAAAAACCCGAATCATCTCCTCTTTAAAGTTCTGGTAATTGTTAGAACAATCAGCCCTCACCTCCCAGATAGCTGTGCCCCACTCTCGAGCCCGGCCAGTAAGGAGTGATATGACGTAAGCAACCCGAGCTCTCTCTCTAGAGTATGTGTTGGGTTGGAGAGAGAACACAATATCACACTGGGTGAGAAAGGAGCGGCACTCCGTGGGCTGCCCGGAGTAACAAGGTGGGTTATTAACCCTAGGTTCCGGAGGCTCGGCAGTCCAGGAAGTAACAGGTGGCACGAGACGAAGACTCTGGAACTGTCCAGAGAGGTCGGAAACCTGAGCGGCCAGGTTCTCCACGGCATGACGAGCAGCAGACAATTCCTGCTCGTGTCTGCCGAGCATGGCTCCTTGGATCTCGACGGCAGTGTTACGAGCATCTGTAGTCGCTGGGTCCATTCTTTGGTCGGATCCTTCTGTTATGCAGGTGAATGAGGACCCAAAAGCGACTTGGCGAAAACAGAGTCTTTATTCCAGTAACGGAAATAGGCAATACTCCTAGACAACTCGGAGCAGAAAACAAAGCATAAAAAACTAATTCCACTCGTAGTGACGAGGACAGACTGGAGACTCGACCATAAACTGTAGGTTGCCTCGGGAAGGCACCGACCGTAGCAGACTCAGACACCTGCTCACACGCAGCATCTGAGGGAAACAAGACACGACAGGGCGAGACAAAGACACAGCACGGTGAACAATATACAAGGATCCGACAGGACAGAAACGGAAGACAAGGGGAGAAATAGGGACTCTAATCAGAGGGCAAGATACGGAACAGGTGTGAAAAGATTAGATGATTGATTAGGGGAATAGGAACAGCTGGGAGCAGGAACGGAACGATAGAGAGAAGAGAGAGAGGGAGGGAGAGAGAAAAAAGGGAACGAACCTAAAAGGACCAGCAGGGGGAAAACGAACAGAAGGGAAAGCAAAATGACAAGACAATATAAGACAAAACATGACAAAATTATTATTATTCACATTTTACTAGTGAAATTGCAACAGCATGCCAATTATTTGATTGATCTCAATCAGTTTTATGGGAATAGCCTACGCATTTTGATCTTCTTGAATTACTGTTTCATGAGTGAAAAAAAATCAAGCTTTTGGGGTGGTGTATTCATGCATCTCAATAAACCAGTGGCAATATTTTAACATGTAAATCTTGGTGGGGCAAACGCAAAAAAAAAACATTTTTTAGATGCATGCCAGCAAAGCCACAACACAACACTGAACAACACATGAATTGCACTATAACAGTGACAAATGGTGCCCATAAACTGTTAGGGCCTACATAAAGCTGTCCCAAAAGCAGAGATTTCTTTTCCACACCAAGAGGTGAATCCTTACCACTGCTACACTTGGCTATCAGCAGAGCCTTGTCTGGCAACAAAACAGTTAATTCAGACTAATTTACTGCCTTTAAAAAAACATAGCTGATATGGTTGACTTGATTCAACAAATGTGGTTTCCATTAACAATTGAAATGTACATACTATGGCATAAGAGGACAAAGAGCGGATAAGTGGCAATGCGTAATTTCGATTAATGAGCGAGCTAGGACGGATGTAGTTAATATAACTATTTGCTCAGCACTTTTGAAATGTACAGCGACAGAATTCAGAACATGGTCCGTTCTTACAGTATTCTCCCTGTACATCAAGTCAGAACCGTAGGATAAATAATGTGTGGCATATAAGCAGACAATGAAAGTAGACAAAATTCGATGATGACATTTCTCTAAAACAGGCTATAGGCTACATGTGCACCACCAAGTCAGAACAGTGGGCTAAATTAGGAGGGGGAAAGGGACCAAATTATTAGGGTGAGGCACATGGGCTACTAACAGCTTACTACAGAACATACACTTAGTATTACTTTCTTAGCTACAGTACACATATCTCCCTGACATATTACATCATTTATGCAGCAGCATTCAATACTTCTTTGGACTCACTTTGTTGTGCTGTGCTCACTTGAACAGGAAGAAAAAAAGGTTGAATCATGGTGTAACGGCGTTCTTCGTTTGTTGAAAGAGAGTCGGACCGAAATGCAGCGTGGTGGTTACTCATGTCTTTAATGAAAAAAGCGATACATGAAATAACTATACAAATACAAAACAACAAATGGAACGAGAAACCTAATTACTGCCTATCTGGTGAACACTACACAAAGACAGGAACAATCACCCACGAAATACAGAGTGAAACCCCGGCTACCTAAATACGGTTCCCCATCAGAGACAACAAGAATCACCTGACTCTGATTGAGAACCGCCTCAGGCAGCCAAGCCTATACTAGACACACCCCTAATCAACCACAATCCCAATGCCTACAAAAACCCCAATACGACAATACAATAAACCCATGTCACACCCTGGCCTGAACAAATAATTAAAGAAAACACAAAATACTAAGACCAAGGCGTGACAGAACCTCCCCCCTATGGTGCGGACTCCCGGACGCACCTCACAACCATGGGGAGGGTCCGGGTGGGCGTCTGTCCATGGTGGCGGTTCCGGCTCGGGAAGTGGACCCCACTCCATAAATGTCATAGTTCCTCCCCTTCGCGTCCTGGGATAATCCACCCTCGCCGCCGACCATGGCCTAATAGTCCTCACCCAGAACCCCACTGAACTGAGGAGCAGCTCGTGACTGAGGGGCAGCTCGGGACTGAGGGGCAGCTCGGGACTGAGGCAGCTCGGGACTGAGGGGAAGCTCGGGACTGAGGGGCAGCTTGGAACTGAGGGGCAGCCCAGAACTGAGGGGCAGCCCAGGACTGAGGGGAAGCCCAGTAGTGAGAGGAAGCCCAGTACTGAGATGAAGCTCAGGCAGGTAGTAGGCTCCGGTAGATCCTGGCTGGCTGGCGGATCTGGAAGATTCTGGTTGACTAGCAGATCTGGAAGATTTTGGTTGACTGGCAGATCTGGAAGAGACTGGTTGACTGGCAGATCTGGAAGAATCTGGTTGACTGGCAGATCTAGAAGATCATGGCTGACTGGCGGATCTAGCTGCTCTATGCAGACTGACAGCTCTGGCTGCTCCATGCAGACTGGCAGCACCTTGCAGACTGGCAGCTCCTTGCAGACTGGCAGCTCCTTGCAGACTGGCAGCTCCTTGCAGACTGACAGCTCCTTGCAGACTGACAGCTCTGGCTGCTCCATGCAGGCTGACAGCTCCTTGCAGACTGACAGCTCCTTGCAGACTGACAGCTCCTTGCAGACTGGCAGCTCCTTGAAGACTGGCAGCTCTTTGCAGACTGACAGCTCTGGCTGCTTTATGCAGACTGACAGCTCTGGCTGCTTTATGCAGACTGACAGCTCTGGCTGCTTCATACAGACTGACAGCTCTGACTGCTCCATCCAGGCTGACAGCTCTGACTGCTCCATGCAGGCTGGCAGCACCTTGCAGACTGGCAGCTCCTTGCAGACTGGCAGCTCCTTGCAGACTGACAGCTCTGGCTGCTTCATGCAGACTGGCAGCTCAGGCTGCTCCGAACAGGCAGGAGGCTCCGGCAGCGCTGTAGAGGAGGAAGTCTCTAGAAGCGCTGAACAGGTGGGAGACTCCGACAGCGCAGGAGGGAAGGAAGGCTCTGATAGTGCTGAACAGACAGGAGACTCCAGCAGCGCTGTAGAGGAGGAAGGCTCTGATAGCGCTGAACAGGCGGGAGACTCCGACAGCACAGGAGAGGCGAGGCGCACTGTAGGCCTGATGCGTGGTACTGGCACTGGTGATACTGGATCGAGGACACGCACAGGAAGCCTGGTCCGGGGAGCTGCTACCGGAGGACTGGTGTGTGGAGGTGGCTCTGGATACACCGGACCGTGCAGGCGCACTGGAGCTCTTGAGCACCGAGCCTGCCCAAGCTTACCTGGCTCGATGCCCACTCTAGCCCGGCCAATACGAAGGGCTGGTATGAACCGCACCGGGCTATGCACCCGCACTGGAAACACCGTGCGCTCCATAGCATAACACGGTGCCTGCCTGGTCTCTCTAGCCCCCCGGTAAGCACAGGGAGTTTGCGCAGGTCTCCTACCTGGCATAGCCATACTCCCTGTAAGCCACCCCCCAATAATTTTTTGGGGCTGACTCTCAGGCTTCCATCCGCGTCGCCGTGCTGCCTCCTCATACCAGCGCCTCTCCGTTTTTCCGCCTCCAGTTCTTCCTTGGGACGGTGATATTCTCCAGGCTGAGCCCAGGGTCCTTTTCCGTCTAATATCTCCTCCCAAGTCCAGAAGTCCTTTGATCGCTGTTCCTCACGATTAACAGGGGGAGTTGGCTTAGGTCTGACACCTGACTCTGCTACTCTCTCCCTGAGCCCTCCCCCAATACATTTTTGGGGGTGACTTTCGGGTTTCTTTCTGCGCCGCCGTGTCTTTCTCTTCAACTGCATTCTCCTATAGCCCTCTTCGCACTGCTCCAGCGAATCCCAGGCGGGCTCCGGCACTCTCTCTGGGTCGACCGCCCACCTGTCTATTTCTTCCCATGTAGTATACTCCATACCTCTACTGTCCATAACGTCCTCCCTTCGCTGCTCCCGCTGTGGCTGGCTGTAACCACGCCACTCGGTCCGTGTGTGGTGGGTGATTCTGTAACGGCGTTCTTCGTTTGTTGAAAGAGAGTCGGACCGAAATGTAGCGTGCTGGTTACTCATGTCTTTAATGAAAAAAGCGATACATGAAATAACTATACAAATACAAAACAACAAAGGGAACGAGAAACCTAATTACAGCCTATCTGGTGAACACTACACAGAGACAGGAACAATCACCCACGAAATACACAGTGAAACCCCGGCTACCTAAATACGGTTCCCCATCAGAGACAACAAGAATCACCTGACTCTGATTGAGATCCGCCTCAAGCAGCCAAGCCTATACTAGACACTACCCCTAATCAACCACAATCCCAATGCCTACAAAAACCCCAATACGACAATACAATAAACCCATGTCACACCCTGGCCTGAACAAATAATTAAAGAAAACACAAAATACTAAGACCAAGGCGTGACACATGGAGTCAGTGATCTTCAGGTTGGACCTCTAGAAAGAGGCCAGAGATTCCGACTTGGAATTCGGAGTTGGATGACTGTTCAAAACTTATTTTCCCAGTCGGAGCACGTTTTTTTCCAGAATTCCCAGTTGTCTTGAACTCACTGAAGTCTGACATTTCTCAGTTCAGAGTTTCCAGTTGTTTTGAACACAGAAGAAGTCATGCTGGATTGACAGCATGGCCAATGTGTTCAACCTTTTCTGGCCCATCTTGTTGAATGTTTATCCTTTTAAGCTTAGAAAAGAGACCCTTTTAAGCTTAGAAAAGAGACCTGTTGATCCTACCCCCTACTTTTTCGAACATTCTGTTAAAAATCGCTCAGCATTTCAGCGCCCTGCTACTCATGCCAGGAATATAGTATATGCATATGATTAGTATGTGTGGATAGAAAACACTCAGACGTTTCTAAAACTGGTTAAATCACGGCTGTGACTATAACAGAACGTGCGTTTCATCGAAAAGCGCAGGAAAATCTGATCACTGAAAATTGGAAAATATATCAATGCGCCACTTGAATGTATTGTTGAATGGAAACCACATTACCTGGAGCCGAGATTGCAATTCCTACGGCTTCCACACTATGTCACCAGTCTTGTCAATTGCCTAGGCTTTGTTTCTTGGTCAAACGAAGAAGAGACAGCCCATTTCTTCCGGTCTCCAACCGGATATTTTGGTTGAGATTTATCCGGACATTATTTCAAGACATAGAGCTATAGAATATACATCGCCCCGTGATCAATTTGATCGATTATTAACGTTTACTAATACCTAAAGTCGCATTACAAAAGTATTTCGAAGTGTTTTGTCAAAGTTTATCGTCTACTTTTTTAATTAAAAAAAATGACGTTGCGTTATAAAACGCTGTTTTTTTCCTTGATCACACAGTCTTCATAGATCGATATCTAGGCTATATATGGACCGATTTAATCGAAAAAAAGACCCAATAGTGATGTTTATGGGACATCTAGGAGTGCCAACAAAGAAGATCGTCAAAGGTAATGAATGTTTTATATTTTATTTCTGCATTTTGTGTAGCGCCGACTATGCTAATTATTTTGTTTACGTCCCCTGCGGGTCTTTAGGGGTGTTGCATGCTATCAGATAATAGCTGCTCATGCTTTCGCCGAAAAGTATTTTAAAAATCTGACTTGTTGGCTGGATTCACAACGAGTGTAGCTTTAATTCAGTACCCTGCATGTGTGTTTTAATGAATGTTTGAGTTTTAACAAGTGCTATTAGCATTTAGCGTAGCGCATTTGCATTTCCAGATGTCTAGATGGGACGCCTGCGTGTCGGGTCGACCTAAGAGGTTAAACCCAGACATGGACCCCACACCCACTCCACTGAATAGAAGGATAGTGATTGCTTTGCTTTGCTTGCAGTTAGCCACTGATTCCTTCCAAACCACTCATTGCTGAATTTGCAATTTCCAACTTGTTGTGTAATGTTTATGTCCAATGACCGACGAGCACTGATACATTTTATCTATAATTTCTCTTCATAATATCTCTTCATATGACAAGGATTGAAAATGATTTGCGAGTAGATTGTCGACTTGATTCATAATGATGACTGCTAGCTACGATTTATAAAGTATGATGTTGACACGATCATTCAAATCTACGGTAGATATAACGTGATTGGACATCATTTTATCTGTGGCCAATGACCTTGAGCCTTCTTGGATGGGCACTTTTAAATGTGCAGTGTATTCGGAAATAACTTTTTCCACATTCTGTTACGTTACAGCCTTATTCTAAAAGTGAATAAATATTTTCCCCCTCATTAATCTACACACAATACCTTATAATGACAAAGTGAAAATGTGTTTTTAGAAATCTTTGCTAATTTATATAAAAACGGAAATATCACATTTACTTAAGTATTCAGATACTTTACTCAGTACTTTGTTGAAGCACCTTTGGCAGCAATTACAGCCTCTGGTCTTCTTGGGTATGACACTACAAGCTTGGCACACCCATATTTGGGGAGTTTCTCTCATTATTCTCGGCATATCCTATCAAGCTTTGTCAGGTTGGATGGGGAGCGTCGCTGCACAGCTATTTTCAGGTCTCTCCAGAGATGTTCGACCGGGTTCACGTCCGGGCAATGGCTGGGCCACATTGAGACTAGTCCCGAAGCCACTCCTGCGGCTGTCATTGTCCTGTTGGAAGGTAAACCATCGCCCCAGTCTGAGGTCCAGAGTGCTCTGGAGCAGGTTTTCATCAAGGATCTCTCTGTACTTTGCTCCGTTCATCTTTGCCTCAATCCTGACTAGTCTCCCAGTCCCTGCAGCTGAAAAACATCCCCACAGCATGATACTGCCACCACCATGCTGTACCGTAGGTATGGTGCCAGGTTTCCACCAGATGTGATGCTTGGCAATCAGGCCAAAGAGTTCAATCTTGGTTTCATCAGACCAGATAATCTTGTTTCTCATAGTCCGAAATTCTTTCGGTGCCTTTTTTTTCAAACTCCAACCGGGCTGTCATGTGATCTTTACTGAGGAGTGGCTTCCGTCTGGCCCTCTACCATGAAGGCCTGATTGGAGGAGTGCTGCAGAGATGGTTGTTCTTCTGGAAGGTTCTCCAATCTCCACAGAGGAACTCTGGAGCTCTGTCAGAGCAAAAATCAGGTTCTTGGTCACCTCGCTGACCAAGGCCCTTCTCGCCTGATTCCTCAGTTTGGCCAGGCGGCCAGCTCTAGGAATAGACTTGGTGGTTCCAAACTTCTTCCATTTAACAATGAGGCCACTATGTTCTTGGGGACCTTCAATGCTGCAGATATTTTTTGGTACCCTTCCCCAGATCTGTGCCTTGACACAATCCTGTCTCTGAGTTCTACGGAATTCCTTCAACCTTATGACTTGGTTTTTGCTCTGACATTCACAGTCAACTGTGTGACATTACATAGACAGGTGTGTGCCTTTACAAATCATGTCCAATCAATTTAATTTACTACAGGTAGACTCCAATCAAGTTGTATAAACATCTCAAGGATGGTCAACTGAAACAGGATGCACCTGAGCGCCATTTCGAGTCTCAGAGCAAAGTGTCTGAATACTATTGTAAATAAGATATTTCTGTTTTTATTTTGAATACATTTGCAAAAATATTTAGAATGGTGACATTTGCGCGATCGGTTTTCTATCGCTCATTTGCACGTCATGTCACCATATGGGACTGAAGAGGTGGTTCTCCCAGGGAACCATACAAGCTAGAACAGCCACTGTTCACAAGGCATATGAAATGACAGGTTATAGAGCAAACAACCCAATTATCACAACAGATGTTGGGTCTGTGGAGTTTTAAGATCATCAAGGCAGGTACACTCCATTTTGAAATGGAAAAAAGTGAGGACTTCGCGCTTCCCCAGTACTACAGACCTGTTTTCGACATAAACTTTGTAGCTTTAACCAGTGGCATATTTTTCCTTGCGCATTTGTGGGTGAAATCATTTCGTGGGTCAATGTGAGCCTCTCACCATATTCCTTTGAAGTCAACAATACCTGTGTGATTTTCGGATGCGGGAATAAACAGGAGACAGACATACAATTCCCGTCAGTGTACCAGGTTGGTGGCTTTGGACACCATAATTAAAGTTTTGAACCTAGAATGGGCGCTTTTTATGTTGAGTAAAGTCAAGTATCTATAACTATTTCACACATTAGTAGCCTATACGCCCATGTCTTGCAAGGAAAATGTACTATGAAGAAAAATGTTGGGAAAGTCTCAAATATATGGCGCAAATAGGTTCATTTTGGTGTAGCCTACAAGTTACCAATAGGCCCAATAACTATAACCATACGAATTAGAGTTGGTATGCTTGCAATATTTTGATATGGATGAGTAGGCTAATTGCACATTTTGCCCTCACACTGCTACCAATGGGTCAGTTGCTTAAGCCACTATCTAGGTTCAGGAATCAATATGGCTATAGTCCATGACCAATTCCTCCCATACTGCACTGTGGTCAGGGTTCATCTGAACATGTCCATGTTCCTTGCTTCCACTCCCTCAATACCAATGTAGCCTAATTGGAGAATCTGGACAGTGTGGGTTGACAAGTGGAGGCTTGGTGATTTGGGTGACAGCCAGGATTCATGCAAACATAGGCAGCCTAGACATGCTACTGACTGGAACCAGTTTAATCAGTGGGTGCAGTCAATTTGTCTTGGGCTTTGATGTGATGGTGGGGGCTGGGAGGGAGGTGGTAGAATTAGTGCAGTAGACCTATGTTCATCATCTGCAGCAGTATCATCTATCACTGTCAAGTTGACAGACCCCTACCCCAAACAAGCATCCCCCTCAAAAGCTGTTCTCATACATAAGGGGTCTTTTTTTCACTATGTCCTTAATATCAGAATTGCACTCCATTTTAACAATACAAATGAGAATGCACTGCCACAGTTAATTAATGGAATAGTACAAGCACTGCTATTCCCCATCCCCCCTCATCTTTGCATATGGGTTATTAAATGATTTACTGTATTTGGGATGATAGGTGTGGTAAGAGCTGTAAGGCTTTGCCATAGTGATGTAGTGGTAAATAAAGCAAGTCGGTACATTTTTCACCAAAGGGTGGGTTAACTGGGTGGGTAAACCAAAAAAAAAAAAATAAAAGTGTGGAGGACCATCCTATTCTGTGAATTTCATAAAAATTAAAATAGTGAAACATCGAACTTCTTAGATAAAACTATACTAAATATATTCACGTCACCAAAAAAGTATCCTCAACAGCACCCTGTAGGGGATCACCAAAGTATAGCCGGAGGACAGCTATTTTCCGTCCCCCTCTTGTTACATTGACTTCAAAACAAAATCTATGAGGATCATGGTTCTAGCCCACTTCCATAGACTTACACAGTAATTATAATGACATCTGGAGGACATCCTCCAACTTATCAGAGGTCTTGCAGCATGAACTGACATGTTTTCCATCCATTCAAAGGATCAGAGAATGAATCTATACTGAATCTATACTGTTGGTCCCATGTTTTGTAAATGTAAAAACAAAAAAGCAATACGCACCATAAAAGTATTTGACAAATTGAAAATGAATCTTGATATGTAATACTGTTAGGTTTATGTACTCTTGTTTGTATATTTCTGTTTTTTTGTATTTGTTGTGTTCATAATAAAAAAAACATATTTAAAAAATAAATGTTTTGTCACACGACACAATGCCACAGATGTCTTAAATTGTGAAGCAGTGTGAAATTGGCATGATGACTGCAGGAATACCCACCAGAGATGTTGCCAGAGAATTTAATGTTATTTTCTCTAACATAAGCTGCCTCCAACATTGTTTTAGAGAATTTGGCAGTGCGTCCGACCGGCCCCACAACCACCAACCCCGTGTAATCACGCCAGCCAAGGACCTCCACATCCGGCTTCTACACCTGCGGGATAGTCTGAGACCATCCACCCGGACAGCTGATGAAACTGAGAAGTATTTCCATCTGTAATAAAGCCCTTTTGTGGTGAAAACTCATTCTGATTGTCTGGGCATGTCTCCCCTGGTGGGTGGGCCTATGGCCTCCTGGCCCCACCATGACTGCATCCCTGCTCAGTCATGTGAAAGCCATAGATGAGGGCCTAATTCATTTAGCTAGTACTGCAGTGCATAAAATGTAATGAGTAGTTGACTCAAAGAGAAAGACAATAATTGTATTTTTCCACATTCACTTTCACTTACTTAGCTAGCTAAGGCAGTTAATTTAGCCTACTCAACAACCTGACTCAAACAGAGAGGAAAGCTGTTTATGTTAGCTTGCAGGCTAAGGCACTCCTTACTCTTCCAAGTCAAGGTAAACTTTCGGTTGTATTAATTTATATTCACCGGGGCCCACTGGTGTAACTGCTAAACTGCTTGCTGATTGTACACATGGATTGGATTGTGGGTTTATTAACACATTAGTTCTAGTAGCTATGTTGACTATGGTGTTAGCCAATATGGTGACAATGATGTAGGCTTTGTGTAGCGGTTAGCGGTTATGATATGAAGGTTTGGCTTGGAGAGTTTTTTTTCGCTTGGTCACAGACAGCTGTTGTGTTGTGCACTGAAGTCCACAAGCGAAGGGAAAATGTGAGAGGAGGAGAGCGCATAGATTTGATGATGATGTTGTATGGCTGCTATGAAAGTGAACTGTGTCTGCACAGGTGATCAGGGGTGTATTCATTCTGCCGATTCTGTTGCAAAACATTTCTTAAAACAAAACGTGGATGGCCCTACCTGAATTTGTTCAATAGAAACTCTTGTTTTGCAACTGTTTGGGCTAATTATTAAATCCTAGATCCGCTAGATGCAGGCAAGAGTGTGCAAGGTGGTAAAGAATGTGTCACTGTCTGTCACCAGTCACTCCAATTTATCTCTCGACCTGTGCACCTATGTGCTATGTGGTAGGGACCTCATTACGGGTAAAGGGCAAATTAGTATCATGTAGTAGCCTAAACCTAGAAATGTTACGACCTGGGTGAATGGAATATGAATGACACACATTCAATATGCTGAAATAAAAATAAGGCCATGATGATCATAGATTTTTTTTTCCTTAATCTTAAACAGCACTGACCGCAACTGGATTATTCACTACCCTGTATCAGATGAAATTGAATGCTGTCATCCTGTGAATTATTTAGATAAAACAACAATACATTTTTATTAACCAGTAAAATAAACCTAAAGGCCTCGAGTTATAGTTAGTGTCAGACAGTACTGTAAAAATGCATCAAATGCATTCAAACAAAACTTTGAGACAAAGAGTCAGAGTGGCGAGACCTGCATTCTGAAAAGATTAAAGGTGATGCAGCTAATTCAGCGGGCGTGCGTCAAACATGAGCGCTGGCTATGACCTTTTCTGTGGCTATGAGAACAGGCCACCTCACAAGACAAACTGTATTAAAAATAAATGGAGGAGCTTTGTGGAAAGGTCAGGACACGTGTTTCTGAGATGTCTGGTGTAAGTCTGTCTATAAGTCTATATACTGTAACACTTTAAAAAATGAAAAGTCTCAAATAGTCGCCTGTCCCTTCTAATTCCCCGCAATGTCACACATTTCAGCAAATAAATACCTGTTTCAAATAAATGCCTTGTCTAAATGAATTGTTTATGAATTGTTTATGAGGTTACCATGAATTACCATCAATTGTTTACAATGTTTAACACTTGATTTGTTAAATTAAAGATGCACTCTGCAGAAATCGCTCTCCCATTTCCTTGTTGCTAAAATTTGCGTAGTATGCCTAATTTCAGTTTCTGACAAAAAAAGCTAGTATAGCGTAGAACAGTGGTTCCCAAACGTTTTATAGTACCCTTTCAAACATTCAACTTCCAGTTGCGTAGCCCCTCTAACACCAGGGTCAGCGCACTCTCAAATGTTGTTTTTTTCCATCATTGTTAGCCTCCGCACACACACTATACGTTTATTAAGCGTAAGAATGCGTGTGAGTTTGTCACAACCCGGCTCGTGGGAAGTGACAAAGAGCTGATATAGGACCAGGGCACAAATAATTATCAAATAATAATCAATAATGTCGCTCTTTATTTAACCATCTTACATATAAAACCTTATTTGTTTACTGAAAATGGTGAATAACTCACCACAGGTTAATGAGAATGGTATGCTTGAAAGGATGCACATAACTCTTCAATGTTGGGTTGTATTGGAGAGAGTCTCAGTATTAAATCATTTTCCACACACAGTCTGTGCCTGTATTTAGTTTTTATTCTAGTGAGGGCCGAGAATCCACTCTCACATAAGTACTGGTTGCAAAGGGCATCAGTGTCTTAACGGCGCGATTTGCCAAGGCAAGATACTCTGAGTGTAGCCCAATCCAGGGATAACGAAAGGGAAAGGGATAACGAATCCAGTTGTTTGTGTCATCCGGTTTGGGAAAGTACCTGCGTAATTGCGCTCCAAACTCACTCAGGGGCTATTTGACATTGTCTGTAAGCTTGAGTTCATTTGCACACAAAAAAGTCATACAATGATGGAAAGACCTGTGTGTTGTCCTTATTAATGCAGACCGAGAAGATCTCCAACTTCTTAAGCATAGCCTCAATTTTGTAATGAACCATAAACAATTAATGAACATGCACCTGTGGAATGGTCGTTAAGACACTAACAGCTTACAGACGGTAGGAAATTAAGGTCACAGTTATGAAAATTTAGGACACTGAGGCCTTTCTACTGACTCTGAAAAACACTAAAAGAAGATGTCCAGGGTCCCTGCTCATCTGTGTGAATGTACGTGCCTTAGGCAAGCTGCAAGGAGACATGAGGACTGCAGATGTGGCCAGGGCAATAAATTGCAATATTCGTACTGTGAGACACCTACAGGGAGACAGGATGGAGAGCTGATCATCCTCGCAGTGGCAGACCATGTGTAACAACACCTGCACAGGATCGGTACATCTGAACATCACACCTGTGGGACAGGTACAGGATGGCAACAACTGCCCGAGTTACACCAGGAACACATAATCCCTCCATCAGTGCTCAGACTGTCCGCAATAGGCTGAGAGAGGCTGGACTGAGGGCTTGTATGCCTGTTGTAAGGCAGATCCTCACCAGACATTACCGGCGACAACATCGCCCATGGGCACAAACCCACCGACGCTGGACCAGACAGGACTGGCAAAAAATGCTCTTCACTGACAAGTCGCGGTTTTGTCTCACCAGGGGTGATGGTTGGATTCGTGTTTATCGTCGAAGGAATGATCATTACACCGAGGCCTGTACTCTGGAGCAGGATTGATTTGGAGGTGGGTTGGGTCTTTGTCCCTCCTCTTTGGATCCCTTGATTTTCATTTCCTTGGCCGTATTGGTTTTGGATATCATCTTATGACTGAATTAAGATCCTGCTGCTGGCCTAGTTATGGTAACATAGTGCACAAATTAGTGTGGCTTGTAGTAAGTTGAGTCAAGCAAGGTTTTGATTATGTCACTTGTTGAATGAGCAGATCCTTTTTGTGTCTTTGTATTCACACACAAATCAAGATTGATTAGACAGCAATTACCATCTGCTGTGCAAAGCTTTTGAGTGATTTGGGTTTAAAATGCAGTAGCACACAGTTTAAAAATGTGAATTTTATTCAAATTGTCATTTGAGCAGGTAATGGGTCACATCCTATGCTGATTTAAACAGTGGTGTATGCAGCTTAGCACTAGGCTACTTCACGGCTATAGCATATGTCCGCCGGGGTGTCAGTAGGCTTAATGGACAACAGACCTGGGCAGAAAATAGTTGTATATAAATGTTTTCAAATACTTGAGATAGTCTAATAAAGTTTATGTAGAGTTTCAACTAAAAGCCAACTACAGTATTGTCTTTGATATACAATACAGGTCTCAGAAACCCAAATTATATTTAAGGTTTTTGAATATATGTAAGGTGTTTGAATATATGTGAGGTGTTTGAATATATGTGAGGTGTTTGAATATATGTGAGGTGTTTGAATATATGTGAGGTGTGTCACGCCTGGGTCATTGTATTTTGTGTTTTTGTTATATGTTTGGGTAGGCCAGGGTGTGACATGGGTTTATATGTTGTGTTTCGTATTGGGGTTTGTATTAATTGGGATTGTGTATGATTAGGGGTGTGTCTAGTTAGGCTTGGCTGCCTGAGGCGGTTCTCAATTGGAGTCAGGTGATTCTCGTTGATTCTCGGAGTCAGGTGATTCTCGTTGATTCTCGTTGATTCTCGTTGTCAGGTGATTCTCGGTGTGCGCTCAGTGCAAGGCTCCTAGGCACCTGCCCAGAGGGAAGTTAGAACCTCTCCCCGTTCCACTGCGGCCTTTGTCACACCTGTCGGTGGACTTCCTGACCGATCTTCCTCCGTCTCAGGGCAAGACCACGATCCTGGTCATGGTGGATCAGTTTTCTAAGTCCTGTCGTCTCCTCCCTTTACCTGGTCTCCCTATGGCCTTACAGACTGCGGAGGCCCTGTTTACACACGTCTTCCGGCACTACGGGTGCCTGAGGACATTGTTTCTGACCGGGGTCCCCAGTTCATGTCCTGGGTTTGGAGGGCATTCATGGAGTGTGTGGGGGTCTCGGTCAGCCTGACCTCTGGTTTTCACCCCGAGAGTAATGGGCAGGCAGAGAGAGTAGACTAGGATGTGGGTATGTTTCTGCGGTTGTATTGCCAGGACCGGCCAGGGGAGTGGGCGAGGTACGTTCCATGGGCAGAGATGGCTCAGAACTCACTCCGCCACTCTTCAACTAACCTTTCGCCCTTTCAGTTCGTTTTGGGGTATCAGCCGGTCCTGGTACCGTGGCATCCGAGCCAGGCCGAGGCTCCTGCGATGGAGGAATGGGAGGTCGTCCACGGGCACCTGAAATGGGCCGAAGGGTGGCAGAAAGCGAGCGCTGACCGCCACCGCAGTGAGGCCCCGATGTTCGCACCGGAAGCTGGGTCCGCGGTTTGTGGGGCCATTTAGTCCTGAGAATAAACAAGGTGTGTTATAGGTTACAGCTCCCCTTTATCACCGTATTAACCTCTCGTTTCATGTGTCTCTCCTCAGGCCGGTGGAAGCTGGTCTGCTTCAAGAAGCTGAGGTGCGGGAGGTCTCCGCCCCCCCTGGACACTGAAGGAGCTCCGGTGTACGCAGTGCGATCCATACTGGATTCCAGGCACCGGGTAAGGGGCCTGCAGTACCTCGTGGATTGGAAGGGTTACGGTCCGGAGGAGAGATGCTGGGTGCCGGTGAAGGACGTCTTGGATCCATCTCTGCTGAGTGAGTTTCACCGCCTCCATCTGGATCGCCCTGCGCCTCGTCCACCGGGTTGCCTCGAGGCCCGCGTCGGCGTGCTGCGGGAGCCGCACGTCAGGAGGGGGGACTGTCACTTCCTCCGAATGTGGCTCCTCTCCCTGTTCGGGCGGTGCTCGCCGGCCTACTAGCTGCCACTGATCCATTTTTCGCTTGTGTCTGTCTGTTGTTATGACCTGTGTCTGATTAGTTCATTTCGGTGGGTTTATTAACCTCTGCAGCCTGTTAGTCTTTGTGCGGGATTATTTTGCTGTGTTAGCTCTGTTAGGGGTGCGTGTTTGCGCCACAGGGTTTTTCCCTCCACGTCGTTGTACCGTCGTATTGTGTTAGGCGTAGAGGTTTCTCCTCCGTGTGTTTCGTGATTTTCCCCGCCTGTTGTTGGTGGGTTGGGACTTATAATATACGACTGTGTAAACTGGAATTCCTTGCTCTCCTGCTCCTGACTCCTGCACCTACCTCTTCTTATGAGGCACCTAACAGTGGGGTTAAAACTTGCAAAAGTACTCTACTAGACGTTGTGAACAAGCGATACGGTGGCATTCTCTCTGAGCCTCTTTACTAGAGGTCGACCGATTATGATTTTTCAATGCTGATGCCGGTTATTGGAGGACCAAAAAAGCCGATACCAATCAATCAGACAATTTATATATATATATATATTTGTAATAATGACAATTACAACAATACTGAATTAACACTTTTATTTTTACTTAATATAATACATAAATAAAATAAATTTAGTCTCAAATAAATATTGAAACGTTCAATTTCGTTTAAATAATGCAAAAACACAGTGTTGGAGAAGAAAGTAAAAGTGCAATATGTGCCGTGTAAAAAAGCTACATTTAAGTTCCTTGCTCAGAACATGAGAACATATGAAGCTGGTGGTTCCTTTAAACATGAGTCTTCAATACTCCCAGTTAAGAGGTTTTAGGTTGTAGTTATTGTAGGAATTCATAGGACTATTTCTCTCTATACCATTTGTAGTTCATATACCTTTGACTATTGGATATTCTTATAGGCACTATAGTATTGCCAGCCTAATCTCAGGAGTTGATAGGCTTGAAGTCATAAACAGCGCTGTGCTTCAAGCATTGTGAAGAGCTGCTGGCAAACGCAGGAAAGTGCTGTTTGAATGAATGCTTACGAGCCTGCTGCTGCCTACCACTGCTCAGTCACACATCAAATCATAGACTTTTATAATATAATAAAAACACAGAAATACGAGCCTTCGGTCATTAATATGGTCAAATTATAATTTTGAAAACAAAAAGTTTATTCTTTCAGTGAAATATGGAAATGTTCTGTATTTTATCGAATGGGTGGCATCCCTAAGTCTAAATACTGCTGATACATTGCACAACCTTCAATGATATGTCATACTTATGTAAAATTCTGGCAAATTAATTACGGTCTTTGTTAAGAAGGAATTCTCTTCACACAGTTCAACAAGCCAGGCGGCCCAAACTGCTGCTTACGCGGAACGCAAGAGAAATGACACAATTCCCCTAGTTAATATTGCCTGCTAAAATTAATTTATTTAAACTAAATATGCATGTTTAAAAATATATACTTGTATATTGATTTTAAGAAAGGTTAGATCATGGTTAGATACATTGGTGCTACCATTGTGATTTTTTCATGATAGCACCTTTGATAAATCATCACCCGTAGGCTGTGATTTGATGATAAATTAACAGGCACTGCATTGATTATATGCAACGCAGGACAAGCTAGTTGAACTAGTAATATCATCAAACGTGTAGTTAACTAGTGATTATGTTAAGATTGCTTGATTGTTTTTTATAAGATAAGTTTAATGCTAGCTAGCAACTTACCTTGACTCCTTGCTGCACTCGCATAACAGGTGGTCAGCCTGCCACGCAGTCTCCTCGTGGATTACAATATAATCGGTGTCCAAAAATGCAGATTACCGATCAGATTGCCCATGCCGATTAATAGGTCTATCTCTACTCTTTACTGTGTCATCACCATGCTCGATGGTTAGGTACAAGGACCTCTACTTCGATGCAGACAAGAAACAGGGTTTGTGTGAAATGTTAGACACAGCTGGACATGATGGAAACCCACGCAGTGAAAGTGAAAATCCGAAGAAGAGGACCCACGAAAGAAGAGGCCACGGACAGACAGGGCTGAAACTTTACTGCTTGACAGGTATGATGAAATCCTAGTTGAGATTGAAACGACGGAACAAATGAACAATGAAACAGCACAGCAAGTAAGTGAAAGAAATTGGTTATGATTATGTTTTACTGGTAAATGCCAACAAAATAACTTTTTGGTGTGTGTGTGTGTGTGTGTGAGAGAGACTCATTATATTTTCATTTTCTATTACTAAATCGGCCAACATTTGCCAAAGTTGATCAATGCCTAATGATCCGTTGGAATGCAAGAATAATATGTTGTATTACATGTTCTAACCCCCCCCCACACCCCTTTCCCATTATTTGCAGATACTAGGATACCTGACAGAACCTACTATTCCCAGGAATGAAGATGCACTTGGATACTGGAGAAGTAACAAGCACAGTTTCCCCATCCTAGCTAAAGCTGCGCGCAAGTATCTTGGTGCTCCCTGTACTAGTGTGGACAGTGAGCGCCTTTTCAGTGCATCTTCACACATTGTAGACGAAATAAAAAACACTCTCTTGTGACAAAGCCGAGCAGGTCCTCTTTGTGATGAAAAACCTCCCCCAGGTGTTAAAATTGTAAATGGGCAGTCATATTGTTACCCAGCCATCTCGAGGCACTGGAAAAATGTTTACTAAGCCCAATGGTTTTTCTGTTGTTCATTCATGGCTGGTATAGGTTAAGATTTTAATTGAATTTAAAACAAAGCAGTTGTGTTTGATTTTTTTGATTTCCTAAATGAAAGATGAGATGTGTTGTAAATTTGCTCTCATTTGAGTAGTTAAGTTAGTTGAGCACATTTGAAATTTTAAGTTGTGCCATTTATAGCAGTTTTGACAGGCTAGAGACAATAATTCTTTCAAGCAGTTAAAGCTAAAATTATTAACTGCATTTTAGTTTAAACCAATATTTCTTTCAAAGCATTTAAGGTTCTCCATACGGTCAAGATTGGACAGTAAGAAGAACCACCAACAACTTAACCATCTATGTAATGTGGGGCAGCTAAAATATTTGTCTCATGAATATCTGTTGTGCGATAAAATACATTCATGGATGTGTAATTTACATTTACATTACATTTAAGTCATTTAGCAGACGCTCTTATCCAGAGCGACTTACAAATTGGTGCATTCACCTTATGACATCCAGTGGAACAACCACTTTACAATAGTGCATCTAAATATTTTAAGGGGGGGGGGGGTGAGAAGGATTACTTTATCCTATCCTAGGTATTCCTTAAAGAGGTGGGGTTTCAGGTGTCTCCGGAAGGTGGTGATTGACTCCGCTGTCCTGGCGTCGTGAGGGAGTTTGTTCCACCATTGGGGAGCCAGAGCAGCGAACAGTTTTGACTGAGCTGAGTGGGAACTGTACTTCCTCAGTGGTAGGGAGGCGAGCAGGCCAGAGGTGGATGAACGCAGTGCCCTTATTTGGGTGTAGGGCCTGATCAGAGCCTGGAGGTACTGAGGTGCCGTTCCCCTCACAGCTCCGTAGGCAAGCACCATGGTCTTGTAGCGGATGCGAGCTTCAACTGGAAGCCAGTGGAGAGAGCGGAGGAGCGGGGTGACGTGAGAGAACTTGGGAAGGTTGAACACTAGACGGGCTGCGGCGTTCTGGATGAGTTGTAGGGGTTTAATGGCACAGGCAGGGAGCCCAGCCAACAGCGAGTTGCAGTAATCCAGACGGGAGATGACAAGTGCCTGGATTAGGACCTGTGCCGCTTCCTGTGTGAGGCAGGGTCGTACTCTGCGGATGTTGTAGAGTATGAACCTACAGGAACGGGCCACCGCCTTGATGTTAGTTGAGAATGACAGTTTGTTGTCCAGGATCACGCCAAGGTTCTTAGCGCTCTGGGAGGAGGACACAATGGAGTTGTCAACCGTGATGGCGAGATCATGGAACGGGCAGTCCTTCCCCGGGAGAAAGAGCAGCTCCGTCTTGCCGAAGTTCAGCTTGAGGTGGTAATCCGTCATCCACACTGATATGTCTGCCAGACATGTAGAGATGCGATTCGCCACCTGGTCATCAGAAGGGGGAAAGGAGAAGATTAATTGTGTGTCGTCTGCATAGCAATGATAGGAGAGACCATGTGAGGTTATGACAGAGCCAAGTGACTTGGTGTATAGCGAGAATAGGAGAGGGCCTAGAACAGAGCCCTGGGGGACACCAGTGGTGAGAGCGCGTGGTGAGGAGACAGATTCTCGCCACGCCACCTGGTAGGAGCGACCTGTCAGGTAGGACGCAATCCAAGTGTGGGCCGCGCCGGAGATGCCCAACTCGGAGAGGGTGGAGAGGAGGATCTGATGGTTCACAGTATCGAAGGCAGCCGATAGGTCTAGAAGGATGAGAGCAGAGGAGAGAGAGTTAGCTTTAGCGGTGCGGAGCGCCTCCGTGATACAGAGAAGAGCAGTCTCAGTTGAATGACTAGTCTTGAAACCTGACTGATTTGGATCAAGAAGGTCATTCTGAGAGAGATAGCGGGAGAGCTGACCAAGGACGGCACGTTCAAGAGTTTTGGAGAGAAAAGAAAGAAGGGATACTGGTCTGTAGTTGTTGACATCGGAGGGATCGAGTGTAGGTTTTTTCAGAAGGGGTGCAACTCTCGCTCTCTTGAAGACGGAAGGGACGTAGCCAGCGGTCAGGGATAAGTTGATGAGCGAGGTGAGGTAAGGGAGAAGGTCTCCGGAAATTCAAATGTACAAGTTATTAAACAATCTTGTAAAACAATCAAGTTATTAAACAATATGTTCCTAACTGAACAAATGAACATTGTTTCAATTATTTAACTGTACTAGAATTCTTAAACTGCTAAAATGGAAGATATCGGTTATCGGTTATCGGTATCATTTTTCTTTGCCAGGGAAATTTTGGATATCTGTATCGGCCAAAAATGTCATAGCGGTGCATCCCTAGTTTTAATCGATTGTATGGCGACAGCCACTACATTCTGGCAGTTTTTGCTTGAAAGAATAAAAGCTGGCACAATACAGCCAATGCCGCACACAGCATAGCGGTGCATCCCTAGTTTTAATCGATTGTATGGCGACAGCCACTACATTCTGGCAGTTTTTGCTTGAAAGAATAAAAGCTGGCACAATACAGCCAATACCACACTGTACCTGTGTGGCATCAGGCACTACCACACAGGTACAGTAGCAAGCTAGTTCTCGTCATAAAAATGGGAGTGGCGAAAAGTGAATTTGGACCACTACATCAGAACGTAGTTATGAAGCTTTACTTTGTAACCTGTTGTTTTTTCGTGTCTCTGAAAGCATCTGAATGACAGAAGTACGTTTTACCTTATATTTTAGTCAAAAGACGTCCAGTGATCGTGAAACAAGCTCAGGATTTTTCCAAAGTTTTTGGTAATACAATGCCACATAAAATTTTACTTGTCACATGCTCTGTAAACTAACATTAAAATGCTTACTTACGGGGGTCCCTTCCCAATAATGCAGAGAGCAAAAAAGAGAAATAACAGAAAAATAATAACATGAGGAATAGATGCACAATGTGTAAAGATAACATGGCTATATACACAGGCTACCAGTACTGAGTCGATGTGGAGGAATAAAAGGTAATTGAGGTAGAAATGTATATTATAAATTTTTTAAATGTAACTTTTATTTAACTAGGCATGTCAGTAAAGACCAAATTCATATTTACAATGGCGGCATACCAAAAGGCAAAAGGCACCCTGCGGGGATGCGGACTGGGATTGAAAATAAATTCAATAAAAATATAGGACAAAACACACATCACTACAAGAGACACTACATAAAGAGAGACCTAAGACGACAACGTAGCATGGAAGCAGCACATATTTCATGGTATATACAGTGGGGCAAAAAAGTATTTAGTCAGCCACCAATTGTGCATGTTCTCCCACTTAAAAAGATGAGAGAGGCCTGTAATTTTCATCATAGGTACACTTCAACTATGACAGGCAAAACGAGAGAAAAAAATCCAGAAAATCACATTGTAGGATTTTTTATGAATTTATTTGCAAATTATGGTGGAAAATAAGTATTTGGTCAATAACAAAAATCTCTCAATACTTTGTTATATACCCATTGTTGGCAATGACAGAGGTCAAACGTTTTCTGTAAGTCTTTGCAAGGTTTTCACACACTGTTGCTGGTATTTTGGCCCATTCCTCCATGCAGATCTCCTCTAGAGCAGTGATGTTTTGGGGCTGTTGCTGGGCAAAACACAGACTTTCAACTCACTCCAAAGATTTTCTATGGGGTTGAGATGTGGAGACTGGCTAGGCCACTCCAGGACCTTGAAATGCTTCTTACGAAGCCACTCCTTCGATGCCCGGGCAGTGTGTTTGGGATCATTGTCCTGCTGAAAGACCCAGCCATGTTTCATCTTCAATGCCCTTGCTGATGGAAGGAGGTTTTCACTCAAAATCTCACGATACATGGCCCCATTAATTCTTTCCATTCTTCCCTACAAAAAATATAGATTAAAACTATTGGTGTAAATAGTATGGTTTGGAGCTTTTCATGAGGCATTCTAACTCAGGTGAGCAAAACCTAGAGACTTCCTTAACATTAGAGATCGCGCACAAGCTGTTGTTAAAAAAAGACACACACCTCCCCCTTAACCTTACCCAAAGTTGCCGTTCAGTTTTGACAATGCATAGAAAAACCAGCTAGATGTACAGTATATTGTCCATGTTCAGCCATGACACCGAGAAACGTGGAATATTACAGTTATTCAGGTTCCGTTGATGGGATAGTCTCAAACAGAGCTTGTCCAGTTTGTTCTCTAGTGATTGTATGTTCAGCAATAGAATGGAGGGTAGAGGCGGTTTATTTACTCGCCAACGTAGTCTCATCAGGGAGCCTACTCATGTGCCTCTCTTGCTCCGTTTCTTTCGAATCCTGGGGAGTAGGCCTTGATCCGGAGTGAGCAGTACATACATCCACAGCTGCCGACTCGTTGAAGTAGAAATCTTTGTTCAAATCGAGGTTAGTGATTGCTGTTCTGATGTCCAGAAGCTGTTTTTGGTGATATGAAATGATAGCGGAAATGTTATCGACAAAAAACGTTCAGATCAGTGTAAAAAGTCCACACACTTTTTCTCTTTTAGGTTGAGAAATACCCATCGCAAAGAGCAAATATTAACACGGATTTAGCAGGTTTCACAAAACGGGCTGTCCCGTTTTGAACATGCTTTACATTTGTGATCTAATTGCATAAATATTATAACGTACAGTATTTTAAGACATGGGTAACAACTGCCACATGAATGTTTTCAAATCATTGATTATGTATTTTGACAACCACAGTATTGACATTTAGTGAAAACGGATTTGTTTACTGCAGGTTTTTTTAATTCTCCCATAGCATCCATTGTGTGTTGCATCACCTATCACCCTACCTAAAGTAGTTTATTGGTGAACTGTTGAAATCATGGACATTTTATGATTATTGTAATTCAATAGTTGGAACATAGTGGGCAGCACTTTGAATACATTGTTGTTTGACATGACAACAAATGAATGAATGGGAGGAATAATAGATAGACGACTTGCAAGTAGCAGACAGAGTAAACTACAAAAATGGACATTACACTCGCCAGTGTTGCTTATCACATTTAACAAACCAAACCGTGCATCAATTCCAGGTATATAGTAAAATACAGTATACTGCACAGCCCTATATCATAACGGCATGCATACTGTATGTTTGACGTAAGACATCAATTTAAGTTTTTGTCCTTGGTATAACCTCAACATAATTGAGTGAGGAAAAGATCATGAGAAAATTTGTGTTGGTAATATCTTTTGTATCATACACATAATTGTAAAGTAAATATATGGATACTGTTTTTGCTTTAGAGCAACAAGAAAAGGTTAGAAATACTCCTTGAATCATGTCTCCCTTCCTTTCTATTAGATATACATCTGTAGCCTAGTGTGTGTTGCTGTCACATTGAATAAAGTAGCTTGGCATTTCAAAATGCTTTGAAGAATGTTTTAGGGTAATAAATAATATATCTGTTCCTGGACTTCAAGACCTCTTGTGGAAGTGAACCGTAAACATCAAGTTGATGAATCTTCGGTGGAATTTCAGTTTCAAGTGCCTGCTGGATGTTAAATTCAAAACAATTTGTTACATTTAAAAATACACTATAAAGTTAGAATCAATTTACCAGGCCAGTTTCAGTGATCAGTGCAATTTTGTCCAAACCATGTCAGCGATCAGTTCAGTGTTTTCCAAACCATTTCTGTAATTCAATGCATCCATTGGTTTCCAACTATAAAAGAAAACGTCATCTGTAAAATTCAATAATTCATGACACGTCAAATATGTTATATAATACTGCATAGCAACTAGTCTCTGCGGAGGGAAAGGTCACTTAGCCAATAAATTAATTGCCTCAGTAGATTCCTATTATTGTATTCCATTTAACCATCACTTTCATCCAAAGCGACTTACAGTCATGCATGCATTTGTGTGGCCCCTGGAATCAAACCCACAACTCTAGCGGTGCAAACACTGTGCTCTACCAACTGAGCCATACAGGACCACTTGTATTTTACTTGCTCTCTCTCTCCCCCTCCCGCTACCTCTCTTACTCCTCCCTCTCTCTTCCCCCCTCATTTTCTCCCCCTCATCCCTATCTTGCCATGGTTGCCACGTCTAGCTAAAATGTACAGCCCAATGACTACTCAAAACCCACCCTCAAGGCCTGAAAATTAGCCCCAATTCTTTTCCACAGCAGTTGCCACATTTATCCAATAAACCCGTTTTCCATAATGTTAACGAGCAAATTAAAAAGGAATCTCAATGTAACTTCTAACGACTTAAGAAACAAAATTTCAAATGAACAATTATTGCGAGATAATGTGACTAAAGGAATTTGAATATGTCGCAAGAGAAAAGATAATTCACCCTTATTAAACTTCAAAAAAAGAATGTTAGGCTATTTTCTGGCAATTGTGCTGTTATTATGTGCCAGATGTTAAGACTACAAGCTGTTGTAAATGGCCTATTTGCGAGATTAACTTGTCATTTCAATAGCCATAGGCTAGGCCTACTGACTACAATCTGGGTTTGTGATTGTAATTCAACTTTACCATGGTTTGGTTAGCTAGATGCAGGTATACTATTGCCCCTGATAGGCCTACATCTAATGTCAGATAGCCTACAGTAGCCTAGGCAAGATGTAAGATGAACAATTTAATAGCTTGCTTAGTTCAAATTGATAGACAAATTTATTCAACATGAACAGCGATGTGATTTCGAGGTAAGAAGCGCTTCCATTGCCCAATAGCCTGCTGGAATAAGCTACTGAGGATGGGGTCGTAGTTTCAATCACTGAATCAAATATTAAATTATGAGTATGAACTGAATAGGTCTATTCTTGTCAACAACAGCCAGTGTTTTTGTTTTAACCTGCAGCCTAATCTGACTGACTGTTACCTTTAATCTAATACAATGTAACACCAGCTGATCTGCAATTGGGAATGAACTGTGACCATGATCACAATTGACAACTTCCAATTTCATTAACTAAACATGTACAACAGCTGAAGAACATACAGTACGCACATCTTTGTACTTCTTGCAGGTGCTGGAGTTCTAGGTGAATTAATAGAAGAAAAGGAAAACAATGTACACTGCTGCTCATGCTCCCATGTGATTTTATGTTAGGCATCCATATCCCAGGTGAGGGTGGAAGGTCCAATATGTAGGGGCAGTTTTCACTGACATCACTTCCTGAAACAGGAGGTAAAAATGTATAACATAGGTTCACAATATCAACAATCAATGTATTATAATAAATGACCATACACAAGGAAAGTGATAAATATTTACAGTAATATACATTACCAGTCAAACTTTTGGACACACCTACACATTCAAGGGATTTTATTTATTTAGACTATTTTCTACACTGTAGAATAATAGTGAAGACATCAAAACTATGAGTAACACACATGGAATCATGTAGTAAACAAAGTGTTAAACAAATATAAATATATTTGATGTTTTAGATTCTTCAAAGTAGCCACCCTTTGCCTTGATGACAGCTTTGCACACTCTTGGCACTCTCTCAACCAGCTTCATAGGAATGCTTTTCCAAAAGTCTTGATAGAGTTCCCACATATGCTGAGCACTTGTTGGCTGCTTTTCCTTCACTCTCCAGTCCAACTCATCCCAAACCATCTCAATTGGGTTGAGGTCGGGAGATGCAGTACTCCATCACTCTCCTTCTTGGTCAAATAGCCCCTTACACAGCCTGGATGTGTGTTATGTCATTGTCCTGTTGAAAAACAAATGATAGCCCTACTGAGCGCAAACCAGATGGGATGGCATTTCACTGCAGAATGCTGTGGTAGCCATGCTGGTTAAGTGTACTTTGAATTCTAAATAAATAACAGACAGTGTCACCAGCAAAGTACCCCCACACTATAACACCTCCTCCTCCATACTTTACGGTGGGAACCACACATGCGGAGAGCATCCGTTCACTCACACCACGTCTAACAAAGACACGGCGGTTGGAACCAAAAATCTCAAATTTGGACTCATCAGACCAAAGGACTGATTTCCACCGGTCTAATGTCCGTTGCTCATGTTTCTTGGACCAAGCAAGTCTCTTCTTCTTATTAGTGTCCTTTAGTAGTGGTTTCTTTGCAGCAATTCGGCCACGAAGGCCTGATTCACACAGTCTCCCCTGAACAGTTAATGTTGAGATGTGTCTGTGACTTGAACTCTGTGAAGCATTTATTTGGGCTGCAATTTCTGAGGCTGGAAACTCTAACTTATCCTCTGCAGCAGAGGAAATGCTGGGTCTTCCTTTCCTGTGGCGGTCCTCATGAGAACCAGTTTCATCATAGCGCTTGATGGAATGCACTTGAAGAAATTTGAGAAGTTCTTGACATTTTCCACATTGTCTGACCTTCGTGTCTTAAAGTAATGATGGATTGTCTTTTCTAGTTGCTGATTTGTAAAAGAGACCTTGGTCTCAGTCAGTGTTCCTTTTTGAAATAAAGGTATAATGAATTGAGCTGTTCTTGCCATAATATATTTTACCAAATAGGGTTATCTTATGTATACCCTCCTTACCTTGTGACAACACAACTGATTGGCTCAAACGCATTAAGAAGGAAAGAAATTCCACAAATGAACTTTTAACAAGGCACATCTGTTAATTGATAAGCATTCCAGGTGACTATCTCATGTAGCTGGTTTTAGAGAATGCCAAGAGTGTGCAAAGCTGTCATCAAGTCAAAGGGTGGCTATTTTAAGAATCTCAAACATAAAATATATTTTGATTTAACACTTTTTTGATCACTACATGATTTCATATGTGTTATTTCATAGTTTTGAGGTCTTCACTATTATTCTACAATGTAGAAAATAGTAGTAATAGCGAAAAAACCTGGAATGAGTAGGTGTGTCCAAACTTTGGACTGGTACTGTATATACACACTTTTAAATTAGGATAAAAAAACACAATATTTTTTATATTTTGGAAGTATAAAAACAGTTTTATGTCAAACTCCTCGTTAAGGCCAAGCAAAGACAGTGTGTTTTATTTAACCTTTTTTTTAATCTAGGAAAATCAGTTAAGAACAAATTCTTATTTACAATGACAGCCTACCCCAGCCAAACCCTACAGGACTCCCAATCACTGCTGGTTGTCATACAGCCTGGAATTGTACCACTGTCTGTAATGATGCCTCTAACACTGAGATGCAGTGCCTTACACCACTGCACCACTTGGGAGCCCGAGTGTTAAGCCGGTGGATCCAGAAAGATCCCCTTTGAAGAAGTTTCCTCTCAATGTCCCATCTTGACCATTTCTATTCCAATGCATCTCAGAGAACTAATAGGATGTCCAGCTTGTACAAAATGTCTCACCTGCCCGTATATTGCGGAGGTGCTCACTGATCTTGGTCTTAAGAATTCTACAGGTTTTCCCTATGTAAGACAGACCACAAACATTTCACCATGTAAATAATATTGGTGTCATGGAGGTAATCAGGCATTTGATCTTAAATCTTTGTCCTGTGTGGGGTGGGTAAATGAGTCACATTTGTACGTGAAACTGCATTGGGCACAATGGCCACATTTGTAGTTGCCTTCTGGAACCTTGTCCAAGAAAGTTTCCCTTTTCTCTGATGGATAATCAGATTTGTCCACAATATCCTATTTGTCACGCCCTGACTTTAGAGAGCCTTTTTATTTCTCTATTTGGTTAGGTCGGGTGTGATTTGGGTGGGCATTCTATTTTATCTATTTCTTTGCTGGCCGGGTATGGTTCCCAATCAGAGGCAGCTGTCTATCGTTGTCTCTGATTGGAGATCATACTTAGGCAGCCTTTTTTCCACCTTTAGTTTGTGGGATCTTGTTTGTGTGTAGTTGCTTTCTGCACTGCATGTAGCTTTACATTCATTTTTGTATTTTGTTGTTTTTTCAGTATCATTTAATAAAAGTAAAATGTACGCCTACCACCCTACACCTTGGTCCAATCCATCTTTCAACGAACGTGACACTACTAAGCGATATGGAATTATTTTAAGGTCATACCAAGGATAATTTTGCTCTCTGATTTTACATTTTAAGACTCCTTGAAGTATAAAAAATAGGGGGAAGCCCTCTCCCCCCACAGCACTTACTCACTCACTGTCACCCCCTGACTATAGAGAGCTTTTTATGTCTCTATTTTTGGGTTGGTCAGGGTGTGATTTGGGTGGGCATTCTATGTTCTTTTTCTATGTGATTGTATTTGTTTGTTTTGGCTGTGTATGGTTTTTAATTAGGGACAGCTGTCTATCGTTGTCTCTGATTGAGAACCATACTTATGTAGCTTTTCCCCACATGTGGGTAGTTGTTTTCTGTTTTGTGTCTTTCTGCACCTGACAGGACTGTTTCGGTTTTCATTCATTCTCTTTGTTATTTTGGTTATTTCAGTGTTCAGTTCAAATAAAGTATGAGCACGTACCACGCTGCGCTTTGGTCCTCTCCTTCCAACAGCCATTACACCCACTCACTAAGAAACAGGCTCCCTCAATGCCTGTTAGTCAGCAGCAGCAGGTCACAGTGAAATATATATTTTTAAAAAGACCTGCAACCCTCGATCAATACATTTTCCCCAGCGACATAGATTTCAAAGTAGCCCAATTTTACAGGAAAACCGTTTACATGGCAACCCAGTATCTTTCTCTGCGGTTACCCCCACCTGGCTTGCCCAGCGCCCATGTCTTGGCCGGTTTGCCCAGGTGGGACGCTAGGTGGTGCCCCTAGAGGGGGGGGGGGTACTGTCACCCGTGCTCCCGCTCTTCCCCACTGGCGAACGAGAGCACCAGGCTGCCCTGCATCACGCACTCCTGCCATCTATTACGCACACCTGCCCTCCCTCGTCACGCGCATCAGCGACATTAGACTCACCTGGACTCCATACCTGCTTCGTCTCTCCACCATCATCCCATTTGACAGAATGCAACTTACGAATCATCGGGGAGTACTGGCGTTCCGGTTGGGAAGACATCGGCTCTGTGTCGCCGCCGATGGAACCGGGAGTGCCTAGCCAGCTCGTCGGGCTTCTCCTTGCCCCGGTTGGCTCGGATGGCGCACATCCCACGTTGGGCCTCATCCGGATCGTCAGGTCTTGTTCGCCCAGCCGGTCCAGGAGTTTTTTGTTGTTGTTGTTGTTGTTGTTGTTGGTGACGTCGGGGTGGATTCTGCCACCGATGGAACTGGGGGTGCCTAAGCCAGCCCGTCGGGTTTCCACGATCTGGCTGGCTTGAGAGGTTTCCTCTTCTCGATTGGCTCGGCGGGTTTCAATTCAACGTCACACTCCACTGGATCTTTGGGCTCCCTCTCTGCAGCGGAATCGACAGGCATTTTGCCTCAGCCGGATCGTCGGGCTTCCATGCCTCAGCCGGCTCGCCAGTCTCCCATGCTCTTGCCGGTTCGTTGGGCTGTCACGCTCGGCCGCTTCGCCCAGGTGGGAGGCGGGGGGTGCCCCTAGAGGGAGGGGGGGGTACTGTCACGTCTGCTCCCGCTCTCCCCCCTTGCACTTGAGGGTGCCAGGCTGCCCTGCATCACGCACTCCTGCCATCTATGCACACCTGCCTTCCCTTGTCACGCGCATCAGCGATATTAGACTCACCTGGACTCAGTCATAACCTGTTTATTTCCTCCCCTATATTTGTCAGTTTCCTTGCTCTGTTCCCTGCTGCTGCATTAATTATTTTTTGCCTGTATTACTCGTTTGCTGACGCCGTTCCTGTCTCGTTTCATGTCCGTTCCTTATTAAATGTTTGACTCCACGTACCTGCTACGTCGCTCCAGCGTCATCCCATGTGACACCCCCCCCCCATATTGCTCTCTCTTTCTCTCTCTTTCACTCTCTCTCTCTTTCTCTCTCATAAATGTGGTGATTCACAGCTTTGATTTTGAACAAGCTATTAATATTAATGTTCTGTTTTCAGTGTAATAAACATTGACATGAGAATGTGCCTAAGGCAGGGACTTCTAATGAGAAAATGAAATTAGTTTTTCGGCTGACTGATCAGAAACATTTTTTACATTATAATCAAGCATTTATTTGACATGATTTGTTTGTGTGTGTGTGTTTCTCTCTCTTTCTTTGTGTATTGCTTAATGCATAGAGTGCATGTAAGTTGGTAATGTGCCCAGCTGTGTGCATTTGGTTGATAGGCCGTGAGTGCATCTGCTTTTACACAACACAGTACATGTGTTTTTACTTTTTTTTTAAATACTTGAATCCCAGATTTTATGTAGCCTGTGACATTTTCCAACCTTTATGTGTAGGAATTAGCACAAACCCTCCCTGTCAGTGTGAACATCTTGTGTAACCTTTCCATTTTCCATTATTCCCTCACTCTGAGGGCAAAGGTCTACGTCTGTGGCCCAATTAACTGGCCTGACATGCAATTTATTCCATCTACATTTAACCGTCCTTCTGCTGGGTTTGAGTGCTACACTTCAACTGGAATGATTGAGTGAAGGAATGAATGAATGAATGAATGCAAATGGTTTGCAGTTTAAGTGGCTGGAGTCCAAGGTCCCATATGTCAAAGCTTATGGACCATGAGTTGCAGTGCTTTTTCTGGATCAAAAAGGGGCTTAGGTGGTGGCCGTGGCAGGGGGCTCGTTGGCCCGTTGGCGAGGCTGAATTTGATAGAACATTTTAGAGGCCCCATCTTGGCAATGTAAACCTATTTCCTGCAATTCTGAACACTTCCCCATGTAGCTGAGAGAAATGTTTGCAGTTTTGAAGCTAATTTCCTGCGTTTCTAAACATTTTGCCATGCATGAGAATGAAAATATTGCAGTTTTAAAGCAAATTTCCTGCGACTCAACTTTTTCTGCCATAGAGCTAAGAGAAAAATATATAGGCAACCTGAAATGTTCATTTCATTTCAATGGCAGAAAGGTTCCTGAGTTGGCCTATAGCCCAATCTAGAAGACCCAGTAAACTGGATGAGGTACAGTACATGCATTTGACATTCCTGCATGATCTGTGTGGCAGGAGCCATATGCAGAATACATTTGTAAAAACCCTGGCTGATATTGTACCGGATGTGTTTTTCAACTGTAGGATATGCTACGGATTTTGAGGACAAATGGGGAGGCGTACACTACCGGTTAAAAGTTTTAGAACACCTACTAATTCAAGGGTTTTTCTTTATTTGACTATTTTCTACATTGTAGAGGGAAGAAAAGCAGATGGCCCAAAGTATTTGCAGCCACTCGACATCAGTGTAAATCGTGCATTTAAGGTGGCGCTCCTTGTTCAGTGGGAGGCTTGGATGACAAGTGGGGAGAAATCCTTCACTAAAACGGGCCGCAGGCGAAGAGCATCTTATGGTCAAGTCTGCCAGTGGGTCCCGACAGCGTGGAGCATTGTGAAAAAATCCACTATCATCAACGGGTTTTGAAAGGCTGGACTGCTGTGTGTTGAAGGGGCAGCATGAGCTCAGCGGGGTATTTGCCTCCGGATGAAAGTGAAGAGAGCGACAATGAAAATGATCCAACATCGGATTAAGCACGTGGAGGCCACACACACTTCTGAGCCTCATTTTGACTTGTTTTAAGGACATTACATCAAAGTTGGATCAGCCTGTAGTGTGGTTTCCACTTTAATTTTGAGTGTGACTTCAAATCCAGACTTCCATGGGTTGTTAAATTTGATTTCCATTGATCATTTTTGTGTGATTTTGTTTTTTCTCCATTTGTTTGGGGGGGGGGGTGTTAGAATACCATTTTGGTATTTTGTATATAGTTATTCTATTCAAAATGTATAACTTCACCACTTGGGTACATTTGGGCTATTTGTGTGGGACACCTGGGTGACTTCATGATAAATGTAATGTAGCACACTCAATTTGGAAGTTATCATTCTGAAACTTTGCACAAGTACTGTTGCCCTCTTATGTTTTTCACTGAAATTGTCCCCATCATCCTAACTGAATGTTTGTTTTGTCTTGTTCATTTTAAAGATGATGATACAACAATAAGAATGAAAACTGTTTTTTTCATTGTATTATCTAAACCAGATATATTTTGGTCCTTCTGTAGCTCAGTTGGTAGAGCATGGCGCTTGTAACGCCAGGGTAGTGGGTTCGATTCCCGGGACCATCCATACGTAGAATGTATGCACACATGACTGTAAGTCGCTTTGGATAAAAGCGTCTGCTAAATGGCATATATTATTATTATTATTATATTATATATTGTGTTATATTCTCCTACATTCAATTCACATTTACACAAATTTCAAATCAAATCAAGAATATGCATATCCTTGGTTCTGATCTTGAGCTACAGGCAGTTATATTTGGGTATGTCTGCAGGCGGAAATGGAAAAAAGTAAGGGGTAGCTGTAAGAGGTTTTTAAACAAATCAAAATATATTTTATATTATATTTTATATTTAACATTCTTTGCCTTGATGACAGCATTGCACACTCTTGGCATTCTCTCAACCAGCTTCATAGGGATGCTTTTCCAACAGTCTTGAAGGAGTTCCCACGTATGCTTATCCCAAACCATCTCAATTTGGTTGAGGTCGGGGGAATGTGGATGACCGGGTCATCTGATGCAGCACTCCATCACTCTCCTTCTTGGTAAAATAGCCCTTACACAGCCTGGAGGTGTGTTGGGTCATTGTCCTGTTGAAAAACAAATGATAGTCTCACGAAGTCCAAACTAGATGGGATGGCGTATCGCTATAGAATGCTGTGGTAGCCATGCTGGTTAAGTGTTCTAAATAAATAACAGACAGTGTCACCAGCAAAGTACCCCCACACCATAACACCTCCTCCTCCATACCTTACGGTGGGAACCACACATGCGGACAGCATCCGTTCACTCACACCACGTCTCACAAAGACGTAATGTACTTAATTGTTACCCAGAAATTATTTTGATAAAAACGGCTGCATTGGACCTTTAAAATGCTCTTAATATATTCAATTATAATTCCAGTTTTAGCAGGGAGCATCTGTCTTTAATTTCCGCTCTGATTTATATTTCTCCTGCTACGGACCAATACCGGGGTATCCTGTTCATTAGCGTCAGTTAGGCGCTCCAGCAGAGTTCAAAGTGTTTTCCTATCTGGAGATGTATAGGAAGATTAAAATAACTAAAACCTATGCTGAGTATGCAGAACCTCCCTCTGTGCCATTTTGGAGAAATGGTGCCGTCATCAGGCAGAACAAAGGCTTGTTTATTGCTGTTTTATATAATTTCTTCTCGTGTTCCTATGACGAGGGCGTGCTGTGATCATGTCTGTTTGATAAAACCAAAATCACGGCACTGTAGGCCTGGAGAGACCCTGTTATTTAACATAACACCAGCGCATAAACACACAATGCTTTAATATTATATTACACTACATACTAGAGGTTGACCGATTAATCGGCATGGCTGATTAATTAGGGCCAATTTCATTTTTGGACGCAGATTATTGCAATCCACGAGGAGACTGCGTGGCAGGCTGACCACCTGTTACGCGAGTGCAGAAGCCATGGTAAGTTGTTAGCTGGCATTAAACTCTTAGAAAAAACGATCAATCTTTAACATAATCACTAGTTAACTACACATGTTTGATCATATTACTAGTTTAACTAGCTTGTCCTACGTTGCATATAATCAATGCAGTGTCTGTTAATTTATCATCGAATCACAGCCTACTTCGCCAAACGGGTGATGATTTAACAAAAGCTCTCTCACAAAAAAAGAACAATCGTAGCCCCAATGTACCTAACCATGAACATCATTGCCTTTCTTAAAATCAATATACAATATATTTTTAAACCTGTATATTTAGTTTAAATAAATGAATGTTAGCAGGTAGTATTAACTAGGGAAATTGTGTCACTTCTCTTGCGTTCAGCGTAAGCAGAGTCAGGGTATATGCAGCAGTTTGGGCCACTTGGCTCATTGTGAACTGTGTGAAAACCATTTCTTTCTAAACAAAGACCGTAATTAATTTGCCAGAATTTTACATAATTATGACATATAATTGAAGGTTGTGCAATGTATCAGCAATATTTAGACTTAGGATTACCACACGGTCTATAAAACACGGAACGGTTCCGTATTTCACAGTAAGAATTTTTTATTTTTTTAAATCGAAATTATAGTTTCCGGATTTGACCATATTAATGACCTAAGGCTCGTATTTCTGTGTTTTTATTATATTATAATTAAGTTTATGATTTGATATTTGATAGAGCAGACTGACTGAGTGGTGGTAGGCAGCAGCAGGCTCCTAAGCTTTCATTTAAACAGCACTTTCCTGCGTTTGCCAGCAGCTCTTCGCAATGCTTGAAGCACAGCGCTGTTTATGACTTCAAGCCTATCAACTCCTGAGATTAGGCTGGCAATACTATAGTGCCTATAAGAACATCCAATAGTGAAAAGTATATGAAATACAAATGGTATAGAGAGAAATAGTCCTATAAATTCCTATAATAATTACAACCTAAAACTTCTTTACTGGGAATATTGAGGACTCATGTTAAAAGGAAACACCAGCTTTCATATGTTCTCATGTTCTGAGCAAGGAACCTAAACGTTAGCTTTTTTACATAGCATATATTGCTCTTTTACTTTCTTATTCAACACTGTGTTTTTGCATGATTTAAACCAAATTGAACATGTTTCATTATTTATTTGAGACTACATTTACTTTATTTATGTATGATATTAAGTTAAAATAAAAGTGTTCATACAGTATTGTTGTAATTGTCATTATTACAAATATATAGAAATCGTCCGATTAATCGTTATCTGTTTTTTGGGTTCCTCCAATAATCAGTATCTGTATCTGCTTTGAAAAAAATCATAATCGGTCGACCTCTACTAGAGACAGCTACATGAGTTGCTTTGCTTCACCTGCAGTTCAATTTGGAATGATACTTCTTTTAACTCTAAGCCACTACATAGAATTAGATCAAGGAAGCCCTACAGTTGCACTGATGAGTTTGATGACTGAACTATTTTACCCGAATGACTTATGCTTTCACTTATAGAAAGGGAAAACATTTATCTCTCTGTGTAGTCATGCAGTGTCAGCATTAACTAGTCGGTACATGGATTTGTTGAATAGGCCTATTATAAAAGGCTATAGTTAGAAGTCTATAGTTAGACTTGGCATTTAAAAAAAGTTTGCAGTAAAACTGTTTGAAAGCCGAGGTGATAACTGATTTGCATTTAGGCACCACTGTTGCTGACAGTCAAGTTCAGTCTTGTTTTGAAAACATTAGCTAGCATGTGTCCTTTATTTATGATCTCTCTCTGAATTGATGAACAGCAGTCATCTTCTTAAGAAGAAACTATAGAACCATTTTTCTTTTAAAGAGGTGCTTAAGATAAAACGCTGAAAGGGCAGAACGGCACATCTGGAATTAGCTAGTAGCTGTGGAGGCATGCAGACCTGCTGCCGTAGAAAGCTGCCTTCACTGCACTCTCCTCCTACAGTAGTCACAGTGCTCTCTGTTCTCTGCTCCCATACCAGCTGACATGGTACAGTATGTCCTGCTATGCATGCTTCACTGGCTCTGTCTAAGCCCTCTGACTGTCCGTTTGCTGCTGGGACAGAGCAGGGCTGGGGAGAGTTCCTTTCAGACCACAGGACCAGAGAGGGCTTGCCAGGACACGGCTAGGTGACAGATGTAGTGTGAGGAAGGATCTAACCTTTGTGTTCTACTACCTAGCTCTCTACTTGAGTCTAGACCACACACAGGCACACAGGTGTGTCCAAGCATTCACACAAGCACACATATAGGTTGGGTTAGTGTAAAGGTATTTGCTGTAAGAACAGTGTACTAGTACGTCATTTCAATACTTGTTATTAGTCTCATAGCATAGGGCCACTCTTCCAATGCATAGGCATAATACTCCAAGCTATTTAAAAGCATATGCATTAATGCAAAGTTTATTTTGCTTCGTGTTAAGCCTTTTTCAAAATGCTTGGTTGATTTTAATTATTCACATAGTGTTAACACTCTGCAGTCCCAGTTATACAAAGGATGACACTGGCTTTCACACACAGTGTTTAAATATAATTGTGAATGCTGAATTAAATGTAAAGTCTTACATCGTTCTCAAAAGGTGACACTGCTATAATCTTGTAACTGCTAATTAAAACTACTTGACTAAACTAAAGCCTCCGGTAGCCTCAGCATGTGGAAAGTTACAGTGACGGAGGAAGAAATCACCCAGAGAGAGGATATAAGGTGCATCTGAAATGGCACCCTATTCTCTATATAGCACACACATTTTGACCAGAGCCTGCATAGTTTTACTGTACATAGAAAACCTGGAATTTAAACATATTTATATCAACTGCCAATTTATTTCACCCAAATAACTGTTCTCTTCTCCCTTCTTCCAGGTGCACCTGTCACGCCCTGGCCTTAGTTATCTTTGTTTTCTTTATTATTTTGGTTAGGCCAGGGTGTGACATGGGTGATTTATGTGTTTTGTCTTGTCTAGGGGGTTTTGTAGAATTATGGGGTTGTGTTCTTTTAGGTGTCTTGGTAAGTCTATGGTTGCCTGGATTGGTTCTCAATCAGAGGCAGGTGTTTATCGTTGTCTCTGATTGGGAGCCATATTTAGGCAGCCATATTCTTTGGGTATTTTGTGGGTGATTGTTTCCTGTCTTTGTGTTTTATGCACCAGTTAGGACTGTTACGGTTTTCACCTTTATTGTTTTGTAGTTTGTTCATGTTTGAGTTTTCTTATTAAAGAACCATGAACTATAACCACGCTGCGTTTTGGTCCGCCTCTCCAGGAAGAAAGCTGTGACAGCACCTTATATGCCATTTTACATTATTCCTGTTATTTATTCATCTTTCAAATTTGATTTTCCATCTGGCGTATTGTGCCATAAAGCCTTTCTTTGGTTTGGTGCTATAGATCATTACTCACTTCCTTTCTTCCTCTGGGGGATGTCACTGGTGTTTTTATCCCACAGAACCAAATCCACAGTGAAACATCACCGTTTCCTCTGTGATAAGGTTATTTCGCCCTGCGGTTGCTATGCAACAATGTGAAGTGTTGGCACAACATGATTTTTATCTGTTCCAACAATAAAGGCAGTATTGCGCATAGCAGCAGATATATTACTAGATGTGTGTTTCTAATGTTGCCAGCCAGGATCAGTCTGATGGAACATAAAACAGTTCGATATTAGATTCCCCCCGCTCTCTCTCGTTCTACTTCTTCTTGTTCTAGAATGTGTTCTTCTTCAAAACCATCTGTGTTGCTTTATTCAACCTGACTAACATTTATGGGTTTGGAAATTAAGGCATTATTGATATCCAGTCTCTGTGCCCCCTATAAAAATGTTACTTTTTGAATATTCTTGATTTTCAATATGATTTATTTTTTTGCCATAAATATCGTGCTCATGTTGCATGTTATTATATTTATCAATCTCATAGTCTCTTGTATTTTCACCTGAAGAAACCTTGTAGAAAATCTCTGTAGAGTTGTCAAATCATTCAAATGTTTTCTAGGCTAGATAACAACCAAAAACAGAGCCTGTGTTAAATGAATTCCATTGGGCATGTTTTCATTTTGAACATTTATTTGTTGAAATGGATCTATTATAGATGAGCCTTGGCTGGTATTGTCTCAAACAAGTACAAATATGTGCCATTGAAAATGGATTGATTCTAACAACATTGTGATCAAGTTGACAAATAAAAATGTAGCTTGTCTCTTTTGGTTTCATCAGAGAGCGAGAGCTGCTGTGAAGGTTGTGGGGTGGAGAGGGGTAGACATATAATGGTACTTAAATTAGAAACGTGTATCATTAATCATCCCTTTCTTTCATTGCCTTGACACGTGAGACAAGGAAATCTATGTTTATCTGAGCTGGGAGAATAAATATGAACAACGTCATTTCATGGATTAGTCCCCAAAGAACAGAACAGCCACTCTCTCAGGGTGCACTTTCCAGTCATCACTCAACTGACTAAACAAGCCAATTATTTCTTATACCACAAACATGCCAATTAGTTACAGAAGCTGAAATCTCTGCTACAATGTTTTTTATTATGGTATTGCTGCATTGGGTGACTTGTGTAAGGTGCTGTCAGACAGTATCTCTTCCAGTCCAAAGCAATTGATGTGAGCATCACTGGAGAGAGCAGCTAGGATAGTGTTCTGTTTTGTCAGTGTTCTGTTTGACACTGATGGCCTGTAGAGGATAATTTTTTATCATTTTAGTTGGCTGGTTTTATTTGTGTTATGTAGAATGTAAGATAATAGAGCATTTAAGGTACAGAATAGATGCGCTGGTTTAATTGTTACTATTCTAAATGCCTGTGCTGCAGCAACGCTACATTCATGTGATAAACTCTGATTGTCTGATTACGTGGTTTAGTGCCTGTAAAACTTTTCCCAGAGAGTTTGAAATGTATATATTCTATAGGATTGTCAAATTCACTCTACCTAAGCATTTTATTAGTTGTGATTTGAGAAAGTATTCATACCCCTTGACTTATTCCACATTTTGTTATGTTACAGCCTGAATTCAAAATTGATTAAATATTGCTTTGGTCACCTATCTACACACAATGCCCCCCCATACTGACAAAGTGAAAACATGTTTTTAGAAATCTTAGCAAATTTATTGAAAATTAAATACAGAAATATCTTGTTTATTTAAGTACCTCTTTTCTATGACGCTCCAAATTGAGTTCAGGTGCATCCAATTCCCTTTGATCATCCTTGAGACGTCTTTACAACTTCATTGGAGTCCACCTGTGGCCAATTCAATTGTTTGGATATGATTTGGAAAGAAACACACCTGTTTATATAAGGTCCCACAGTTGACAGTGCATGTCAAGACAGAAACTATACCATGAAGTATACCACTGTCCGCAGATCTCCGAGACAGAATTGCAATGAGGAACATATATGGAAAAGGGTATCAATCCATTTCTAGAGTGTTGAAAGTGTCCAAGAGCACAGTCGTTTCCATCATTAGGAAATTAAACAAATATAATACCCAGACTCTGCCTACAGCTGGCCATCTGACCAAACTGAGCAACCAGGCAAGAAGGACCTTGGTCAGGGAGGTGACCAAAAACCCAATGGCCAATCTGACAGAACTACAGAGTTCCTTGACTGAGATGGGAGAACCTGTTAGAAAGACAACATTCTTTACAGCACTTCACCAATCTGGGCTTTATGGGAGAGAGGCCAGATGGAAGCCACTCCTGAGAAAAAGGCACAACAGCATGCCTGGAGTTTGCAAAAAGGCATGTAAAGGACTCTGAGACCATAAGGCAAAAATGATCTGTGTTCTGATGAGACAACATTTTTACTCTTTGGCCTGAATGCAAAGCGTTATGTCTGGAGAAAACCAGGCACAGCTCATCAACCATCACTACCTTGAATCATGTTGGTAGCAGCATCATGCTAAGGGGATGCTTTTCAGCAGCAGAGACTGGGAGACTGATAAGGATAGAGGGAACAATGAATGGAGCAAAATACTGGCAAATCCTTAATGAGATCCTACTTCAGAGGGCATGCGACCTTAGACTGGGGCGAAGATTTACATTCCAACTGGATAATGACGCCAAGCATACAGCTAAAGCAATGCTAGGAATGCTTCAGAACAAGAATGTGAAAGTCTTTGAGTGGCCCAATCAAAGCCCAGACTGGAATCCCATTGAAAATCTGTGGAAAGCCTTGAAGATTGCTGTTCACCACTGCTCCCCATCTAACTTAACAGAGCTTGAGAAAACTGCAAGGAAGAATGGGAGAAAACCCCAAATCCAGATGTGCAAAGCTGATAAAGATATACTCAAGATGACTCAAAGCTGTAATCACCACCAAAGGTGCTTCTACAAAGTATTGACTCAGTGGTGTGAATACTTACAGTATGTAAATGATATATTTCTGTATTTAATTTTCCATAAATTTGCAAACATTTATAAAAACATTTTTTCACTTGGTCATTATGGGGTATTTTGTGTAGATGGGTGATATTTTTTTAAATTTAAGCGATTTTGAATTCAAGCAGTAACACAACAACGTGGAATAAGTCAAGAGATATGAATAGTTTCTGAAAGCACTCTAGAATAATGATATCATGCTTATTCTAGCCATGTTCTTTATAATATTCATAAAGACTCAATATGAATGTCTTTTGTAATGATGTGAGGTCTGGGGGATCCCCCCATCCCCTCCAACAACATTTCTGTGATTTTCTACTCGAGGTAAAGTGATACAGGTGTACTGTACCGTGCGCCTCTATATAGCTTGCTAAATGTTTTCGGCTGGCAGGCAATGCAACTCCAGGTTATTCAGGAAGGCAGCAGCTGCTGTATTCTCTCTTTTCATACTGACTCAGCATGGGCGTAATTATCGGGCCGTTTTCTTATCTGACTCACTCACCCTTTGGCCTCCTTAAACTCCTCAACTTGTTACCAGTTCTATTATGAAAAGGAAAAGAGGGGAGGTAAAATAATCTCAGTTGGTTTGGTTACATTTTGGTTATGAAGAGTTCATTGTTTTGTTTTTATAGAGCACAGCTGAACTGATTTTTCACCATCTAACATAAAAGACCTAAAAGGATGTTATTTTATAGAACATGGAAAATAAAGTAGCCTAGTGGTTAGTAGTGAATTGCTTTATCGGGTATGATCTCTGCTCAGTGAATCTCCTATACACAGCAGTTCCATTTAATATGTGGTTGCTCTATCTTTTTAGGCATTGACTAACTGTGGAATAGAATGAAATGTCAATGACTCTATCCATCAGCTGGTCAGGCCTAGAGAGATCAAACGTCAGCTGGTCAGGCCTAGAGAGATCAAACGTCAGCTGGTCAGGCCCAGAGAGATCAAACGTCAGCTGGTCAGGCCCAGAGAGATCAAACGTCAGCTGGTCAGGCCCAGAGAGATCAAACGTCAGCTGGTCAGGCCCAGAGAGATCAAACGTCAGCTGGTCAGGCCTAGAGAGATCAAACGTCAGCTGGTCAGGCCCAGAGAGATCAAACGTCAGCTGGTCAGGCCTAGAGAGATCAAACGTCAGCTGGTCAGGCCCAGAGAGATCAAACGTCAGCTGGTCAGGCCCAGAGAGATCAAACGTCAGCTGGTCAGGCCCAGAGAGATCAAACGTCAGCTGGTCAGGCCCAGAGAGATCAAACGTCAGCTGGTCAGGCCCAGAGAGATGGTCAGCTGGTCAGGCCCAGAGAGATCAAACGTCAGCTGGTCAGGCCCAGAGAGATCAAACGTCAGCTGGTCAGGCCCAGAGAGATCAAACGTCAGCTGGTCAGGCCCAGAGAGATCAAACGTCAGCTGGTCAGGCCCAGAGAGATCAAACGTCAGCTGGTCAGGCCCAGAGAGATCAAACGTCAGCTGGTCAGGCCCAGAGAGATCAAAGCACATTTATATGTATTTATTTTGTATTTCACCTTTATTTAACCCTGTAGGCCAGTTGAGAACAAGTTCTCATTTACAACTGCGACCTGGCCAAGATAAAGCAAAGCAGTGCGACACAAAAAAACAACACAGAGATACACATGGAGTAAACAAACGTACAGTCAATAACACAATAGGAAAACAATTCTATATACAGTGTGTGCAAATGAGGTAAGATTAGGGAGGTAAGGCAATAAATAGGCCATAGTGGCGAAGTAATTACAATTTAGCAATTAAACACTGGAGTGATAGATTCTGTACACTTCTGGCCCCTCTTTGGACACTGTGTTACCTAACCTCCAGACGAGCTTCAATGCCATACAACTCTCCTTCCATGGCCTCCAACTGCTCTTAAACGCAGGGAAAACTAAATGCATGCTATTCAACCGATCCCTGCCCGCACCTGCTCGCCCTTCCAGCATCACTACTCTGGACAGCTCTGACTTAGAATATGTGGACAACTATAAATACCTACCGTAAATGCTGGACTATTAAGCCACCTGAATATAAACCGCACCCACTGAATTATTAAAAAATATGTATTTTGTACATAAATAAGCCGCACTTCTCTATAAACCGCAGGTGCCTACCGGTACATTGAAACAAATTAACTTTACACAGCCTTTAAACGAAACACGGCTTGTAACAAAAATAAATATGCTTTAAGAAACACAGCTTTAATTTTTGTTACAACAGTAGCCTACCAAGAAAGTCATTGGTCACTATCTTCCTCCTCCTGTGCACTGAAACCACTGAATAGCCTCAGAATTGCTTCATCCGATGTTGGACCGCTGCCCTCTTCAACACGCAGCAGTCCAGCCTTTCGAAACCCGTTGATGATAGTGGATTGTTTGACAATGCTCCACGCTGTCAGCAGCTCTATTTCCTTTTCCAACAGCCAGATCGATCGCCTTCAACTTGAAAGCTGCATCATATGTATTTCTCTGTGTCTTTGCCATGATGAGGGTGACAAAATGACTACCGTAATCAGAATGATGGGAAGTTTGAGCGCGCTCGATTAACGTCACATTATGTGACGGTGCTCAGTTTTTTGGCGGCATGAATCTTGTGAAAGCGGGAAAAATCCATAAATTAGCCACGTCATTGTATAAACCGCGAGGTTCAACGCGTGGGAAAAAAGTAGCGGCTTATAGTCCGGAAATTACGGTAGTTGTCTGGTTAGACTGTAAACTCTCCTTCCAGACTCACATTAAGCATCTCCAATCCAAAATGAAATCTAGAATTGGCTTCCTATATTTTTAATTTTTTAAATTTTACCTTTATTTAACCAGGCAAGTCAGTTAAGAACATATTCTTATTTTCAATGACGGCCTGGGAACAGTGGGTTAACTGCCTGTTCAGGGGCAGAACGACAGATTTGTACCTTGTCAGCTCGGGGGTTTGAGCTCGCCACCTTCCGGTTACTAGTCCAACACTCTAACCACTAGACTACGCTGCCACAACAAAGCATCCTTCACTCATGCTGCCAAACATACCCTCGTAAAACTGACCATCCTACCGATCCTCGTCTTTGGTGATGTCATCTATAAAATAGCCTCCAACACTCTACTCAACAAACTGGATGCAGTCTATCACAATGTCGTTTTGTCACCAAAGCCCCATACACTACCCACCATTGCGACCTGTAATCTTTCGTTGGTTGGCCCTCGCTTCATACTCGTCGCCAAACCCACTGGCTACAGGTTATCTACAAGTTTCTTCTAGGTAAAGTCCCGCCTTATCTCAGCTCACTGGTCACCATAGCAGCACTCACTCGTAGCACGTGCTCCAGCAGGTATATCTCACTGGTCACCCCCAAAGCCAATTCCTCCTTTGGTCATCTTTCCTTCCAGTTCTCTGCTGCCAATGACTGGAACAAACTGCAAAAATCTCTGAAGCTGGAGACTCATATCTCCCTCACTAGCTTTAAGCACAAGCTGTCAGAGCAGCTCACAGATCACTGCACCTGTACATAGCCCATCTGTAAACAGCCCATCTATCTACCTACCTCATCCCCATACAGTATTTATTTACTTATCTTGCTCCTTTGCACCCCAGTATCTCTACTTGCACATTCATCTTCTGCACATCTACCATTCCAGTGTTTAATTGCTATATTGTAATTACTTCGCCACCATGGCCCATTTATTGCCTTAACTTCCTTATCTTACCTAATTTGCACTCACTGTATATAGACTTTTTGTTTTATAATTGACTATGTTTTGTTTATTCCATGTGGTGTTGTATGTGTCGAAATAAATAAATAAAGGTGAAAAATAAATAAATAAATACATAAATGTGCTTTGATCTCTCTGGGCCTGACCAAAACATAAAAAATAAGAGATGTGCAGAAGATGAATGTGCAAGTAGAGATACTGGGGTGCAAAGGAGCAATAAATAAATAATTAAATAACAATATGGGGATGAGGTAGTTATTTACAAATGGGCTATGTACAGATGCAGTGCTACGGGTGGGTGCTGCTATGGTGACCAGTGAGCTGAGATAAGGCGGAGCTTTACCTAGCAAAGACTTATAGATGACCTGGAGCCAGTGGGTTTGGCGACGAATATGAAGCGAGGGCCAGCCAACGAGAGCATACAGGTCACAGTGGTGGGTAGTAAATGGGGCATTGGTGACAAAACGGAATGCACTGTGATAGACTGCATCCAATTTGCCGAGTAGAGTGTCAGAGGCTATTTTATAAATGACATCGCCGAAGTCAAGGATTGGTAGGATAGTCAGTTTTACGAGGGTATGTTTGGCAGCATGAGTGAAGGATGCTATGTTGCGAAATAGGAAGCCAATTCTAGATTTCATTTTGGATTGGCAATGCTTAATGTGAGTCTGGAAGGAGAGTTTACAGTCTAACCAGACACCTAGGTATTTGTAATTCTCCACATATTCTAAGTCAGAACCGTCCAGAGTAGTGATGCTGGACAGGCGGACAGGAGTGGGCATTGATTGGTTGAAGAGCATGCATTTAGTTGTACTTGCATTTAAGAGCAGTTGGAGGCCACAGAAGGAGAGTTGTATGTCATTGAAGCTCATCTGGAGGTTAGTTAACACAGTGTCCAAAGAAGAGCCAGAGGTATACAGAATGGTGTCGTCTGCGTAGAGGTGGATCAGAGAATCACCAGCAGCAAGAGCAACAACTTGAACTTATTGATCTTAATCCTATTACATTTCATAAAAGTGTTTATAGAGCCTTTATTAGTCATTTATTTCAATTAGGGTAATATAAGAACACAGTTATTGCTAGGGTCTTTCATTTTGGTCAGATTGTTACCTTGCCCAATAGTTTCACTATCTAATCAAGTTCCAAACTGTTGTGTAATTGCAGTGAATATTCTGATGATACTTCAGAGTTTGTGCAGGCATACATGACTCCATTGTTTGTCTCAATCTGTTAACTGCAATAGCCAAGTTTATTAAGCTCTACAAAAGAGATGTTCAGAGAGGATAAACAAATCCTCATATTGTGAGACTGAAAATATGTTGTATGATAAATGATAATGGAGTTATTATAGCATACTCATGTCACTATGGGGACTGTAGATAGCCAGTGTTTGTGAAAATATGCGAGAGTCTGGAAGCAAGTATAGGGGTTGAGTGAGTGTTTTAATAAATAAACAAAACAATAAACACGAAACACAAACAACGCACCGACATGAAACAGAGTCAATAACACCTGAGGAATGAACCAAGGGGAGTGACAGATATAGGCAAGATAATCAAGGAGGTGATGGAGTCCAGGTGAGTGTTATGAGGTGCAGGTGAGCGAGACATTGGTGACAGGTGTGTGAGATAATTAGCAGCCTGATGACCTAGAGGCTGGAGAGGGAGTATACGTGACATTTACTTTGTGAATAGCTTATGGTTTGAGTCTGATAAATTGAGCTCTAACAACTCAGTGAGGCTTAGATATTGATGTGATATAATCCTCAGTGATGGTAGTTTGGGAGTTAACTGTGTATGTACAATATTTCATTAGTAGATGTGAGATCACCATAGAAAGGGTAGATAGAGTAGCAGGATTTCAAATTCTCATTCAGCCTCTAACTACCCCTAAAGAGCTGCAGCTGGACTCCTCTGGTCTTTCAGACACTGTTTAGCCAGCTGTTTGTGGTCTTGCATCACGCTTCCATGTCACAAACAGTCTCGCCTCTGTTTTGTACCTCTCTCTCCTTTAAAAAAAACAAACTCCATGATAGGAGATTTCTTGAAAACCAAACCGTATGGACACTCATCACTCATACTTCTTTTGAGAAAACAGTGAAGTGTAGCGAGAGGTCTGGAGATAGACAAAGCAGGTATTTTTAGCAGTGCTGTCATCAAGCTAGGGATCCACTGCCAGAGCGTCACCACTTGACCTTGACCTGTTTCTAAGTGAGGATCAGCTCAACTTAACCAGTAAACAAATAAAACAAACAATTTGAAAAAGGTAGGGCCCTTACACGGGCCATCCATCTGACATCTGCCTTGCAGTTAGGTTCACTGTAATGGCCGATTGTGAAAAATGGGATTCTAATGATGCGATGTCTGGTGTGCAGTGAGCACAAAGGATGAAAACAAAGGATGAAAGGGTTTCCTTGTAACTGATGCCATGTTAAGAACCATCTGCCTCAAACTTGTCTGGGCTGTCATCTGTGATTGTAATCCAGCGCAATACAATACAACTGTAGCAGGCTCTTGCTATACTGCTCCAGGCTGTCCACTGGTGGATAACAAAGTACTTAGGAGGGAAAGAGAAAGAAAGAGGGACATTGGCTGCATTACTGGAAGCTAAGTGGTGAAGAAGAGGACTCCTATTTAGGAATATATTGCATGGATGTTCTAAAAGCTGTAAAATGAATAGGCAATTTAATCAGCTTCCTCACTTCAAAGATATCAACTTTAGAAAAAGGTGCAATCTAGAGCCTAAAATGGTTATTCAGCTGTCCCCATAGAACCATTTGAAGAACCCTTTTTGGTTTCAGGTAAAGCCCTTTTGGGTTTCATTATGAACCCTTTCCACAGATGGTTCTCCTATGGGGACAGCTGAAGAACCCTTTTTGGTTTCAGGTAAAGCCCTTTTGGGTTTCATTAAGAACCCTTTCCACAGAGGGTTCTCCTATGGGGACAGCTGAAGAACCCTTTTGTAACCCTTTTTTCTAAGAGTGTGGACTATCAACCTAGGGCTGTGTAACATCCTGGCTTATAAAACTGTCTGGTTCCACCACTTTGTTGTATAGGGAGAAAATGAGTCCCTCCAGAAAACTACCATCATGCATTATATTGATTTGCCCACAGTGGCTGTAATGTAATGTTGATGAAATAATCCAATGAGTTGTAGATTGTGTAAACAGATCCAAATGAGCTGGATAGTCAGGTATCAAAGCAAGGTTCTATCTCTTGATTGGATTAATAGTAAGGTAAAATAGCAAAGGTGCTGTCAATTAATTGGATTACTTACTAAAAATAGCCCTTAGCAGATGATTCTTGGCTAAAGCATGAGTAGTTATTTCACCCATATTATCCAACCCACTGTGTGCTAATAGAGGTAAGGTAAGCCGGGCCTGTAATTAGGTTATAATTAGCTCGCTTACACTCCAATTAGTTCATGCTCCGTGTATCTCTGTTTCTTTACAGCTTCTATATGCTGGCAATTATGCCATGTAAATTAGAAAATGTAACTTTCTCCTGGAGAAATGTTAAAAGGTAAAGTTTTGCTTTGTAAGCTCACCTGTAACGTTTGTCAGGAGACCAAGGTGCGGCGTGGTAGGCATACATTATTTTATTTAAATGTTCCACCAAGAAAAACAATACAATGAACGAACCGCTTGGTCGTGCAAACTACATACACTCAAACAAAGCCAAGATCCCACACTGGGAGGGAAAAAGGGCTGCCTAAGTATGATCCCCAATCAGAGACAATGAAAGACAGCTGCCTCTGATTGGGAACCACACTCGGCCAAACACAAAAAAATAGAGAACGTAGAATGCCCACCCAAATCACACCCTGACCTAACCAAACATAGAGAATATCAAGGATCTCTAAGGTCGGGGAGTGACATAACCATTGCAGCTGTGTCACGTTGATAACAATGATTCGGGAGACAAGCGCAGGAATGCGTAATAGTTTTTTTTATTACACCCAAAATTACGATGTGCCGTGTAAAGGCATGGGAACAAAGACCAAACAAACACATACACAAAACACAAGGTTGAAACCCAAACAAAAGAGCGAGGAGTACCTCAAATAAATAACACAAAATTATTATCACATGGGACGAGACCCGTAATCATCTGTGCAATCCACAAGGGCACGAAAGCCCAAAACAAACAGCACAGGTACTCATGCACCAACGGACATGTAACAATAATCGACAAGACCATGGAAACCAAAGGGCACATACAGTTGAAGTCTGAAGTTTACATACACCTTAGCCAAATACATTTAAACTCAGTTTTTCACAATTCCTGACATTTAATCCAAATAAAAATTCCCTGTTTTAGGTCAGTTAGGATCACCACTTTATCTTAAGAATGTGAAATGTCAGAATAATAATAGAGATAATGATTTATTTCAGCATTTATTTCTTTCATCACATTCCCAGTGGGTCAGAAGTTTACATACACTCAAGTAGTATTTGTTATGTTTGCCTTCAAATTCTTTAACTTGGGTCAAATATTTTGGGTAGCCTTCCACAAGCTTCCCACAATAGGTTGGGTGAATTTTGGCCATTCCTCCTGACAGAGTTGGTGTAATTGAGTCAGGTCTGTAGGCCTCCTTGCTCGCACATGCTTTTTCAGTTCTGCCACAAATTTTCTATAGGATTGAAGTCAGGGTTTGGCCACTCCAATACCTTGACTTTGTTGTCCTTAAGCCATTTTGCCACAACTTTAGAAGAATGCTTGGGGTCATTGTCCATTTTGAAGACCCATTTGCAACCAAGCTTCAACTTCCTGACTGATGTCTTGAGATTTTGCTTCAATATATCCACATAATTTTCCGTCCTCATGATGCCATCTATTTTGTGAAGTGCACTAGTCCATCCTGCAGCAAAGCACCCCCACAACATGATGCTGCCACCCTGTGCTTCACGGTTGGGATGGTGTTCTTCGGCTTGCAAACCTCCCCCTTTTCCTCCAAACATAACAATGGTCATTATGGCCCAAAATATCTATCTTTGTTTCATCAGACCAGAGGACATTTCTCCAAAAAGTACAATATTTTTCCCCATGTGCAGTTGCAAAACATAGTCTGGCTTTTTTATGGTGGTTTTGGAGCAGTGGCTTCTTCCTTGCTGAATGGCCTTTCTGGTTATGTCGATATAGGACTCGTTTTACTGTGGATATAGATACTTTTGTACCTGTTTCCTCCAGCATCTTCACAAGGTCCTTTGCTGTTGTTCTGGGATTGATTTGCACTTTTCACACCAAAGTACGTTCATCTCTAGGAGACAGAACGCATCTCCTTCCTGATCCGTATGACGGCTCCGTATGACGGCATCTGTCTGTTAGCAATTGTTGGAAAAATGACTTGTGTCATGCACAAAGTAGATGTCCTAACCAATTTGCCAAAACTATAGTTTGTTAACAGGAAATTTGTGAAGTGGTTGAAAAACGAGTGACTCCAACCTAAGTGTATGTAAACTTCCGACTTCAACTGTATATACAAATAGTGTTCAGTGGGAACAGGAGACAGGTGTTCGTGATGAACGTTCCGGAGGGATCCGTGACTGTTACGTTCGTCGATGGAAGGATCGGATCAAGGTGCAGCATGGTAGGCCTACATTTTAATTTATTACATGAACACCGCATAAAACAAACATCCAAAACGAAACGTAACATCTAGAAGGGCTAAACAGCACAGTACCAAAATCAAGATCCCACAAACTACAGGTGGAAAAAAGGCTGCCTAAGTATGATCCCCAATCAGAGACAACGATAGACAGCTGCCTCTGACTGGGAACCATACCCGGCCAACAAAGAAATAGAAAACATAGAGTGCCCACCCTAGTCACACCTTGACCTAAACAAATAGAGAATTAAAAGGATCTCTAAGGTCAAGGCGTGACAGACAAGCTGCTGATATGGCCCTAGTTGGTATATTAGTATGCCAGACATTCAAGCACCGTCATGCAAACATTGAGTTAACTTTTTTTTTAAATTATAGTATGACGATATACTCATCTAAATCCGCATCCTCATATTGTTCATTAAACTTGTTCTTCTGCAAAATGCAATATTTTAGAAGCTAAATCTACATGTTTTTGAAAAACGTCTCTTGTGAGGTTTTGATAAATTTACTGAAAGCAGAGATTCTGTGTCTATTATGGTTGTTGTGATGCTGACAGTTACTGGCGAAGCAGAACAGAACAGGAGAAGGTCACTACATAAAGGTGTGCGGTAGCCTGGAGACAAAATAACATTGATGATTCACAACCGCTTTACCTCTGTGCCCACTGCTTTCATCGTAACTCTACCGTACTTTAGCGAACATTTTGTTTTGCTTTAGAAATTTGACTAATATAGTGTATATAACAAAGTGAAAGGATCACGGTTCTTAGTTCAGTTTTGTATTAAACCTACAGTGCATTTTTTATATCACCTATAATATTGTCATTTAATCTCTATATCCATTGGAAAACAAGTCATGTCTCATTTCAGTTGCACTCATGTTTTCACAATCTGCTCCGTCTACTGAGCCCTTTAAAAAAGCGAGCTGATAATTAAAATGTGAGATGCAGAAAGGATGTGCTTTAACTTGTGTTGACAACCTGATTCATCTCTAACATGTTCACGGTGCACTCTATTTGTTCTGCCTAGTGTGTTGTTGCCACAATCTCGAGTGCTGGCACTAACAATACAGCACTGTGCTCATGCCAAATTGTTCATTAGCTGTAAAATGTACATGACTGCCATATAGAAACAAAGACTGTTTCAGACTAGATTTCTGTTTGTCTTCTTTCCCAAGCCTCGATTTCATGTGCTTTGTTTTTAACACTAGGTCCGGAATCTCAAGAGACGCTCAGCCAAACGTTGCTACAAAGAAGATAAAGCTCATTAGATTCAGTGCCTTAAAGCAAAGACGAAGTAGAGAACATTTAATGTCACCGTTGGTACACAAGTTATTTCAGGAGATGCTGGTTATGTGGAGCAGGAGGAATAATAAACAGTACTAGTGCTGGACAATGCTTTGTTTTTTTGTCTGTTAGGTTTGGTCTGGTTTGGTTCGCCTTCGGCCTGTGATTACAGTTGGTGCAGAAACAGGTGTGTGTGTGTGTGTGTGTGCCTGTGTGTGTGTGTGCCCGTGTGTGTTAGCTAGAGAATGGAAAAATGATCTATTTAACTACATAATATCTCCCAATCTCCCATGTTGACTGGCCCCCAGCAGCATCTGCATGTCCTGAACGGACATCACTGAGGTCCTGATCCTGTCTCTTATCATTAAACTCAGAACAGTTTCAGCTCTGCAGATACCACAGAGACACTCATCATCACCCACCTCGAGCTTAGGCCTACTGAAACAGCTTCTTCATATTGGCAGCTCAGACCAGAGCTACATTTACTGAAAGAGACTGTGTTACTGTGTGACTGTGAATACTCGATCTGAACAATGCATTCATTGTGTGCATGTCATTTGGTCAGTGTACACCACTTGAATGGATATGGTTAGATATAAAAAAAATATTAATTGTAAATGTAAAAAAACTAATTTCTCAGAGGATATCATGCAATGGCCATGAACGTTTGTGAACCTCCCTAATCAGTTTGCCATTCAAAGACTAATACATTCAATCATCCAGTGCTGCTGAAAGCTATTCCCTCTGCAGAGTCCTGCGCAAGTGGATGCATTGTTGATTACCTGTAGCCACTCTAAACACAAGGAGGCAGCTGTTCACTCATGCCTCTGCCAGTGGAGACAGTATAGGCTGTCCTTGGGAATAGAAATCAGTGATCAGAACAAAAAGATGGTGAAATGAAAAACAGAAAAGACAGCATATTTATGTCCTAAATGCTCTCAGTAATGTGCTGCAGAACCGGCTGCAAGGAGAAAACTAGGTCCCCAATGAGTTGGGATGTTACTTGGGTCATATTATATGGTGATTACTGTGGTTTCTCTATTTTGATGGGTGTTTTTTGAAGAACTGCCCTTTTGGTTTTAGATCTGGAACGTAACCACAGGTGCAGTCATGATTAGGATCTGCTATTGAAATACATTTCAGACATCGTATTGCCCTCTGATAGCCTAGATCAAGCTCCCTTTTCATCGTACTGCAAGTTATTTTGTCTGGCCTAGCTATTTTCCATAACATAATGTAATGCAATGTGTTGCATCTGCCTGCCTGCAGTACCCATGAGCTTAAAACCAAACCAGCTCAATCTAGTTATTGTGTTGCTTAGCCTCCAGCAACAGGTAAAGAATTAACACTTACAAACGAGCCCATGACTGGGTTCTTCTTGCTTGTTATTTTTTCAAGGGATTTTCCTTCCATTGCAGTATTCAAACATGACTAACAGGCCCGTGTCTCGGGAGCTGCTGCTGTTTATCCTGGGATCTCCAATTCCAGCCATCCCAAACAGGGCATGACTGACCTGGCTAAGAACAGATGCCTTCTTTATTCTCCTTCTACTGCACCCATCTCTTTCTCAGGATGGGGGTGAAGCAACTAGCTAAGTAGATGAGGAGAAGGGAGTATAATGTGTGTGTGTGTGTGTGTGTGTGTGTGTGTGTGTGTGTGTGTGTGTGTGTGTGTGTGTGTGTGTGTGTGTGTGTGTGTGTGTGTGTGTGTGTGTGTGTGTGTGTGTGTGTGTGTGTGTGTGTGTGTGTGTGTGTGTGTGTGTGTGTGTGAGAAGAACATTTCTCAGTAAAGAGTCTGGGATGCCGTCTTGCATTTTAACAACACACACATTATCCCTCTTACTGTATCCAATTCTGCTTTAAATTATTTCTATTTTAGCATCCCTCTTTAATCAGACTGCTTTAAAAAGATGCTAATGTGCTTGGAATAATGCCTAATGCTTTATCTCCTCTGTGTGTGTGTGAGAAAGAGAAAGAGAGGGAGTGAGAGAGAGGGAAGGATAGAGAGAGAGAGGGAGAAAGAGAGAGCAAGAGAGAAAAATAGAGGGAGAGGGAAAAAGATGAAGAGAGGGGGAGGGAGAATGAAAGAGAGAGAGGGAGAAAGAGAGAGAGGGAGAAAAAGAGAGGGAGAGTGAAAAAGACGAAGAGGGGGGATGAGAGAGAGAGGGAGAAAGAGAGAGAGGGAGAAAAAGAGAGGGAGAGTGAAAAAGACGAATAGAGGGGGAGGGAGAATGAGAGAGAGAGGGAGAAAGAGAGAAAGAGGGAGAAAGAGAGAGGGGAGAGAGGGGGAGAAATAGAGAGAGATTGAGTGAGTGAGGTAGTTATTGAGTGATAAAGAGATAGTATGAGAGAGAGTGGGATAGAGAAGCTTTCAGCTTAAAGTATTGTTTTGTATCCCTGACGCATGTTCAACCTGCTGCTTCCAGAGTGAGTTGGTTTAACATCTTTACTTTTAGCCCTTTAAATAGAAAGGGGAAAGTCTCTTTAATCATGTTCAGTGGTTGTGTGGCTCAAAGACTAACCCTACTAACTACACCCCTGAGTGCTTTAGGACAAACACTGAGGTCCCCCTCAGGGCAGAGAACAAAGAGGCAGGTGCAATTTCCTGTTCCCATTCATTCATATGTGAAACTGGCACTGCCAGTCGCAAATAAATATATGAGTGACTAATACACACAACAGGGGCTCAGTATGTGCGTGTGTATCCCCTCGGTCTATGTGTGTGTGTGTGTGTGTTGTTGGGGGTACTGAGCTGATTCCACAGACATTGCCTCCTCTGTCAGTAGGCTACCTGTTATTTTGGAGAATAGATTACTCATTGAGATGATGGGTTGAGCTCTCTACCAGTTTGAGACGTTGCTGAACAGCTACACTTAAATCATTGACCTTCCTTCTCTTTCCTTCTTGAAAAGTTGCCTGATATTCGACAACATATTATTTTAGCGTTCCACATGGCGATGCACATCTTGAGCTGCTGCACCTCCGTTAATCTGGAAGGAATGTGGATTGAATGGAGCATTGATATTTAGGATCATATCTCCTGTCACCAGCGCCTAAAATAGCAGTCATTATTGAAAGCTTTGGTATGTCAGCAGCAGGACGGACCAGAGCAGACCAGCAGCAGTCACTGGATGGAAACATAGACAGAGAGAGAGCTCACTACTATAGAGTTGTTATGGTGAAGTCTTCTGGAGAAATAAAATAACTGACGATTAAAGAAGCCAAACTGTTTGGAATATTATCTTTCAAAAACAAGTATCAGGTTTTATGTTAGAGCTACCACTATAAATGACCATATTGAGCTTCCTGTGACTTGGTAGAATGATGAACACTGGTAGAACGTCTGAGATTCCTTTATGTTGACATATAAGAAGTGTGATTCTATGAAAAGCACACTGTTAATAATAGAGCCCTGAGTGTCTGAAGGGGGTCAGCAGGTTGTCTCGACTGAAAGCCCCAACCCCTAAACTCTCTAAGGTCACTTCTCTGGCCCCATGGGGTTGCCCATTCAAAAGCAAATAGCAGAAGAAGTTACTCAATGAGTGACATTTGATATGATTTGGGGTAGTTTAATATACGTAGGGTTGTTTAAGTAGAAGGGTATGGTTGTTCAGCATGCATATATATATATATATATATATATATATATATATATATTGTCATGCAGGTGAATGAGGACCCAAAAGCGACTTGGCGAAAACAGAGTATTTAATCCAGAATAAACTTTACAAAACAAAAAACATAATACTACACGTAAAGACGAGAACAGACTGGAGACTTGATCGAGAACTGCAGGTTGCCTCGGGAAGGCACTTGAACCTAGCAGACTCAGACACCTGCTCACCACGCAGCATCTGAGGGAAACACGACACGACAGGGCAAAACATAGACACAGCACGGTGAATTATAAATGAGGATCCGACAGGGCAGGTACGGGAAACAAGGAGAGAAATAGGGACTCTAATCAGGGAAAAGGATCGGGAACAGGTGTGGGAAGACTAAATGATGATTAGGGGAATAGGAACAGCTGGGAGCAGGAACGGAACGATAGAGAGAAGAGAGAGCGAGAGAGTGAGAGGGGAGGGGGAGAGAGGGGATAGAAAGAGGGAAAGAACCTAATAAGACCAGCAGAGGGAAACGAATAGAATGGGAAGCACAGGGACAAGACATGATAATAAATGACAAAACATGACAGTACCCCCACTCACCGAGCGCCTCCTGGCGCACTCGAGGAGGAATCCTGGCGGCAACGGAGGAAATCAATGAGTGAACGGTCCAGCACGTCCCGAGACGGAACCCAACTCCTCTCCTCAGGACCGTAACCCTCCCAATCCACTAAGTATTGGTGACCCCGTCCCGAGAACGCATGTCCATGATCTTATGTACCTTGTAAATAGGTGCGCTCTCGACAAGGACGGGAGGGGGAGGGAAGACGAACGGGGTGCGAAGAAAGGGCTTAACACAGGAGACATGGAAGACAGGATGGACGCGACGAAGATGTCGCGGAAGAAGTCGCACAGCGACAGGATTGACGACCTGGGAGACACGGAACGGACCAATGAACCGCGGAGTCAACTTACGAGAAGCTGTCGTAAGAGGAAGGTTGCGAGTGGAAAGCCACACTCTCTGGCCGCAACAATACCTAGGACTCTTAATCCTGCGTTTATTGGCGGCTCTCACAGTCTGTGCCCTGTAGCTGCAAAGTGCAGACCTCACCCTCCTCCAGGTGCGCTCACAACGTTGGACAAACGCTTGGCGGAGGGAACGCTGGACTCGGCAAGCTGGGAAGAGAATAGAGGAGGCTGGTAACCCAGACTACTCTGAAACGGAGATAACCCGGTAGCAGACGAAGGAAGCGAGTTGTGAGCGTATTCTGCCCAGGGGAGCTGTTCTGCCCAAGACGCAGGGTTTCTGAAAGAAAGGCTGCAGTATTCGTCTGATTGGCCCTCTCTGCTTGACCGTTAGACTGGGGATGAAACCCGGAAGAGAGACTGACGGACGCACCAATCAAACGACAGAACTCCCTCCAAAACTGTGACGTGAATTGAAATGGCGTCTAACGGGAGGCCATGAATTCTGAACACATTCTCGATAATGATTTGTGCCGTCTCCTTAGCGGAAGGAAGTTTAGCGAGGGGAATGAAATGTGCCGCCTGAGAACCTATCGACAACCGTAAGAATCACAGTCTTCCCCGCAGACAAAGGCAGACCGGTAATGAAGTCTAGGGCGATGTGAGACCATGGTCGAGAAGGAATGGGAGCGGTCTGAGACGACCGGCAGGAGGAGAGTTACCCGACTTAGTCTGCGCGCAGTCCGAACAAGCAGCCACGAAACGGCGCGTGTCACGCTCCTGAGTCGGCCACCAAAATCGCTGGCGAATAGACGCAAGAGTGCCTCGAACACCGGGATGACCAGCTAACTTGGCAGAGTGAGCCCACTGAAGAACAGCCAGACGAGTGGAAACAGGAACGAAAAGGAGGTTACTAGGACAAGCGCGGCGAAGTGTGCGTGAGTGCTTGCTTAACCTGTCTTTCAATTCCCCATACTGTCAACCCGACAACACGCCCATAAGGAAGAATCCCCTCGGGATCAGTAGAAGCCACAGAAGAACTAAACAGACGGGATAAGGCATCAGGCTTGGTGTTCTTGCTACCCGGACGGTAAGAAATCACAAACTCGAAACGAGCGAAAAACAACGCCCAACGAGCTTGACGGGCATTAAAATAGAACGGATGTACTCAAGGTTCTTATGGTCTGTCCAAACGACAAAAGGAACGGTCGCCCCCTCCAACCACTGTCGCCATTCGCCTAGGGCTAAGCGGATGGCGAGCAGTTCACGGTTACCCACATCATAGTTGCGCTCAGATGGCGACAGGCGATGAGAAAAATAAGCGCAAGGATGAACCTTATCGTCAGACTGGAAGCATAGAATGGCTCCCACGCCTACCTCTGAAGCGTCAACCTCGACAATGAATTGTCTAGTGACGTCAGGAGTAACGAGGATAGGAGCGGACGTAAAACGTTCCTTTAGAAGATCAAAAGCTCCTGGCGGAACCGGACCACTTAAAACACGTCTTGACAGAAGTAAGAGCTGTGAGAGGGGCAGCAACTTGACCGAAATTACGAATGAAACGCCGATAGAAATTAGCAAAACCTAAAAAGCGCTGCAACTCGACACGTGACCTTGGAACGGGCCAATCACTGACAGCTTGGACCTTAGCGGAATCCATCTGAATGCCTTCAGCGGAAATAACGGAACCGAGAAAAGTAACGGAGGAGACATGAAAAGAGCACTTCTCAGCCTCGTAGAGACAATTCTCTAAAAGGCGCTGTAGAACACGTCGAACGTGCTGAACATGAATCTCGAGTGACGGTGAAAAAAATCAGGATATCGTCAAGATAGACAAAAACAAAGATGTTCAGCATGTCTCTCAGAACATCATTAACTAATGCCTGAAAAACAGCTGGCGCATTGGCGAGACCAAACGGCAGAACCCGGTACTCAAAATGCCCTAACGGAGTGTTAAACGCCGTTTTCCACTTCCCCCTGTCTGATGCGCACGAGATGGTAAGCGTTACGAAGGTTGAACTTAGTAAAGCACCTGGCTCCCTGCAGAATCTCGAAGGCTGATGACATAAGGGGAAGCGGATAACGATTCTTAACCGTTATGTCATTCAGCCCTCGATAATCCACGCAGGGCGCAGAGTACCGTCCTTCTTCTTAACAAAATAGAACCCCGCCCGGCCGGAGAGGAAGAAGGCACTATGGTACCGGCGTCAAGAGACACAGATAAATAATCCTCGAGAGCCTTACGTTCGGGAGCCGACAGAGAGTATAGTCTACCCCGAGGAGGAGTGGTCCCCGGAAGGAGATCAATACTACAATCATACGACCGGTGAGGAGGAAGGGAGTTGGCTCGGGACCGACTGAAGACCGTGCGCAGATCATGATATTCCTCCGGCACTCCTGTCAAATCGCCAGGTTCCTCCTGAGAAGTGGGGACAGAAGAAATGGGAGGGATGGCAGACATTAAGCACTTCACATGACAAGATACGTTCCAGGATAGGATAGAATTACAAGACCAATTAATAGAAGGATTATGACATACTAGCCAGGGATGACCCAAAACAACAGGTGTGAAAGGTGAACGAAAAATCAAAAAAAGAAATAGTCTCACTGTGGTTACCAGATACTGTGAGAGTTAAAGGTAGTGTCTCAAATCTGATACTGGGAAGATGACTACCATCTAAGGCAAACATGGGCGTAGGCTTGTCTAACTGTCTGAAAGGAATGTTATGTTTCCGAACCCATGCTTCGTCCATGAAACAACCCTCAGCCCCAGAGTCAATCAAGGCACTGCATGTAGCACCCGAACCGGTCCAGCGTAGATGGACCGACATAGTAGTACAAGATCTAGATGAAGAGACCTGAGTAGTAGCGCTCACCAGTAGCCCTCCGCTTACTGATGGGCTCTGGCCTCTTACTGGACATGAATTAACAAAATGTCCATCAAATCCGCAAATAGAGGCACAGGCGGTTGGTGATCCTCCGTTCCCTCTCCTTAGTCGAGATGCGAATCCCTCCCAGCTGCATGGGCTCAGTCTCAGAACCAGAGGAGGGAGATGGTTGCGATGCGGAGCAGGGAAACACCGTTGATGCGAGCTCTCTTCCACGAGCCTGGTGACGAAGATCTACCCGTCGTTCTATGCGGATGGCGAGAGCAATCAAAGAGTCCACACTGGAAGGAACCTCCCGAGAGAGAATCTCATCTTTGACCACTGTGTGGAGTCCCTCCAGAAAACGAGCGAGCAGCGCCGGCTCGTTCCAGTCACTAGAGGCAGCAAGAGTACGAAACTCTATAGAGTAATCCGTTATGGATCGATCACCTTGGCATAGGGAAGCCAGGACCCTAGAAGCCTCCCCACCAAAAACTGAACGGTCAAAAACCCGAATCATCTCCTCTTTAAAGTTCTGGTAATTGTTAGAACAATCAGCCCTTGCCTCCCAGATAGCTGTGCCCCACTCTCGGGCCCGGCCAGTAAGGAGTGAAATGACGTAAGCAACCCGAGCTCTCTCTCTAGAGTATGTGTTGGGTTGGAGAGAGAACACAATCTCACACTGGGTGAGAAAGGAGCGGCACTCAGTGGGCTGCCCGGAGTAGCAAGGTGGGTTATTAACCCTAGGTTCTGGAGGCTCGGCAGGCCAGGAAGTAACAGGTGGCACGAGACAAGACTCTGGAACTGTCCAGAGAGGTCGGAAACCTGAGCGGCCAGGCTCTCCACGGCATGGCGAGCAGCAGACAATTCCTGCTCGTGTCTGCCGAGCATGGCTCCTTGGATCTCGACGGCAGTGTTACGAGCGTCTGTAGTCGCTGGGTCCATTCCTCGGTCGGATCCTTCTGTCATGCAGGTGAATGAGGACCCAAAAGCGACTTGGCGAAAACAGAGTATTTAATCCAGAATAAACTTTACAAAACAAAAAACATAATACTACACGTAAAGACGAGAACAGACTGGAGACTTGATCGAGAACTGCAGGTTGCCTCGGGAAGGCACTTGAACCTAGCAGACTCAGACACCTGCTCACCACGCAGCATCTGAGGGAAACACGACACGACAGGGCAAAACATAGACACAGCACGGTGAATTATAAATGAGGATCCGACAGGGCAGGTACGGGAAACAAGGAGAGAAATAGGGACTCTAATCAGGGAAAAGGATCGGGAACAGGTGTGGGAAGACTAAATGATGATTAGGGGAATAGGAACAGCTGGGAGCAGGAACGGAACGATAGAGAGAAGAGAGAGCGAGAGAGTGAGAGAGGGAGGGGGGAGAGAGAGGGATAGAAAGAGGGAAAGAACCTAATAAGACCAGCAGAGGGAAACGAATAGAATGGGAAGCACAGGGACAAGACATGATAATAAATGACAAAACATGACATATATATATATATATATATATATATATATTGGGGATGGATAGGAAAAATCTGTCTCTAACTCAACAGAACTGGAATGGATAGCCCTCACAATGACTAAGTCCTTTGTGTTTTCATGTTACAGCTAACCAGGGTCTGCTTCAAACAGCCAAGCAATTTGATGCCAGAGTAAAATTCTGACCGAGTTTGTACATTTCCAAATACTGCAGATGACTGTACAACTGACCACTAGCATTATCTCATAAGATGCATTGTTTATTTGTTACCATCATTGACAGACAGTCAGACAGACATATGCCTGGTCATTTAATAAAGCCATGCTGTTATGAGCAATATGGTTAATTATTGATGGTGTTCTAACCAGTCTCTCTTTGTCAGAGCTCCATACTCACGTAGTAGTGGGCAGTCAGCAGTGTGTTTGGCTTTGAGTGCTGCCTGCCTCTGTGACCTGTAGCCCTGTAGCCATCGCTTGTTGCATTGTTCAGTCAGCAGCAGGTGGCTTGCGTCCTTGGTTTTTGTTGCTTGTGAACTTGAGCCTCTTTGGCACATCAGCAGATTCCCAGGGGACTTGGCTGATCAGGTTCATTCTGTTGTGTTTAGATCTGGTTCCATCCTGAACTCGGGTGTGGGTTGATGTTCACAAACAACACAAGGCTTGATGGTGTCTTTTTATGGAGGAAGCATTGGACATTTTAGAGGGCACACATGAAGTGAACAAGCATGTTTTTCCTTGTTCTGTTGTTTCCACCAGGCCACCACAAGTTCAGTTCTGCAATTCACTATATTTAAGTAGCTAATAGTACTTGTGGAGAAATAATCAAAGAATTGTGCAAGGGATATGGCCTAGTTATAGCTTGGTGAGCCACCTCTGGATATTGAATATGCTATTAATTAATGGCATTTCCCTGTTGTTTTTAGAGTTAAACAACAAGGAAAGGCGTGTGTGCTAAGTGCTTATGGGCAATACTACTTACAGAAGAGAAGAGAGTTGTAAGTATGTCAAAGGTCAAATAGGGGTGCTTATATTTGTCCTGTTAGTAAATAAAGTTGGAATTCATTAAAGTCCTTCCATAAGTATTGTATGTTGATGCTTGCTATTCAAAACAAATGAGGAGCATACAATTGTATAAGTAACTAGCCAAGCTTATTATATATATTGCTATTCTATTTCTGTGTTTGAAAAGCCTTGTAGATGATTGATGATGTCTAGCACATCTATATACATAGTACAGAACACAGCCAGTGTCACTCTGACATGTTTGGACAGGGAATCCTGTGGATTACATAATAATAATAATCTGATGGACAGAATAGAGAAAAGTGAAGTCTTTGGGTTTAAAGAAATGGGGACTGTTTTACTGATATAGAATGGCACCTAGTAAATACAATAGGGCTACTTGTACTGTGGTTTGATACTGGATTCAGTGATTTGGATTTGTGGTTTTTCATCCAAGTGTTTGTGAATAGCCCTACGTCCCTCTACCAGACATGTCTGCAGTACAGCAGAGCCTGGGCCCAGGCCTGGGCATGACAGAAGAGTTTGGATATGGTCTGATGAACGGTGTCTATTTAAAGCCCTAGCTCTCCGATAGCACAGTCGCTGGAGCTCAGGGCTTCATGACCAAAACGTTACAATTATTTCCAGGATGATGAAAAAAAAATCCTTCCCCCTTATCAATAAATTATGTTAGTGGCAGGAGCAGTTTGTTGTGACAAATGTATTTCTTCACTTGACAAGTAAAACTACCTCTCAATTACCAGGAGTTTGAGTGTTACAAGCCAGCCTGCGCCCGGCCATGACAGCTGCTGTTAAAATGCAAACATCTGCTCATTGAAAAGGAGTTATTTTTAAACCTCTGAAAGTAGGGCAAGTACAGTATAATTATAGGTTTGAATGAATGGAGATTTAACCTTTGCACAGGTTCCAGCAGCACACTCTGTTCTCTAATGTTCTTGTTCTTGACTTACAAATGAAAGTGTCAGTAACTATACTAATCAAAAATATAAGTGCATATGCACAAAAAAGCTTATTTCACTCTACTTCTGTGCACAAATTTGTTTACATCCCTGTTAGTGAACATTTCTCCTTTGCCAAGATAGTCCATCCACCTGACAGGCGTGGCATATCAAGGAGCTGATTAAACTGCATGATCATCAAAAAGGTGCACCTTGTGCTCGAGACAATGACAGGCCACTCTAAAATGTCAGAAATTGTCTCAGGGATGTTCAACTGCCCGTCGTCCTCACCTGGGTCTTGAGCTAAATGCAGTTTGGCATCATAACCGACTTCAGCGGGCAAATGCTCACCTTCGATGGCCACTGGCACGCTGGAGAAGTGTGCTCTTCAAGGATGAATCCTGGTTTCAGCTATACCAGGCAGATGACAGATATCGTGTTTGGCGTTGTGTGGGTGAGAGGTTTGCTGATGTCAATGTTGTGAACAGAGTGCCCCATGGTGATGGTGTGGTTATGGTAGGAGCAGGCATAAGCTATGGAAACGAACACAATGTCAGTTTATCAATGGCAATTTGAATGCACAGAGATACCGTGACAATGCCCAATGTCGTGCCATTCATCCACCGCCATCATATCATGTTCCAGCATGATAATGCATTGGCCCCATGTCGCAAGGATCTGTACATAATTCCTGGAAGCTGAAAATGTCTCAGTTCTTCCATGGCCTGCATACTCACCAGACATATCACCCATTGAGCAGGTTTGGGATGCTCTGGATCGACATGTACGACAGCGTATTCCAATTCCTGCAAATATCCAGCAACTTCACACAGCCATTGAAGAGGAGTTGGACAACATTCTACAGGCCACAATCAACAGCCTGATCAACTCTATGCGAAGGAGATGTGTCGCGCTGCATGAGGCAAATAGTGGTCATACCAGATACTGACTGGTTTTCTGATCCACACCCCTACTTTAAACAATATATATATATATATCTGTGACCAACAGATGCATATCTGTATTCCCAGTCATGTGAAATCCATACATTCTTAGAAAGAAATATTCCAAAAGGGTTCTTCAAAGGGTTCTCCTATGGGGACAGCCGAAGAACCCTTTTAGGTTCTACATAGCACTTCTTTTGTCTAGGAGTGTAGTTTAGGGCCTAATGAATGCATTTCAATGGACTGTTTTCCTTTTATGAACTGTAACTCAGAGAAATCTTTCAAAATGTTGCATATTGTGTTTATATTTTTAGTCAGTGTATATTCAATGTACTATTTAGATTGTAGAACACTTATTGGCATGTGTAATGGCATGGCATGCCAATAAGGGCTCTTGAAAGCTGCATTTACATGGTACTTTGATATTCTTGACCTCTATGGTCTTAGCTGTTGTTGTTTCTCAGCTGTATACTCAGTATGGATTCATTGTAGTGACACTTTATTATATAATATTAGATCATAGAAACACAACCAGGTGTTCAGAAGTGTGTTGCTAAAGCATTCTCTTCAAGTCTTGCAGTTATTGATTGTAGTATCTTCACTGCAATCTACAGTAGGTGCCGATAAGACAGGGAAATAAGGAGAACCCATTGAAGTTTTGGAGTTAGTTGTTCATGCAGTTAGTTGTTTGTGGAGTTAGTTGTTCTTCATGAAGGGGACACCTTTGATTAATGGCAAAGAAGCATCACTTGACGGTTTTCCGTTTCTCTTTTCTTCATTTCCAAGGTTGTTCATTTCCAAGGGATTTCATCACCCTCAACTGTGTACTGCAGGGGAAATTGGGTCACGAAAAACACTGTCCTTGTTAACAGAGCATGTAAATTAATAGTCAAACAAACACCCTCTTTTAACTAATCAGAAACAACAATTATACAGCCATTAAAAAATGTTTCAGTGCACTGCTGTGAGGATGACAAGTCATTTCCAACTCAGTTGCATGCTCTGAGTCCCAAATTGTGCCCTATTCCCTATATAGTGGACTACTTATGATCAGGGCCCATAGGGTCAAAAGTACTATAGGGAATAGGGAATAGGGTGTCATTTGGTACCCATGTATGTCCCAGAGCATCATCCAGTTGAGAAGATTAATGGAGCCTTTCAAAGGGATTTGCAAATGCCACCTATCAAATATTATGTTGCCTCAACCTCAGCAGGGTGTCTTTCAAGGCAACATTATATTCATATTGATTCATTCAATTCTCTCCCCCTGATCTAAATCACATCATTGCAATACATTTATTCATTTGTCTTTTCCCATAGAATGTAAATGTACATAAATCCCTATGATAATTGCGATGCACGTTTAGAAAAGAAACAAGGCAGTGCACACATGTAAAAGATTTGCCATTGAATCATCAAAGCTTTCAAATATTATTTATTTGCATTTTATGTTGGGATTGTCTACCGTGCTGTTTCTCAAGCCCTCTACTTGTGTCCTGGCGTGTAATACTAAAGGACTCCAATGTTAGTGAGGGTTTATTATCTTGTAAAGATTTATCGGACCCTCTGTCTGTATGGTGGAAGAAGTACCATCAAATCTGACTTGATTTAGAACATCATTGAACGGTGTGAAAATTCATCACATCTTTTTGCAGCCTTCAAAGTATAAAATCCAAATGGAATGGGCTTCTGAGATGAAAGAAAATCACCAGCATGCTAAATCAATTTCTACATTGTGATGAGATCATGAATTTTGAAGTATATGAAATTGTCAAGCAGAAAAGAGGAATAAAAAGGAAAGGAATGATGATCATGCCTTTTTGACTGGAGGGTGCTGAGATAAGAGAGAAGGATCTGGCTAAAATGGAGGGAATATTACTGTTTTGCCCTCCGCTGAGGAAGATGAAAAATTCCATCTGCATTGCAGCAGCACATCACATTCAATCGCAGTGGAGTTATGCTGCTCTCACTGTGTGTGTTTGTGCATGTGTATCCATGTATTTGTGTGTGCACGTTAGTGTGTTAGTGTATTTTCAATGGAGCTGACCTCTCTTGTTTCATAGAGTTGATCAAAATCCTCACAACTATGCCACATTGAACAATGTACTTGTTTGCCAAAGTGGTCCAAACCCAGCTACCGTGTGTCCTAGTATTTATCCAGGTTGTTGCATTACCTGTGTTTTATTTTCTCATCATCTTCATTGACTCATTCAATGCCATCCTTTAGTTATGCTTCTCCAACCATGCTCATCGTGGATGAGATGTTACAGTATGTAAGCTGCACTAACTAACTCCTCATACATTTCAGGCATTATTCTGTTATCCTTACTGATGGACAAGTTGTTGATAACATACTTACTGTTTGTCAGGTTTAATTTGGCAGCATGACTTCAGAGCAGGGAGCACAGGCATCCGGTTGAGCAGCTGTGCAGTTATAATTGCTACAAGACTTAATAAACATCAACCACAGGAGCTGCATATTATAGATGTGTTTTTTGGTGGGCCAGGAGGGAGCATACACTTTATAAAGCATCCTGGGGTTTGTGCTTGTGCATGGTGATCCGTGTGATCAAGCAAGCATCTGTATATCCATGCTCAAGGTTTCATTTGTGATATAGTCTATTACTGCTGTGCCATTACAGAAGCTTGTCCATGGGGTACATTCAGTAACTAACCTATTCACTGTGGACTGAATCCGAATTTGACATCTGAATGCATAATAATACTATAATACTAATACTAATACTAATACTAATAATGTTTTTAAAGTGACATTCGTCCCTGTAACTGGTATTGGGAGTCATTATTTTCTGTGAATCAATAGATAGACCTACTATTTGTTAGTGTTGTGTGCAGGCGATGCGCTCAAAGATCCAGCAGTTTACAAAGCATCCAAGACGGAAGCAGCTATGAAAAGACTGAACGCATTAATAGCTGCATGTAAATGAATTGTTTCTTCATTAATATTCACATCATCACAATCAATGGGAATCGGAACGTAGGACTCTGATTTTAATTAACCTATGCAAATGATGTTGTATCCTTACTGTCTGTATTACTTCAAGGAACGGAGTGTTTACCCCATGCTAGGGAATAGGGATTAGGGAGGTTTCTTAATAGTGGTCTCATCCCTTGCTACTCTTTTCTGGACTGCTTTCCCTCCCTTTAGAATGCATTGACAAACGCATCTTAACATGTCCCATGTCGACATTTGTTAAAGAATGAATGCTTAAATGAGCCATTAAGCTGTTTTTTTATTAGAAATGTACTTGGCAGGTAGCAATTGAAAAGAAAACAAAATAATATGGAAATGTTGATTTCCTCCGGTGTCTGAAGGAATTTGTTATGGCTGTGATACTGACTTTATTCATCACTATGTTATCATGTTGTCTAGCATCATCATAGGAATTGTTTCGGCTCTAATTATTCCACATGGAAGAATATTACTTTATTGTCTATTGTCACATGACACAGAGATTCGTCTTTTTGCTTTATCCCAAGTTGGAAACATTTGAACGTTGAAACTTGGATACAGGATAATACCCTTGACTTCTTCAGATGACATTGAGATTAGCTGCAGGTACTTTCACCTTCCATCTGGAGAACAGTGCATGTTTAGAACAAACAACCACAATAAAATCCCTATGCAGTTGAATAGGACACATACTATCATCCATAGTCAGAGCAAAACAAGACATCATAACAGGCCATTAGGTTCCCCATTGAAGCGTAGCTACAATGACCAGAGACAACATGGCTTCACAAATGGCAACCTATCCCTATATAATGCACTACGTTTGACCAGGGCCCATAAGGCTTTGGTCAAGGTCATAAGTAGCACACTATGTAGGGAATAAGATGGCATTTGGATTGCAGCCCATGGCTTCCCTCAGACAAACAGAGCTTAGCTCTGAGCTGAGAAGAATCCACAGCTGGAGGCTTTCTGATGGGATTGAAATCTCTCTAAAAGTCGGGCCCTCCTGCAAGCACCTCAATAGCAGGTTCCTGGCTAGTAAGTATGTGTTTAATTCACCTCCAGTCATTCCACAGTAGCACTTAGAGGAGAAAACAGTCCGTGGAAACAAAGAGTGAGTTTGTTCTTCCTCATAGTGAGCTGCTGTGACAGGGTTTGGATGTGCTGCAGCAGATTATTCCAGAGGCAGAGGGCTCTTTAACATGTGGTGCTACTACTATACAGTTAAATCATGTCTGTTCTCATCGGGAGGCCTCACACCGTTGGATTGGATTGCTATGGCAGAAACACTGTCCTTTCGCCCTCCTCTCTCCCTCTGCTGATGCGTCCAAAGGAAGCCTAGTTTGTAATTAATAATAATAAACAGTGTGCATTATTACTCTTCCTTGATGGTAATAGTTGTGACAATCTGATCATTTCAGAGAGGGAAAGAAATTCATTTTTACACCATGGCTCTGAGCCTTGTATTAAGATGAGGACAATGATTTCCTTGTAAAGCACCAGTCAAGTGGAAGATTATATCCATATTGCATTTTTGTTCTCGGGGCACATGAGAGAGAGCAAGGGAAAGTAAATGCTGCTGTGTGGAGCTGCTCTGTTTGATTCCTGCAGGCTTTTTCATTCAATTCCATTTTCCTTGGCTCTGCTCTGCCCTACTCTCTATTAAAAAGAGTCACTCAAATCTAGCAGAGGAAATTGCATCAAAAAGCATTGTAGCAGACATAGATCAAGAAAAGTGTTGCCATTTAATTCCTCCAGTCCCGTTCAGCCTGTGCAGTGTGCAGGCAGGTCTCTGATTCTAGATTCATTTTAAATCCCTCTCTCCCTGTGTCACTAAGGATGTCACTAGTATAACATGGTGCCATAATCAAACAGTAAGTAGAGAAACATTGCTGGGCTAATTTAATAACTAATGATTATGGAATACTAGCACATCTGAATGTATTCTCAATTGTAATGTAGGATTGTAATTTCTCTCCCAGTCCTCTTTTTTCTTGTTCCCTTGGGAAAGATATTCTGGTTTAAATGAAGCTTTGCATCTTGATGAGTTTTTCTCTTGTAAAAATCATATTTATGCAGGAACATACAGTTAGTGGTTCATGAAAGGCATCAGAGATTAAGGGCTGCACATTTTAAAAGCACAGTTAGCATTGCAGTCAAATGTTACGGACCCATTTGGTGCTTACGTCACCTTTATGTAGACATCTACTCTGACATGAGTCAAACATGACGTCTTAATCAACAACTAATAAACATGTGATTCCAGTTGTCATGGCGTTGCCCTCTTTGGGTACAGCAGGGTACCTGCCTCCTACAACTAGGCTGCTGTGGTCAGAGAGGTCGTAAATTCCTGGAAGAGATTGTCTCCTCATGGCCACTGTATAGAGACAGAGTGAAGTTTCATAGAGAACAAAGGAATTTCTTCCACCTTACAGAACTTGAGGTCCGAACAACATTTATGTTCCAAAGAAAGTATAAAAGATCTGTGAAGAATCCAGCTACGAACTGGTCCTTTTGGTAAAAGTTTGTACAACTCATGAGAGACGGTGTGGCCACATCACCATAACGCTGTTTATATAATAGCCTCAAATATGAGGTTTATATCTAATTGTTGTATAAGATGAATGAGTGTGGATGATACTGTTTGTAAAATTGTGTAATGTGATTTTGGACTGTTTAATGAAGGAAACTCCTATTCCCTTTTGAGTTTAACTAAATCAGAGGACCGCCCATGAGCCCACTTAGGGTCAGGCATCCTGGGACAGGCCCTTTTCTGCAACTCTCGAATAAAACCCCAAATTTGAGAAGTTCTCACTAGACCATGTTTTCTCTCAATCACGAGAGGACAAAGGTTGCAGACGATTGCTGAATCTTTTAACCATACCACGTGGTTAAACTCTTAGACTATCGATACCGACAGAATAAGAACATGTCTTAGTCTGCAGCTAGGAATTCGGTATCATTGAACGTGAAGAACTACAACCGCCAAAACATCCATTCTACAACAACATGAATGAATGAATGACAATCTGAACTATCCACTCTAACCACGACAGAGAGAGAGAGACGGACAATTCTACAAAATAAACAAACTTTTCAACAGCGATCAAGACGACACACTGAGCGTAAATATATATATATATATATATATATATTGATTGCGATTGTTCCCGAATGAGTGAGCGTTCATGTGCTCAATTGTTATAATTATCAACTCTGTCGTGACTTCTCAGCTGACCCCAACTCCCCTTTTTGTCTAACAAGCTGCCATGCCGGTTTAGCCCACTAGGGCACATTCCCCTATCATTTCTTGTAACCATATTTACTTTGTTTGTTTGTTTGTTTATGCATTTCTGTGAATCAGCCACCAATTGTGCAAGTTCTCCCACTTAAAAAGACGAGAGAGTCCTGTAATTTTCATCATAGGTATACTTCAATTATAGTCGCTCTGGATAAGAGCGTCTGCTAAATGACTTAAATGTAATGTAAATGTAAAATGAGAAAAAAATCCAGAAAATCACATTGTAGTATTTTTAATGAATTTATTTGCAAATTATGGTGTAAAATAAGTATTTGGTGACTTACAAACAAGCAAGACTTCTGGCTCTCACAGACATGTAACTTCTTCTTTAGGAGGCTCCTCTGTCCTCCACTCGTTACCTGACTTAAGGGCACCTGTTTGAACTTGTTATCAGTATAAAGAGACACCTGTCCACAACCTCAAACAGTCACACTATGGCCAAGAACAAAGAGCTGCCAAAGGACACCAGAAACAAAATTGTAGACCTGCACCAGGCTGTGAAGACTGAATCTGCAATAGGTAAGCAGCTTGGTTTGAAGAAATCAATTGTGGGAGCAATTATTAGGAAATGGAAGACATGCAAGACCACTGATAATCTCCCTCGGTCTGGGGCTCCACGCAAGATCTCACCCCATGGGGCCAAAATGATCACAAGAACGGTGAGCAAAAATCCCAGAACCATACGGAGGGACCTAGTGAATTACCTGCAGAAAGCTGGGACCAAAGTAACAAAGCCTACATCAGTAACACACTACGCCTCCAGGGACTCAAATCCTGCAGTGCCAGACGTGTCCTCCTGCTTAAGCCAGTACATGTTCACGCCCGTCTGAAGTTTGCTAGAGAGCGTTTGGATGATCCAGAAGAAGATTGGGAGAATGTCATATGGTCAGATGAAACCAAAATATAACTTTTTGGTAAAAACTTGTCGTGTTTGGAGGACAAAGAATACTGAGTTGCATCCTGAGCCCTAGGACCATGCCCCAGGACTACCTGACATGATAACTCCTTGCTGTCCCCAGTCCACCTGGCCGTGCTGCTGCTCCAGTTTCAACTGTTCTGCCTTATTATTATTGACCATGCTGGTCATTTATGAACATTTGAACATTTGGCCATGTTCTGTTATAATCTCCACCCGGCACAGCCAGAAGACGACTGGCCACCCCACATAGCCTGGTTCCTCTCTAGGTTTCTTCCTAGGTTTTGGCCTTTCTAGGGAGTTTTTGCTAGCCACCGTGCTTCTACACCTGCATTGCTTGCTGTTTGGGGTTTTAGGCTGGGTTTCTGTACAGCACTTTGAGATATCAGCTGATGTACGAAGGGCTATATAAATACATTTGACTTGATTTGATTTGAAGCATGGGGGTGGAAACATCATGCTTTGGGGCTGTTTTTCTACAAAGGGACCAGGACAACTGATCCGTGTAAAGGAAAGAATGAATGGGGCCATGTATTGTGAGATTTTGAGTGAAAACCTCCTTCCATCAGCAAGGATATTGAAGATGAAACGTGGCTGGGTCATTCAGCATGACAATGATCCCAAACACACCGCCCAGGCAACGAAGGAGTGGCTTCGTAAGAAGCGTTTCAAGGTCCTGGAGTGGCCTAGCCAGTCTCCAGATCTCAACCCCATAGAAAATCTTTGGAGGCAGTTGAAAGTCCGTGTTGCCCAGCAACAGCCCCAAAATATCACTGCTCTAGAGGAGATCTGCATGGATGAATGGGCCAAAATACCAGCCACAGTGTGTGAAAACCTTGTGAAGACTTACAGAAAACGTTTGACCTCTGTCATTGCCAGCAATGGGTATATAACAAAGTATTGAGATAAACTTTTGTTGTTGACCAAATAATTATTTTCCACCATAATTTGCAAATAAATTAATTAAAAATCCTACAATGTGATTTTCTGGATTTTTTCCCCTCATTTTGTCTGTCATAGTTGAAGTGTACCTATGATGAAAATTACAGGGCTCTCTCATCTTTTTAAGTGGGAGAACATACACAATTGGTGGCTGACTAAATACTTTTTTTGCCCCACTTTCCCAGTCAATTATAGCCAGTATTCTGCAGATACAGCGCGTATAAATAGCCATGAGTCATATACCCCCTCACTGAAATTTACATTACATTTACATTTAAGTCATTTAGCAGACGCTCTTATCCAGAGCGACTTACAAATTGGTGCATTCACCTTATGACATCCAGTGGGACAGTCACTTAACAATAGTGCATCTAAAACTTAGGGGGGTGAGAGGGATTACTTATCCTATCCTAGGTATTCCTTAAAGAGGTGGGGTTTCAGGTGTCTCCGGAATGTGGTGATTGACTCCGCTGTCCTGGCGTCGTGAGGGAGTTTGTTCCACCATTGGGGGGCCAGGGCAGCGAACAGTTTTGACTGGGCTGAGCGGGAGCTGTACTTCCTCAGTGGTAGGGAGGCGAGCAGGCCAGAGGTGGATGAACGCAGTGCCCTTGTTTGGGTGTAGGGCCTGATCAGAGCCTGGAGGTACTGAGGTGCCGTTCCCCTCACAGCTCCGTAGGCAAGCACCATGGTCTTGTAGCGGATGCGAGCTTCAACTGGAAGCCAGTGGAGAGAACGGAGGAGCGGGGTGACGTGAGAGAACTTGGGAAGGTTGAACACCAGACGGGCTGCGGCGTTCTGGATGAGTTGAAGGGGTTTAATGGCACAGGCAGGGAGCCCAGCCAACAGCGAGTTGCAGTAATCCAGACGGGAGATGACAAGTGCCTGGATTAGGACCTGCGCCGCTTCCTGTGTGAGGCAGGGTCGTTGACATAATAAACTATTTACTTTGGAATTGAATATGAATCAAGAACGTGCTGTCTTTATGCAAGATGCTACCTATGCCACCTAACAAGGCCTGATTGCCAAATTTTAGGCGAAATCAGGCGAAATCAGAAATAGCATCGTCTGTTAGTAAATCCATTAGCTGCTCCTCTCTGTCTGTCACTCGCTCCCTGCGTGCTGCTCCCTCTACATACGCTCTGCTCATGACGCTCTGAGTCTGTGAGTATCTGTAGCAATGGCTACACTTGGGCTGCTCTGCTCAAAGAAGAGACATGAGAGAGCAGTTAGCTGTTAGCTACTCTTCATCACTCAAAACTCAAGGAACATTATTATTTTCGGTGAAAAAATATCTCGTTTCTTATATTTGACGAGGTAGAAGGACTTCTGACACCATGTTATGATCTTAGTCAGATATGACTGTCCTGCTTAGCAGAGCACAGGCAAATGGCTCAGCTTCAAAATGTTTGATCAATTTAGAAATACCCAAGCCCTGCCCGTACCTAGTTATTGGCCCTACGCAGCCCTGACCCAATGTATAATGGCGTGGCTCGTTGGGCTCAGGTCGGTTAGCAGAGCTCTACTAGGGATGGGGGGGATGTATACAATACAGTATCGCAATATTATTTTTGGTGATTTTTTTGTTAACGTTAGCTAGCGCTAGTTGGTTGTACCTGCACCAAAACGCTGGTATTTCTCATCCTATAGCTTGTTCTCCATCTTTTTAAATAGTGAGACAACATGTTCTCAGTTACTATCTTCATAACTGATCAAAAGTAGTTTTCTCATGGCTCTCTCTTGTCCCTCTGCAGCAGACAATGTAAAAAAAATGCTTGGAACACACAAATCGCAAAAACAATTGCAGTATCGAAACGCAATGCATATAGAATCTTGATGCATATAGAATCGTAATACATATCGTATCGGCACCTAAGTATTGTGATAATATCGTATCGTGAAGTGCCTGACAATTTCCAGCCCTAATGTCTTCATATCACAGGTAATTTACAGTTAAAGTCTGAAGTTTACAAACACCTTAGCCAAATACATTTAAACTCAGTTTTTCACAATTTCTGACATTTAATCCTCATAAAAATCCCTGTTTTAGGTCAGTTAGGATCACCATTTTATTTTAAGAATTTGAAATGTCAGAATAATAGTAGAGAGAATGATTTATTTCAGCTTTTATTTCTTTCATCACATTCCCAGTGGGTCAGAAGTTTACATACACTCAATTAGGATTTGGTAGCATTGCCTTTAAATTGTTTGATTTGGGTCAAACGTTTCAGGTAGCCTTCCACAAGCTTCCCACAATAAGTTGGGTGAATTTTGGCCCATTCCTCCTGACAGAGCTGGTGTAAGTGAGTCAGGTTTGTAGTCCTCCTTGCTCGCACACACTTTTTCAGTTCTGCCCACAAATGTTCTATAGAATTGAGGTCAGGGCTTTGTGATGGCCACTCCAATACATTGACTTTGTTGTCCTTAAGCCATTTTGCCACAACTTTGGAAGTATGCTTGGGGTCACTGATGTCTTGAGATGTTGCTTCCATATACCCACATAATTGTCATTCCTCATGATGCCATCTAATTTGTGAAGTACACCAGTCCCTCCTGCAGCAAAGCACCCCCACAACATGATGCTGCCACCCCCGTGCTTCACTGTTGGGATGGTGTTCTTCGGCTTGCAAGCCTCCCCCTTTTCCCTCCAAACATAACGATGGTCATTACGGCCCAAAATATCTATTTTTGTTTCATTAGACCAGAGGACATTTCTCAAAAAAGTATGATCTTTGTCCCCATGCGCAGTTGCAAACCGTAGTCTGGCTTTTTTATGGCGGTTTTGGAGCAGTGACTTCTTCGTTATGTCGATATAGGACTCCTTTTACTGTGGATATAGATACTCTTGTACCAGTTTCCTCCAGCATCTTCACAAGGTCCTTTGCTGTTTTTCTGGGATTGATTTGCACTTTTCGCACCAAAGTATGTCCATCTCTAGGAGACAGAATACGTCTCCTTCCTGAGCGGTAAGATGGATGTGTGGTCCCATAGTGTTTATACTTGCCTACTATTGTTTGTACAGATGAACGTGGTACCTTCAGGCATTTGGAAATTGCTCCCAAGGATGAACTTGTGGAGGTCTACATATTTTTCTGAGGTCTTGGCTGATTTATTTGGATTTTCCCATGATGTCAAGCAAATAGGCACTGAGTTTGAGGGTAGGCTTTGAAATATATCCACAGGTACACCTCCGATTTATTCAAATGATGTCAATTCGCCTATCAGAAGCTTCTACAGCCATGATATAATTTTTTTAAATTTTCTAAGCTGTTTAACTTCTTGCATCGAGCCATCCCGGATCCGGGATCGTGAATACAGCCTCAAGCTCATTACCATAACGCAACATTAACTATTCATGAAAATCGCAAATGAAATGAAATGAATCTATTTGCTCTCAAGCTTAGCCTTTTGTTAACAACACTGTCATCTCAGATTTTCAAAATATGCTTCTCAACCATTGCAAAACAAGCATTTGTGTAACAGTATTGATAGCTAACGTAGCATTTAGCGTTAGCATTCAGCAGGCAACATTTTCACAAAAAACAGAAAAGCATTCAAATAAAATCATTTACCTTTGAAGAACTTCGGATGTTTTCAATGAGGAGACTCTCAGATAGCAAATGTTCAGTTTTTCCTGAAAGATTATTTGTTTAGGACAAATCGCTCCGTTTTCTGCGTCACGTTTAGCTACGAAAAAAAACCTGTATCCAGGATTGTGTAAATCTATCCGCAAGCTCATTAGCATAACACAACGTTAACTATTCATGAAAATCGCAAATGAAATTAAATGAATATATTTGCTCTCATGCTTAGCCTTTTGTTAACAACACTGTCATCTCAGATTTTCAAAATATGCTTTTGAACCATAGCTAAACAAGCATTTGTGTAACAGTATTGGTAGCCTAGCATAGGATTATGCCTCTATTTCAGCATGCAACATTTTCCACAAAAACCAGAAACGAATTCAAATAAAATCATTTACCTTTGAAGAACTTCAGATGTTTTCAATGAGGAGACTGTTAGATAGTAAATGTTCCGCTTTTTACAAAAAATATTATTTGTGTCGACTAATTGCTCCGTTTTGTTCATCACGTTTGGGTAAGGAAAAAATAAATAAAATATTAAGTCATTAAAACGCAAACTTTTTTCCAAATTAACTCCATAATATCGACAGAAACATGGCAAACCGATGTTTAGAATCAATCCTCAAGGTGTTTTTCACATATCTATTGACGATAGAATCCATCGTGGCAGTTGACTTTCTCTTCTGAAGAAATGGACGCGCATGGACCTACAGATTACGCAATAATTTCGAAACAGGACACCGGGCGGGACACCAGGTAAATGTAGTCTCAATCTTCCAATGATATGCCTACAAACACGTCACAATGCTGCAGACACCATAGGGAATAGACAGAAAGCGCAGGCTCATTCCTGGCGCATTCACAGCCATATAAGGAGACATTGGAACACAGCGCCTTCAGAATCTGGGGCATTTCCTGTATGAAACTTCATCTTGGTTTCGCCTGTAGCATTAGTTCTGGGGCACTCACAGATAATATCTTTGCAGTTTTGGAAACGTCGGAGTTTTGTCTTTCCAACACTGTCAATTCCATGCATAGTCGTGCATTTTTTCGTGACAAAATATCTTGTTGAAAACGGGAACGTTTTTTATCCAAAAATTAAAATTGCGCCCCCTATCTCGAAGAGGGTAAAGGCACAGTCAACTTAGTGTATGTAAACTTCTCACCCACTGGAATTGCTGTACAATGAATTCTAAGTGAAATCATCTGTCTGTAAATAATTATTGGGAAAATGACTTGTGTCATGCAGAAAGTAGATGTCCTAACCGACTTGCCAAAACTATATTTTCTTAACAAGAAATTTGTGGAGTGGTTGAAAAATTAGTTTTAATGACTTCAACCTAAGTGTATGTAAACTTCGGACTTCAACTGCATGTAATATAAAATGTGATTATTGTTCCAATTGAACATCCTGCGAGTGCATGTATGGTGCATGGTGTTTCGGGTGAATCATTTATGATTTACCTCACTGCTAGATAATGCTTTCATGCAAAATGCTTTGCAATACAAACATTTGCTCTGACATTTTGCTTAACAAATTAGAGTAGCCTACAATGATAATCTATGACCATAACTATAACACCACATTGCTTTGAACAGTGACCTAATTTTACTTTCCTTACAAGTTACCAGATGGAGTGAGCTTTGGCTACATTTAATTAACAAGAATTAGAGACATTAAAAACGTCTAGGAACTCATTAGTGTGATATGGATAACATTTCCAGGGAGGGCCAACCAATTGAACTCTCAATGATAAACAGTGTTTTGCTGCGAGAGAATAGAGAACATTCTCATTTTTACTTAATTGAGTGAGTGGAGGCCCCCTTTTAGTCACAGAAAACAATCTGTAATAACTGAATGTATTTTTCAACCCTTATCAGCGGAGTCATTTCAGCTGTGTTTGTCATTACTCACACAAATGAATATAAATACACAGACAGACAAGGTTGGTGCTTCTGTTTTCGTATAGTTTCATAAAGTACTGTATCAATGGAGTATACACTATAGTACTACAGAACATGTTTACAGCCTGAATGGCAAATGATTATATATTAATCTGTAATCTAATACATCAAGGGTCAGTTTCCTGACACAGATTAAACCTAGTCTTGGACTAAAAGAACTTTAATTTCCATTGAAATTGCATTTTAGTCCAGGACTATGCATAATCTGTGCCCAGAAAAGCATCCCCTACAGTCCTCTCAGAAGGATGTCTGTCTGAAGATGACCCTCCATGGCCCGAGGCGTACCCAGAGAGCAGGAATTCTCTCTCCACTTTATTTGTAAACGTTTGACAAGGCCTGTCTCCTCCTGTTTATCATCGTGTCTCCGGGTGGAAAGGAGCCTCTCACTTGGGTACATGTCAACAACCTCATAGGTCTGAGTCATGCTGTCCAACTCCTGCTTTTATCTACTGAGGATATTGCTGCATGGATGAGTGTATTTCATCATATACAAAACTGAGAGATCCAGGGGAGATTTATTCTGCTTTATAATGTATTTTTAGACTTACATTGCAGTACATTTACCAACTGATTTGATGATGGTGATTACTACTTAAGATTGTTGTTCAGAGAACAATGGGGTGGATGATGTTTCTGCCTTTGACATCACTTTACAGATTCAGTCATTATGTACAAGAAATTGCTATGTAAATGTTAAAAAAAACAAAGCAGACAAAGCAGACAATCTCTGCTGGGTTTTGTATGCTGTTCTATTGCCAAACACCTGCTTTTCTGTGACACACCTGTGTTAGAATTTGTACTCATTTTCTAATGCATTGACAGATGGATGAACGACTTCCTAATAGCAGTCCTTTCATTTCACCTGCATGTCATCTCTGTTCAACACACTCCTTGTATTATCTCTCTTTATGGTCAGATCATGTGCTTGTCATGGTATGTGTTACTCAAGCAACGTGAAAAAACAGTGTCCACTAATAAGAGGGTTTGTGCTAAAGATCCTGAAACAACTGGACATGGCTAGTCTAATCTCCAGTGGGATTTAGTACAAGGAACTGCCTTGTACTAAACTAGGGGATACCTAGGGGATACCTAGTTAGTTGTACAACTGAATGCATTCAACTGAAATGTGTCTTCCACATTTAACCAAACCCCTCTGAAACAGAGAGGTGCAGAGGGTTGCCTTAATCAACATCCACAGCACCTGAGGAACAGTGGGTTAACTGCCTTGCTCAGGGCCAGAACAACAGATGTTTACCTTGTCAGCTTGAGGATTCAATCCAGCAACCTTTCGGTTACTGGCCCAACGCTCCTACCCACCAGGCTACCTGCGGCCCATAGTTAGAGGTGGAAGACTATGATGTTGCTGCAATCAGTTCAAAGTTCTGTTAAGGTTAAATATTTAAGGTAATTTCTGAAGTGGTACAATTTACGGGAGAACAATATATTTTCAAAAATATGTGCCTCATGTGCCTGACACACTGAGGATTTACTATCAGTGCACTGCGTGTTTACATGCTGTTAGACCACAATAACAAACCACAAATATGTAACAATTAAATCATCTACAAAATGAAAAAGAAAAATGCTAACAATCAGATGACAATTTATAAATTCTGTGACAGTCTATTGAATTCCATTAAAATTTATGGTGACAAATAACCCGAGAGACAATTTTCTTCTGAAGAAATAGGTCACAGATTCAATTACATTCACTGAAGCATGGACTCATTCTATCATGCCAAATTAAGTGCATTTTAGCAACCTACTTTTCTTTCAGAATTTTATAGACACATTCAGTCTAGTGAAGAGAGATTCTGCAGAGAGAAACTGAATTACTGGCCTTTAATTTATAGCTGTTTTAAATTGGAAAATCATTTTCTCTCCCCAGAAAAAGCTGTTAACTCCAGCTCTTGGGTTTATCTGTCTTGAAAGCAAAACACTTCACCTTCTCTTGATTCTCATTATAAGTTTCAGAATTGCTTAGACACCATTGCAATTCAGCTGTATCTGTTCGCTAACTTCAACTGCAATGATAAAAAATAAATAGGCTGTGTCAAATGAAAATGAGCCCCATGTGCACTGATAAAATAGCCACTTAATTTACCCATCTCTGTGATATGTTAAACATTTCAGTGATAGACAAGTACTTAGTTTCACTACAAATGTGTTTCTCTCAACTTCCTTTTTCATTTTATATCGCAAGGATAGATTATAGTGTAAATGCAAAACAGCTCATAACCTGGTACTTACCAACTCTAATTTAATTATTGCACAATTATTAGCAGGCTAAACTTTACATGAATAAAACTACACCTAGCTAGCTACGGTGCCCTCAGAAAGTATTCACACTTAAAAAATGTTGTTGTGTTAAAGCCTGATTTTAAAATGGGTTAAATATACATTTTTTTGTTACTGGCCTACACACAGTACACCATAATGTTCAAGTGAAATTATGTTTTTAGACATTTTTACAAATTAATAAAAAATGTATAACTTAAATGTCTTGAGTCAAGAAGTATTCAAGTTGTTTGTTGACCAAAATTAAAATAAAATTTTGATAAATTGAAAACTGTACCATGTTCATTTAAGGACCAAAAAATTGACAGCTGTGACAAATAGAGTAGATTGCAAAATAGTTTGGAAGAGATTGTTGATGTACCTATTCCATGGCACATGGTTTATGAACTGATTCTTGCAACCAATAGAATGTTCAGAACATTTGTGAAATATCACAACACAGCTGACAAATATATAGCAAATAGAAATAGTAAATTGATGGTGTTAAGAGATAGATGGGAGAGGTTTGAGTGGAGTTGAAGGGTGGGATTAAAAACAACAAGATAACTCATGTAAAATATGCTGTGTCCGTAAAATATATATAGGTCCAGAGGTTTTGTGAAACAGCACAGTTAAAAATACATGTCAAAATAGAATTCAAACTGGATGGGCTAATGGGAGGGGTTGATGGTACCTGAAGGATGGGATTTTAAAAAACAATAGATAACTATTGTAAAATACATTGTGTCTGTAAAATGTGTATTGTATGTATAAACTGGAAGTATAAGCCGAAGTGTTGTTGGCCAGTAGTTTACTCCAATTAGGGGAGGGGTGGTAAGGTTAGGGGAAATTTATTTTAAAAAGATATATGTATATACGGTATATTGACTTGGTATTTTACTGAATAGGGCTATATTCTGAATACCACCACTACCTTGTCACAACACAGCTGATTGGCTCAAACGCATTAAGAAGGAAAGAAAGTACACAAATGAACTTTGAACAAGGCACACCTGTTAATTGAAATGCATTCCAGGTGACTACCTCATGAAGCTGGTTGAGAGAATACCAAGCGTTTGCAAAGCTGTCATCAAGGCAAGGGTGGCTACTTTGAAGAATATCAAATATCAAATATATTTTGATTTGTTTAACACTTTTTTGTTTACTAAACTCTGCAAAAAAAGAAATGTACTCTAACTGTAAACTGTGTTTATTTTCAGCAAACTTAAACATGTGTAAATATTTGTATGAACATAACAAGATTCACCAACTGAGACATAAACTGAACAAGTTCCACAGACATGTGACTAACAGAAATGGAATAATGTGTCCCTGAAAAGGGGGGGTCAAAATCAAAAGAAGCAATAAGTATCTGGTGTGGCAACCAGCTGCATTAAGTGCTACAGTGCATCTCCTCCTCATGGACTGCACCAGATTTGTCAGTTCTTGCTGTGAGATGTTACCGCAGTATTCCACCAACGCACCTGCAAGTTCCCGGACATTTCTGGGGGGAATGGCCCTAGCCCTCACCCTCCGATCCACCAGGTTCCAGATGTGCTCAATGGGATTGAGATCTGGGCTCTTCGCTGGCTATGGCAGAACACTGACATTCCTGTCTTGCAGGAAATCACGCTCAGAATGTGCAGAATGGCTGGTGGCATTTTCCTGCTGGAGGGTCGTGTCAGGATGAGTCTGCAGGAAGGGTACCACCTGAGGGAGTAGGATGTCTTCCCTGTAACGCACATCGTCAAGATTGCCTGCAATGAGAACAAGCTCAGTCCAATGATGCAGTGACACATTGCCCCAGACAATGACGGACCCTCCACCTCCAAATCGATCCCGCTCCAGAGTACAGGCCTCGGTGTAACGCTCATTCCTTTGACGATAAATGTGAATCCGACCATCACCCCTGGTGAGACAAAACCGTGACTCGTCAGTGAAAATCACTTTTTGCCAGTCCTGTCTGGGCCAGCGACGGTGGGTTTGTGCCCATAGACGACATTGTTGCTGGTGATGTCTGGTAAGGACCTGCCTTACAACAGGCCTACAAGCCCTCGGTCCAGCCTCTCTCAGCCTATTGCGGACAGTCTGAGCACTGATGGAGGGATTGTGCGTTCCTGGTATAACTTGGGCAGTTGTTGTTGCCATCCTGTACATGTCCCGCAGGTGTGATGTTCGGATGTACCGATCCTGTGCAGGTGTTGTTACACGTGGTCTGCCACTGCGAGGATGATCAGAGGTCCGTCCTGTCTCCCTGTAGCGCTGTCTTAGGCGTCTCACAGTATGGACATTGCAATTTATTGCCCTGGCTACATCAGTCCTCATGCCTCCTTGCATCATGCCTAAGGCATGTTCACACAGATGAGCAGGGACCCTGGGCATCTTTCTTTTCGTGTTTTCAGAGTCAGTAGAAAGGCCTCTTTAGTGTCCTAAGTTTTCATAACTGTGACCTTAATTGCCTACCAGCTGTAAGCTGTTTGTGTCTTAACGACCGTTCCACAAGTGCATGTGCTTTAATTGTTTATGGTTCATTGAACAAGCATGGGAAACAGTGTTTAAACCCTTTACAATGAAGATATGTGTGTTATTACATGATTCCATTTGTGTTATTTCATAGTTTTGCTGTCTTTACTATTATTCTACAATGTATAAAATAGTAAAAATAAAGAAAACCCTTTGAATGGAAAGCCCTTTGTATATATATATATATATATATATATATATATATATATATATATATATATATATATATATATATATATATATACAGTGCCTTCGGAAAGTATTCAGACCCCTTAACTTTTTCCACATTTTGTTGCATTGCAGCCTTATCATAAAATTGATTAAATATCTTTTTTTTCTCTCTGCAATCTACACACAATACCCCATAATGACAAAGCACAAACAGGTTTTATACTTTTTTTCAAATCTATTAACAAAAATAACTGAAATACATTATTTACACCAGTATTCAGACCCTTAGTTGTGAGCTCAAGGGCATCCTGTTTTCATTGATCATCCTTAAAAATGTTCTACAACTTCTACAAATGTTCCAATTGATTAGACATGATTTGGAAAGGCACATACCTGTCTATTTAAGATCCCACAGTTGACAGTGCATGTTAGAGCAAAAACCAAGCCATGGAATTTTCCATAGGCACAAGAGGCACAGATCTGAGGAAGGGTACCAAACAAGTTCTGCAGCATTGAAGGTCCCCAAGAACACAAGACCTCCATCATTCTTACATGGAAGAAGTTAGGAATCACGAAGACTCTTCCTAGAGCTGGCCCACCCGTCCAAACTGATCAATCGGGGGAGAAGGGCCTTGGTCAGGGAGGTGACCAAGAACCCGATGGTCACTCCACCAATCAGGACTTCATGAGCGTGGCCAGACGGAAGCCACTCCTCAGTAAAAGGCACATGATAGCCATCTTGGAGTTTGCCAATGGGCACCTAAAGACTCTCAAAATGTGAGAAGAACATTATTTTGTCTGATGAAACTAAGATTGAACTCTTTGGCGTGAATGCCAAGCCTCACGTCTGGAGGAAACCTGGCACCATTCCTATGGTGAAGCATGGTGGTGGCCGCATCATTCTGTGGGGTTATTTTTGAGCGGCAGGGACTGGGAGACTGGTCAGGATCATGGCATGATGATTGGAGCTAAGTACAGAGAGCTCAGGACCTCAGACTGTGGTGAAGGTTCACCTTCCAACAGGACAACAACCCTAAGCACATAGCCAAGACAACGCTGGTGTGTATTCGGGACAAGTCTCTGAATGTCCTTGAGTGGCCCAGCCAGGGCCCGAACTTGAACCTGATCGAACATCTCTGGAGAGACCTGAAAATAGCTGTGTAGCAGAGCTCCCCATCCAACCTGACAGAGCTTGAGAGGGTCTGCAGAGAAAAATGGAAGGAACTCCCCAAATATAGGTGTGCCAAGCTTGTCGCTGCCAAAGGTGCTTCAAGTAAAAGGTCTGAATACTTATGTAAATGTGATATTACCGTTTTTTTATATATTTTTTAATACATTTGCAAAATTGTAAAAAAAAATGTTTGGGCTTTGTCATTATGGGGTATTGTGTGTAGATTGATGAGGGAAAAAAACAAGTTAATACATTTTTAATAAGGCTGTAATGTAACAAAATGTGGAAAAAGTCAAGGGGACTAAACAACAATTACGTTGATGGAAGCTACAATCTATCTGCAGTATTAAAACTGATCTTACCCCCTTAAAATAATTATATATATATATATATATATATATATATATATATATATATATATATATATATATATATACAGTGGTTCGTAAAGTTGCAGCGTACTGCGGCAGAGCTTGCATGGTGCCGCAGAATTCTATTTTATTTTTAAGTGTCAACAACTGGTAACATTAATGCTAGTTAGTGCAAGTTTAACCATCAGAGGGAATCTTTGAGAAGCATTTGATAGCCTTCAATAGGGGCTGTGTTTGAGAATTGAAAACCTTTTTTTGTAAGAACATAGTATATGGGATTGATTTTAAGAAATTTTGCTTAATTATTTTTCTTAATGTTATGGTGTTTCTATTCCAAGAAAAACGAAAAACCCTCTGGGTTTTCGTTAGGATGGAATGGAAAATAATTGTGCTGGACATATGGCACTGTGACAGTCGGGAATAGGCTACAGTACTGGGCTATTTAGCTAAAGGATCCCCGTGTCGTGCTGGCATGTGGGAGACCATGGCTCAATTCCCCAACGGGGAGGAAGGAGTAGGCTGTCCTTGTAAATAAGAATTTGTTCTTAACTGACTTTCCTAGTTAAATAAAGGATACACTAAGAGCATAACATTTCTACACCATAATTGTAGTCAAACCAATACCCAAATGGAGATTCAGTCTAAATAAAAATCTCATTGATTTATCAAGACCAGTCCCCATGCTTGTCTCAGAGCTGTGTGAAACGATGCTGAAATAGTTGCAGGCTATTGCTTCTAACTTCAATATGCTCCTTAAATAAATTAGACCTACACCACTTTTAACAGCACATTACTCAACACTAGTGAGACTCATGTCGCCTACGGTAGGCCTACAGTACATCGAAAAATATGATGTGGCTCTCCGCTAACAGTTACATATAGAGGATTAGAGGATATTTATTTATTCCCATAGTAATTCTTATTCTTTATGGATCATAACTAAATAAACATTGGCATTTTGAAATAGTATTTTTATCATTATTTTATTAACAAAACCATAAAGATGCCATAATTAGTTACACTTTTTTAGTTTGAATGTGCAGACTGGCACTAAGAACAGCGGGAACATTTCCCTAGTCAGCACCATTATTAGTGCAATGCCCCTCAAAGTGTTGCTCTGTGCTACCCAGTGTGGCGGGGTGGGTGAACCCCCCCTCCTTCTCTCCCCCATGGGCTAGGTCTGTCTTCTGTGCGTGGCCCATCCCGTGCCCTCAGCCCTCGTGCCTTGAACCTCGTGTGCTTTCAGTGCATACAGCTGGAGAACTGCAAGACAATCCCATTGTGCGCCGCTCCGGAGCCATGACCAATATGACCAATATGTATTGTCCTGCTAATAACAGAGTTAATAATATATCTGTGAGAATATCCAAGGGTCTTTTATCTAATTTTAAATTAATAATAATAATAATAATCACTTTGTTTAAAAAATAACAATATTTTGGAGATGATTTTGTTTTCAAATAACGTAAAATGAGCGAGAAAAAGGCCAATCTTGAACATGGGGTGTGACATTGTACTAATTTGTAAATAAAGCCAGTTTGTTATTTCAAATGATTTATTTCTGTTTTTAGAGGGAGTGTAACCAAAAACCTACAGTCATCTCATTTTTTATAAAAAACTTTCAAAGTGCTGATGTTTATTTAGTTATGTATTCATAACGAATTACTATGGGAATAAATATCCCTGAATTACAGAAATATTCTCCAATCCTCTATATGTAATTATTGGTGAAGAGTCACGTCATATTTTCTTTATATACTGTAGGCCTACCGTAGGCGACATGAGTCTCACTAGCAGAGGTGTGGACTCGACTCACATGACTTGGACTCGAGTCAGACTCGACTCACAAATATGATGACTTGCAACTTGACTTTGACTTTAACACCAATAACTCGTGACTTGACTTGGACTTGACGCTTATGACTCGACCTGACTTGATACCATCCCCAATCCCAAATGCTAATATTAAAAAACATGTTCAGCGCATCAATTGAAAGACAGAGGCGCAACAACTTCCAACTTTGTTCAACATTTGAAGCTGCACAAAGAACGGTAAGTCGTGGCTGATATAGCCGACAGTTATACCAGTGTAGCATGTTGGCTAACTTAACGTTAAATCAATGATCCTCTACACAGTCAGTCAGTGGGGGAACGTGATCATTGCACCCAAGATTGAGCTACAACTGGTTAGGCAGTTGGTAGCCTAAATCCTACCTGATGTTACTTCTGTTCCTAAAGCCATTAACATATGTTAGGCTACTGTAACTGCTTTTCCAATGGATTGCGTGACTGAAATATTTACTTGTGAAACAATAGTTCTAATGTAATGAGGATTGTAAAGATGATACAGGACTAATCACAGTTGAAAGGTATAAGGATACTAGGTTACATAAACATACAGTATGTCTATAACATGGAGAGGCCGAAGCAGAGACGGTAGGAAGAGTATAATACATGTTTGAACTGAATCAAATTACTGAATTTATCCTTGAGGATCTGCCCGGACCATATGGTGTTTTACATATAATACACTCCATTGAACTTACTTATATGGCCTCAATAGACTCCATTTCTAACGACCTTGATTTCTACACATAAAATGATGGGCCAAAGGTCAGGACCGACCAGTCATTTCACAACCATACAGACTGATGAGGAGAACATACAGGTAACTGACAAAAATAAACACTTAAGTAAATGAAGAAGAGATCTTAGTGACTTTGAAAGAGAGGTCTCAAAGGAGCATGGGGGTTTAAAGGGTGTGTGTGTGTGTGTGTGTGTATGTGTGTGCAAGTGTTAAGGTTGGGTACAAGCCTACATCACCCGATTGCGCCCCATAGTGATCCTCGGGGGGGGGTCTTTCTAATGGCTACCCATGTATTTCCATGGAAATGTAAAGTTTATTTGAAAAGTAATAAATATAATAAATATATTTTTAAAAGCATTCGTGATTTGCATAAATGTAATATACTGTCATGTTTTGTCTTATATTGTCTTGTCATTTTGCTTTCCCTTCTGTTCGTTTTCCCCCTGCTGGTCTTATTAGGTTCGTTCCCTTTTTTTCTCTCTCCCTTCCTCTCTCTCTTCTCTCTATCGTTCCGTCCCTGCTCCCAGCTGTTCCTATTCCCCTACTCAATCATCTAATCTTTTCACACCTGTTCCGTATCTTGCCCTCTGATTAGAGTCCCTATTTCTCCCCTTGTCTTCTGTTTCTGTCCTGTCGGATCCTTGTATATTGTTCGCCGTGCTGTGTCTTTGTCTCGCCCTGTCGTGTCTTGTTTCCCTCAGATGCTGCGTGTGAGCAGGTGTCTGAGTCTGCTACGGTCGGTGCCTTCCCGAGGCAACCTACAGTTTATGGTCGAGTCTCCAGTCTGTCCTCGTCACTACGAGTGGAATGAGTTTTTTATGTTTTGTTTTCTGCTCTGATTTGTCTAGGAGTATTGCCTATTTCCTTTACTGGAATAAAGACTCTGTTTTCGCCAAGTCGCTTTTGGGTCCTCATTCACCTGCATAACAGAAGGATCCGACCAAGAATGGACCCAGCGACTACAGATTCTCGTAACACTGCCGTCGAGATCCAAGGAGCCATGCTCGGCAGACACGAGCAGGAATTGTCTGCTGCTCGTCATGCCGTGGAGAACCTGGCCGCTCAGGTTTCCGACCTCTCTGGACAGTTCCAGAGTCTTCGTCTCGTGCCACCTGCTACTTCCTGGTCGGCCGAGCCTCCGGAACCTAGGGTTAATAACCCACCTTGTTACTCCGGGCAGCCCACGGAGTGCCGCTCCTTTCTCACCCAGTGTGATATTGTGTTCTCTCTCCAACCCAACACATACTCTAGAGAGAGAGCTCAGGTTGCTTACGTCATATCACTCCTTACTGGCCGGGCTCGAGAGTGGGGCACAGCTATCTGGGAGGCAAGGGCTGATTGTTCTAACAATTACCTGAACTTTAAAGAGGAGATGATTCGGGTTTTTGACCGTTCAGTTTTTGGTAGGGAGGCTTCTAGGGCCCTGGCTTCCCTATGTCAAGGTGATCGATCCATAACGGATTACTCTATAGAGTTTCGCACTCTTGCTGCCTCTAGTGACTGGAACGAGCCGGCGCTGCTCGCTCGTTTTCTGGAGGGACTCCACGCAGAGTTTAAAGATGAGATTCTCTCCCGGGAGGTTCCTTCCAGTGTGGACTCTTTGATTGCACTCGCCATCCGCATAGAACGACGGGTAGAGATCTTCGTCACCAAGCTCGTGGAAGAGAGCTCGCGTTAACGGTGTTTCCCCTCTCCGCATCGCAACCATCTCCCTCCTCTGGCTCAGAGACTGAGCCCATGCAGCTGGGAGGTATTCGCATCTCGACTAAGGAGAGGGAACGGAGGATCACCAACCGCCTGTGCCTCTATTGCGGACTTGCTGGACATTTTGTCAATTCATGTCCAGTAAAAGCCAGAGCTCATCAGTAAGCGGAGGGCTACTGGTGAGCGCTACTACTCAGGTCTCTCCATCAAGATCCTGTACTACTATATCGGTCCATCTACGCTGGACCGGTTCGGGTGCTACATGCAGTGCCTTGATAGACTCTGGGGCTGAGGGTTGTTTTATGGACGAAGCATGGGCTCGGAAACATGACATTCCTTTCAGACAGTTAGGGAAGCCTACGCCCATGTTCGCCTTAGATGGTAGTCATCTCCCCAGTATCAGATATGAGACACTACCTTTAACCCTCACAGTATCTGGTAACCACAGTGAGACTATTTCCTTTTTGATTTTTCGTTCACCTTTTACACCTGTTGTCATCCCTGGCTAGTATGTCATAATCCTTCTATTAATTGGTCTAGTAATTCTATCCTATCCTGGAACGTTTCTTGTCATGTGAAGTGTTTAATGTCTGCTATCCCTCCCGTTTCTTCTGTCCCCACTTCTCAGGAGGAACCTGGCGATTTGACAGGAGTGCCGGAGGAATATCATGATCTGCGCACGGTCTTCAGTCGGTCCAGAGCCAACTCCCTTCCTCCTCACCGGTCGTATGATTGTAGTATTGATCTCCTTCCGGGGACCACTCCTCCTCGGGGTAGACTATACTCTCTGTCGGCTCCCGAACGTAAGGCTCTCGAGGATTATTTGTCTGTGTCTCTTGACGCCGGCACCGTAGTGCCTTCTTCCTCCCCTGCCGGGGCGGGGTTTTTTTTTGTTAAGAAGAAGGACGGTACTCTGCACCCCTGCGTGGATTATCGAGGGCTGAATGACATAATGGTTAAGAATCGTTATCCGCTTCCCCTTATGTCATCAGCCTTCGAGATTCTGCAGGGAGCCAGGTTCTTTACTAAGTTGGACCTTCGTAACGCTTACCATCTCGTGCGCATCAGAGAGGGGGACGAGTGGAAAACGGCGTTTAACACTCCGCTAGGGCATTTTGAGTACCGGGTTCTGCCGTTTGGTCTCGCCAATGCGCCAGCTGTTTTTCAGGCATTAGTTAATGATGTTCTGAGAGACATGCTGAACATCTTTGTTTTTGTCTACCTTGACGATATCCTGATTTTTTCACCGTCACTCGAGATTCATGTTCAGCACGTTCGACGTGTACTCCAGCGCCTTTTAGAGAATTGTCTCTACGTGAAGGCTGAGAAGTGCTCTTTTCATGTCTCCTCCGTCACTTTTCTCGGTTCTGTTATTTCCGCTGAAGGCATTCAGATGGATCCCGCTAAGGTCCAAGCTGTCAGTGATTGGCCCGTTCAAGGTCACGTGTCGAGTTGCAGCGCTTTCTAGGTTTCGCTAATTTCTATCGGCGTTTCATTCGTAATTTCGGTCAAGTTGCTGCCCCTCTCACAGCTCTTACTTCTGTCAAGACGTGTTTTAAGTGGTCCGGTTCCGCCCAGGGAGCTTTTGATCTTCTCAAAGAACGTTTTACGTCCGTTCCTATCCTCGTTACTCCTGACGTCACTAAACAATTCATTGTCGAGGTTGACGCTTCAGAGGTAGGCGTGGGAGCCATTCTATCCCAGCGCTTCCAGTCTGACGATAAGGTTCATCCTTGCGCTTATTTTTCTCATCGCCTGTCGCCATCGGAACGCAACTATGATGTGGGTAACCGCGAACTGCTCGCCATCCGCTTAGCCCTAGGCGAATGGCGACAGTGGTTGGAGGGGGCGACCGTTCCTTTTGTCGTTTGGACAGACCATAAGAACCTTGAGTACATCCGTTCTGCCAAACGACTTAATGCACGTCAAGCTCGTTGGGCGTTGTTTTTCGCTCGTTTCCAGTTTGTGATTTCTTACCGTCCGGGTAGTAAGAACACCAAGCCTGATGCCTTATCCCGTCTGTTTAGTTCTTCTGTGGCTTCTACTGATCCCGAGGGGATTCTTCCTTATGGGCGTGTTGTCGGGTTGACAGTCTGGGGAATTGAAAGACAGGTTAAGCAAGCACTCACGCACACTGCGTCGCCGCGCGCTTGTCCTAGTAACCTTCTTTTCGTTCCTGTTTCTACTCGTCTGGCTGTTCTTCAGTGGGCTCACTCTGCCAAGTTAGCTGGTCATCCCGGCGTTCGAGGTACTCTTGCTTCTATTCGCCAGCGCTTTTGGTGGCCTACTCAGGAGCGTGACACGCGTCGTTTCGTGGCTGCTTGTTCGGACTGCGCGCAGACTAAGTCAGGTAACTCTCCTCCTGCCGGTCGTCTCAGACCGCTTCCCATTCCTTCTCGACCATGGTCTCACATCGCCTTAGACTTCATTACCGGTCTGCCTTTGTCTGCGGGGAAGACTGTGATTCTTACGGTTGTCGATAGGTTCTCTAAGGCGGCACATTTCATTCCCCTCGCTAAGCTTCCTTCCGCTAAGGAGACGGCACAAATCATCATCGAGAATGTGTTCAGAATTCATGGCCTCCCGTTAGACACCGTTTCAGACAGAGGTCCGCAATTCACGTCACAGTTTTGGAGGGAGTTCTGTCGTTTGATTGGTGCGTCCGTCAGTCTCTCTTCCGGGTTTCATCCCCAGTCTAACGGTCAAGCAGAAAGGGCCAATCAGACGATTGGTCGCATACTACGCAGCCTTTCTTTTAGAAACCCTGCGTCTTGGGCAGAACAGCTCCCCTGGGCAGAATACGCTCACAACTTGCTTCCTTCGTCTGCTACCGGGTTATCTCCGTTTCAGAGTAGTCTGGGTTACCAGCCTCCTCTGTTCTCATCCCAGCTTGCCGAGTCCAGCGTTCCCTCCGCTCAAGCGTTTGTCCAACGTTGTGAGCGCACCTGGAGGAGGGTGAGGTCTGCACTTTGCCGTTACAGGGCACAGACTGTGAGAGCCGCCAATAAACGTAGGATTAAGAGTCCTAGGTATTGTTGCGGCCAGAGAGTGTGGCTTTCCACTCGTAACCTTCCCCTTACGACAGCTTCTCGTAAGTTGACTCCGCGGTTCATTGGTCCGTTCCGTGTCTCTCAGGTCGTCAATCCTGTCGCTGTGCGACTGCTTCTTCCGCGACATCTTCGTCGCGTCCATCCTGTCTTCCATGTCTCCTGTGTCAAGCCCTTTCTTCGCACCCCCGTTCGTCTCCCCCCCCCCCGTCCTTGTCGAGAGCGCACCTATTTACAAGGTACGTAGGATCATGGACATGCGTTCTCGGGGACGGGGTCACCAATACTTAGTGGATTGGGAGGGTTACTGAGGAGAGGAGTTGGGTTCCGTCTCGGGACGTGCTGGACCGTTCGCTGATTGATGATTTCCTCCGTTGCCGCCAGGATTCCTCCTCGAGTGCGCCAGGTGGCGCTCGGTGAGTGGGGGGGTACTGTCATGTTTTGTCTTATATTGTCTTGTCATTTTGCTTTCCCTTCTGTTCGTTTTCCCCCTGCTGGTCTTATTAGGTTCGTTCCCTTTTTTCTCTCTCCCTTCCTCTCTCTCTTCTCTCTATCGTTCCGTCCCTGCTCCCAGCTGTTCCTATTCCCCTACTCAATCATCTAATCTTTTCACACCTGTTCCGTATCTTGCCCTCTGATTAGAGTCCCTATTTCTCCCCTTGTCTTCCGTTTCTGTCCTGTCGGATCCTTGTATATTGTTCGCCGTGCTGTGTCTTTGTCTCGCCCTGTCGTGTCTTGTTTCCCTCAGATGCTGCGTGTGAGCAGGTGTCTGAGTCTGCTACGGTCGGTGCCTTCCCGAGGCAACCTACAGTTTATGGTCGAGTCTCCAGTCTGTCCTCGTCACTACGAGTGGAATTAGTTTTTTATGTTTTGTTTTCTGCTCTGATTTGTCTAGGAGTATTGCCTATTTCCTTTACTGGAATAAAGACTCTGTTTTCGCCAAGTCGCTTTTGGGTCCTCATTCACCTGCATAACATATACTAACTATTACTCTTGTTAAGAATAAAAACATGAAATGCTAATATATTTGGTGAAGAGCACATTATGACTTGTTTAGGACTCGAAACTCAAAGTTTAGGACTTGAGAATTGACGTTATTGACTTGCCTGTCTCGACTTGGAACTTGACTTGGGACTTGAGTGCTAAGACTTGAGACTTGTTAAACAATGACTTGGTCCCACCTCTGCTCACAAGTGTTGTGTAATGTGCTGTTAGAAGTGGTGTAGGTCTTATTTATTTAAAGAGCATATTGAAGTTAGTGTAACCTTTATTTAACTAAACAAGTCAGTTAATTAAGAACAAATTCTTATTCATAAGGACAACCTACTCCTTCCTCCACGCCAGGGAAGTGAACCCCAGTCTCCCACATGACACAGGGATTATTTAGCTCAATAGCCCAGTACTGTACTCCCGACCATCACGTTGTACAGGGCCATATTTTCCATTCCATCCTAACGGAAACCCAGAGTTTTTTTTTTCTTGGAATAGAAACACCATAATATTAATGAAAATAATTAAGCAAGTACCAGTCAAACGTTTAGACAGATACTAATTCCAGGGTTTTTCTTTATTTTTACTATTTTCTACATTGTAGAATAATAGTGAAGACATCACAAGTATGAAATAACACACATGGAATCAGTTAAGAACAAATTCTTATTTACAAGGACAGCTTACTCCTTCCTCCCCATCGGGGAATTGAACCCTGGTCTTCTGCATTCCTGCATTCTCTAGCACAGCCTCTATTTAAGGCTATCAAATGCTTTTTGAAGAGGTAACCTTGGTGATCTCTGGTGGTCAAACTAGCACTAACTAGCATTAATGGTACCAGTGGTTCACAGTTACATTATTATATATTTTTTTATTTCACCTTTATTTAACCAGGTAGGCTAGTTGAGAACAAGTTCTCATTTACAACTGCGACCTGGCCAAGATAAAGCAAAGCAGTGCTACACGAACAACAACACAGAGTTACACATGGAATAAACAAGTGTACAGTCAGTAACACAACAGAAAAAAAAGTCTATATACAGTGTGTGCAAATGGCGTGAGGAGGTAAGGCAAAAAATAGGCCATAGTAGCGAAGTAATTACAATTTAGCAAATGAACAATGGAGTGGTAGATGTGCAGATAATGTGCCATAGAATTCTGCGGCACCATGCAAGCTGTGCCGCAGTACGCTGCAAATTTTAAAACCTCTTAAGGATCAGCCCCTTTGTTTCAATTTTTGCCTAAAATGATATACCCAAATCTAACTGCCTGTAGCTCAGCCATTCGAGCAAAGGATATGCCTATTCTTGATATAATTTGAAAGGTAACACTTTGAAGTTTGTGGAAATGTGAAATGAATGTAGGAGAATATAACACATTAGATCTGGTAAAAGAAATACAAAGATAAAACCAATAGTTTTTTGTTCTGTTGTTTTTGTATTTAGTTTCAGTTATTTCATGTACCGCGTTTTTTCATTCATTAAAGTCATGAGCAACCAACACGCTGCATTTCGGTCCGACTCTCTTCTTTCAACAGACGAACGCCGTTACAGTAATTTAGATGGTGTCCACAAGAAGGCAACAGTGTATGTGCAAAGTTTCAGACTGATAACTTCAAGAATGAGCAAGCTACATGACATTTAGTATGAAGTCACCTAGGTGCCCTTCACAATTTGCCCAAATATACCCAAGTGGCCTCCATGTGGCCGAATTGGTAAATTGATACATTTTCAAGAATATAACTATAGAAAACATAAAAATGCTATGTTAATAACATATACAAGTTTACACTCTCCCATGAAAATCATACATTATGGATGATTAGCTTCCCTACATAAAATGTACTAACAGGAGACGTAACAAGAATGCTGATCCAATGTCTCCAAACACAGAAGTGAAATACTTAAGATAAGGGCCAAGTTATCTGCCAACATTGATGTAATGTCATAAGTGAAAACACCACAAACCATGCAAAGGAAAAAGAAATGGGAAAAACGCTTTAATATTACAGAATTTACAACAACCTCTGCTGTTCCCAAGTCTCTTTCTGCTGTAAGCACTTACCATCCTCCACTTGTAGGCCCACTGGCCGGGCGGGGGTATGTTGTGGAGACAGAGAGAGCATCTATTAGACTGTGGGGGAGGGAGGACTTGAATATGGTCTCTTTGAGGTCAGTCTTTACCACTAAAATAATCAGTAAGAACTCAAGTTTATTACTTATTTTATTGAAACTTTATCTTAGAAATACATCAAGTTAACAACAACACATCTATAAACATATATTATATAGAGTGGAGAACACTGTGGTGAAGTGTGTGAAACAATTTTTTAAAATTAATCTTTATTTATTTGTAATTTTATTTAACCTTTTATTTAACCAGGTGGGCCAGTTGAGAACAAGTTCTCTGGCCAAGATAGAGCAAAGCAGTGCGACACAAACAACAATAGTTACACATGGGATAAACAAACGTACAGTTAACAACACAATAGAAAAGTATATATACAGTGTGTGCAAATGTAGTAAGATTAGGGAGGTAAGGCAATAAATAGGCCATAGTGGCGAAATAATGACAATTTAGCAATTAAACACTGGAGTGATAGATGTGCAGAAGATGAATGTGCAAGTAGAGATACTGGTGTGCAAAGGATAATTAAAAGCGGGACTGGGGGCTTACATACACTTACTACACTTTATTAGTATTTGGTAGCATTGCCTTCAAATTGTTTAACTTGGGTCAAACATTTTGGGTAGTTTATCACAATAAGTTGGGTGAATTTTAGCCCATTCCTCCTGACAGAGCTGGTGTAACTGAGTCAGGTTTGTAGGCCTCCTTGCCCGCACACCCTTTTTCAGTTCTGCCCACACATTTCCTGTAGGATTGAGGTCAGGTCTTTGTGATGGCCACTCCGATACCTTGATTTTGTTGTCCTTAAGCCATTTTGCCACAACTTTGGAAGTATGCTTGGGGTCATTGTCCATTTGGAAGACCCAAGTTTTAACTTCCTGACTGATGTCCTGAGATGTTTCTTCAATATATCCACATCATTTTCCATCCTCATGATACCATCTATTTTATGGGGTGCACCAGTCCCTCCTGCAGCAAAGCACCCCCACAACATGACGCTGCCACCCCCGTGCTTCACGGTTGGGATGTTGTGTTCTTCGGCTTGCAAGCCTCCCCCTTTTTCCCTCATACATAACGATGGTCATTATGGCCCAAAATATCTATTTTTGTTTCATTAGACCAGAAGACATTTCTCCAAAAAGTACGATATTAGTCCCCGTGTGTAGTTGCAAACCGTAGTCTGGCTTTTTTATGGCGGTTTTTGAGCAGTGGCTTCTTCCTTGCTGAGCAGCCTTTCAGGTTATGTTGATATAGGACTCGTTTTACTGTGGATATAGATACTTTTGTACCTGTTTCCTCCAGCATCTACACAAGGTCCTTTGCTGTTTTTTGGGATTGATTTGCACTTTTCGCACCAAAGTACGTTCATCTCTAGGAGACAGAACGAGTCTCCTTCCTGAGCGGTATGACGGTTGCGTGGTCCCATGGTGTTTATACTTGCATACTATTGTTTGTACAGACAAACGTAGTACCTTCAGGCTTTTGGAAATTGCTCCCAAGGATGAACCAGAATTGTGGCGGTCTACAATCCTTTCTGAGGTCTTGGCTGATTTATTTTGATTTTCCCATGATGTCAAGCAAATAGGCACTGAGTTTGAAGGTAGGCCTTGAAATACATCCACATGTACACCTCCAATTGACTCAAATAATGTCAATTAGCCTATCAGAAGCTTCTAAAACTATGACATCATTTTTTGAATTTTCCAAGCTGTTTTAAGGCACAGTCAACTTAGCGTATGTAATCTTCTGACCCACTGGAATTGTGATACAGTGAATTCTAAGTGAAATTATCTGTCTGTAAAGAATTGTTGGAAAAATTACTTGTGTCATGCTCAAAGTAGATGTCCTAACCGACTTGCAAAAACTATATATTGTCAACAAGAAATTTGTGGAGTGGTTGAAAAAAGAGTTTTAATGACACATTACGCGACATGTTTTGCAACTGTCCCGTAGACGGGACACCGATCACTAACAAGTTTTAAAGGACGAACCACTGTATGTTTGGGGCAAATCAAATATACACATTACTGTGTACCGCTCTCCGTATTTTCAAGCGTAGTGGTGATTGCATCATGTTACGGGTATGGTTGTAACTGGGGAGTTTTTCAGGATAGAAAATAAAAAGAATGGAGTTAAGCACAGGCAAAATCCTAGAGGAAAACCTGATTCAGTCTGCTTTCCACCAGACACTAGGAGATTAATTCAACTTTTAGCAGGATAAAAGCCTAAAACACAAGGCCAAATATACATCGAAGTTGCTTACCAAGAAGACAGTAGCCGAGTTACAGTTTAGACTTAGTTCTGCTTGAAAATATATGGTAAGACTTATCTATTAATGATCAACAACCAATTAGACAGAGCTAATAATGTGCAAATATTGTACAATCCAGGTGTGGAAAGCTCTAAAAGACTTACCCAGAAAGACTCACAGCTGTAATTACTGCCAAAGGTGATTGTAACTCAGTGTTGTGAATACTTATGTACATTTGATTTCTGTATTTCATTTTTAATAATTTATCAAAAATGACTAGAAATATGTTTACACTTTGTCATTATGGTATTGTGTGTAGATGGGGTGAGAACAAAAATCTAGTTATTCCATTTTGAATTCAGGCTTTAACACCACAAAATGTAGAATAAGTCAAGGGGTACGATTACTTTCTGAAGGCACTGTACATGCACTCGATCAATCAAACCCATTCAAAATAACCTTTACTCTCTTTGTCCTGCATGAATTTAGCTTATTAGTTTCTAACTATGAATTGTAGATTCTACTAAAGTAGCGGTGGTTACATTCAGATTTGGAAGACTGACAGAGAGAGATGACTCATCCTTCCTGATACTTTAACTTCCAAAAACCATTGCATACTTATTTTCTATTGATATTCAGGAGAGACAAATCCAATCTCTTGTCATCATCTTGTCATCAACTTAGGTGCGTTGAGTTCTCCCATTTCCCCCTTTTTTATGCACTCAAAAGACGGTTGCCATGGGAGTGACCAACACTGACCGTCTCTGGAGACACCGTCTTTGTCTCAGTCTGTCTTCACTTGATGCCTCAGTGTCAGCCATAGCCTTTCCTATTATATTTCACATCAGAATGTGAATCTGCCCTCCTTTTAGGGGTTACTGGGAAACGTTCAACTTTTGGTAGAAATACTTCTAGCATTGAACTCAGCTCCTATTATTCCATGGCCTGTTTGATCTTAAGCTTGTACAGTGCTGGATATTCTCCTCTGAAGAAAGCTCCCATAAAGCAGCCTTTAATAATTCATGACACCAGATTTAGATTTGTGCTCCACTGCTCAGAAACGACTGAAAATTCTACACTACATTACTTTGCGGAATAGGCATGGATCTGCTGTTTAAGTTTGATATACAGTTCAGCAAGTTAACAGTCGTTGCGTATTGTCGCATACCCATTTGAATTGGAATGGATGAAAAAGTTAATGGCTTCCCAATATTTTGTAATGTGTGTTCATTCCATTATTACTGTATGGTTTAGACCTCTTTTTATATTACAATCGACTGTGTAGGCCTACATATATATATATATATATGGAGGGAGGCTATAAAATCCTCCAAATCTGTGAAACATGAAGATCACAGACAGTACAGTGTCCATTTAGGCCTACAGTATAGGCTACAGTAGAACTAGTGTAAGTGGTGCATATATCACATTTAATTTGAGCTCCATGCTTTCATTTCAGTGCCACCAAACCGCGCTGCTGTTTACACCTCGTCTTGTGAGTCAGACAATACATTATCCATTCATTATCAATTGCTTAGATTCAATTCCATATCTACATATTATGTGTCTTTTCAAAAGCAAACAAATGTCCTTCAGCCATGGGTGTATCTGTTTTCATCTCATGTTGTATCATTGAATTCATTTATTTCACCAGGTAGGCCAGTTGAGAACAAGTTCTCATTTACAACTGCGACCTGGCCAAGATAAAGCAAAGCAGCGTGACACACACGACACAGAGTTGCACATGGGATAAACAAACGTTCAGTCAAAACCACAATAGAAAAGTCTATATACAGTGTGTGCAAATGTAGTAAGATTAGGGAGGTATGGCAATAAATAGGCCATAGTGGCGAAATAATTACAATTTAGCAATTTAAACACTGGGGTGATAGATGTGCAGGAGATGAATGTGCAAGTAGAGATACTGGTGTGCAAAGGAGAAAAATAAATAAATAACAATATGGGGATGAGGTAGTTGGGTGGGCTATTTACAGATGGGCTATGTACAGGTGCAATGATCGGTAAACTGCTCTGACAGCTGATGCTTAAAGTTAGTGAGGGAAATATAATGTATGATATAATGGATGTACATAAAGCCTCTATTGGTATGCTGTAAGGTGTGCTGCTTAGTGTGGCCCAGTTGCATTTCAATGCAACAGACATGATTGAGAAATGGGCACCAGCCGGTTGGCTGTTGCTACTACTAATGCAATGTAAATGGAGCAAAATAATCTGCACTGACTAATGTCTGCTTACGTATGCATCTTGAGTTCTGTGTTGGGGTTCTTCTGCATGCAAAGTACAACCTAGGGAATTGATTTCACAGGGTTCATTAAGCACAATTTGTATATCAGATGGACTGGAAATGAAAGTTGTTGATTAGTTAAATCTTGTTTTAGGGAAATTGATTTTCCACATACCAATCTGTGTGATATCCCATGTAATATTATACAGCTTATGTTGTGATTTGTTTTGCAATGAAGGTGACGTTGGTGAATATGAACTCTTTGTTGTGCATATTAGGGTTGGGAATTTCCAGGGACCCCACAGTACGATATTATCACGATACTTAGGTGACGATTCGATATGTATAATGATCCTCATGATTCTATATGTATTGTAATTCGATCCTGTGATTTTATTGCGATTCGATGTTCCAAATATATTGCTCATCATACAAGTATGTCTGCTGCAGAAGGACAAGAGTTTTTATCAGTCATGGAAATTAAAGTGCTGAAAACAAATTAGCTCCCTATTTAAAATTAAGGTGGAGAACAAGCTATGAAGTAAAAATACTGACTTTCTGGTGCCAATGAGAAACAAAATAATATTGCAAAATTGTCATAATACGATATATCGTCAAAAATAATATCCTGATATGTAACTATTTTTCCCCCCATCACGAGTGCAGAAAACCCACAGTAAAAAAAGTGAAATACTTGTTTTTGGTCAAATACATGAAGCTATCACAAGCTGGACGATTAAGTTGCATTCAGTAAAGCTACCTTTCTGAGCATATGGTTGTGTTGGGTAGATGACGAACCGACCTTCACAAACATCAGGACCATCAGGTCAGTAGCAATAGCTTTCTACCCTGCTCTCCCAGGGATGGAGGGAGGAAAAGAAAGGCTATGGTCTTATGTTTATGCTTTAGCTTCTTGTCAGATATCTTTATGGTTAATCTCTATGCTACTTGAGTACCTTTTAACTCAATTTGTTGGCTCATGAACCAGATTGCAAGCATAATGTTATTTTTGCCTTCCCCTTAATATTCCATCCTTTCTCCCTCTTGTCCTCTAATGCAAAGCCTGTGATGCTTTATTTGATAGAACTTGTGATCTGAGATTCCCTTTACAAGGCTGACCTGGGTATAATGGCACATGGAATACGAATCACGCTTCTCTCCCCTCCCTTAGCTATGCAGTTTGGTTGGCTTTCTATACACTGTGTTCCTGTGATTAAACTTAAAAGGGACATGATTACAAATGTGAATGCTAATTCCCTCTAATAAGCAAGGGGGTGAAAGTGCATAAAATACAATGCCTGGTGGTGACTGTTTTATATGCAAGGTCATTATAATAGGGAAACAAATGAACCACACATCACTTTGGATTATGTTAAAGTGACAAACTGCTGTGGTGTGGTCAGGGGTCTTAGTGTCTAGCTAAATCTCTTTCCAGAAGCAAGCCAAAGTGGTGGAAATGCTTAGCTAGCTAACGCTCTGGCTTGGCTACATGGGGGCCAGGCTGTGTGTGTGTGTGGCTCCATGAGATGACCCTGGAAACCATGACCACAGTGTAATGCTGGCCATTAGAGGCATTAGAGGCATGACACACTGACCCAACTACATGCATTGTGATGCCCTGTAGCATTACTCTGGCAACCTCTGCCTGGTATACAGGTTCTTGGTTCCTAGAGTTCCTCACTTATTCAACATCATTGGATCTATGTTAGTGTCAGCATTTGAGAAATACCAGTGATCATGTTCTGTGGTAAAATATCAAATATGCATTTCTAAGATTTAGCTTTAAGAAGCAATGAAAAATGGACAAAAGCAATATTGATTCAAACTCCCAGACACATTGTAAGGACCCGGTTACGAACCCGGGTCTCCGGAGTGAGAAACAGTCACTTAACCAACTGAGCCACGAATAGATGGCAGAACCCAGAAGATGAGGCAGACACAGCAGTACTTGAGACGGTGTAATTTAATGAAGTAAAAAGTGAAGTTCTTCAGGAAAACATGTAACTCCACAACCTCAAAAGGAATTCCACAAGAACAAAGGTATTCCTCCAAGACAAAAAGGTAAATCCACAAGGTGGAAGGTATAGCACAAAAAGCCTAAAAAAAATACTCAAAAACAAACAAGAACATAAAACAGAATTCCACAAGAGAGTCCACCGGGATCAACAAGAGTTCACAGAGAACTAGGGCTGGGTGCTAACATACAAACACAGAGCAAAAGACTGAGGAAAACAAAGGGTTTAAATACAATCAGGGGAAACGAGGCACAGGTGCAAATAATAATGGGGATCAAGGGAAAACAAAAAGGTCAAAAGGCACAATGGGGGCATCTAGTGACCAAAAACCGGAACAACCCTGGCCAAATCCTGACAGAATCCCCCCCCTAGGAACGGCTCCTGACGTTCCTACCAGCTCTCTCAGGGTGGAGGGCCCTGAACTGACGAATGAGGTCAGGGTCCAGTATGTCTTTGGCAGGAACCCAGGAGCGCTCCTCGGGACCGTAGCCTTCCCAGTCCACCAGATACTGCCAGGACCGCTGCACCCGGCGGGAATCCAGTATCCGATGGACGGTATAAGCCGGCTGATCCTCCAATGACACGAGGCGGAGGGGGAGGTCTGTCTGCCGGGACAAGGGGAGAAAAAACAACAGGTTTTAATAAGGAAATGTGAAATGTGGGATTAATCTTAAGGGATCTGGGTAAGTGTAGGCAATAAGAAACTGGGTTAACTCTCCTGGCAACCTTAAAGGGACCGATGTATTTTTTGGGACAGCTTGCGAGACTCCACCCGTAGTGGGAAGTCTCTTGTGGAGAGCCAGACTCTCTGGCCGGGCCGCAGGGTAGGCCCGGGACGGTGACGTCTGTTGGCTTGTTGTTGGTACCTCTGTGAGGAACGCATAAGATTAAGACGGGTCTTCCTCCACATAAGCCGACAGCGTCTGATGAACTTCAAGGCTGAAGGCACTCTGACTTCTGCCTCCTGGTCCGGGAACAATGGAGGGGCATAGCCAAACTGACACTCGTGCGGGGACATACCAGTGGAGGAGGAGCGCAAGGTGTTGTGCGCATATTCGGCCCAAACAATGAAGGACGACCATGTGGACGGGTTGTTACGAGTCATACATCGGAGGGTGGTTTCCAGCTCTTGATTCATCCTCTCTGTTTGGCCGTTGGACTCCAGATGGTACCCTGAAGATAGACTGGCAGAAGCCCCCATGAGTTGGCAGAAGGCCTTCCAAAACCTAGAGGCGACTTGGGGACCTCTGTCAGAAACCATATCTTGAGGAATGCCGAAGACTCGGAACACATGATTAATTACCAACTCAGCCATTTCCTTGGCAGAAGGTAACTTAGTCAGAGGGACGAACCTGGCCGCCTTTGAAAACCTGTAGATTATGACTAGGATAGTAGTATTGCCATGGGATGGAGGAAGGCCAGTAATAAAGTCCAACGAGATATGGGACCAGGGTCTGTGGGGAACAGGTAAAGGGTGAAGGAGTCCTTGCGGGCGGAGGTGAGAGATTTGCCCTGGCAGCACACGGGGCAGGCATTGACGAAAGTGGCAACGTCTTCTCTTATGGTAGGCCACCAGAACTTACGCTGGATGAACTCCAAGGTGCGACCTACGCCCGGGTGACAGGAGAGGCGAGAGGAGTGCCCCCACAGAAGGACCTGAGTCCTCACTGCCTTGGGGACAAACAACCGATTGGCAGGACCTCCTTTCGGGTCCGGTTCAATAGCTTGAGCTCGTCTCACGGTATCCTCAACTTGCCACGAGATCGGAGCCACGATCTTAGCAGCAGGAAGGACAGGCATGTCCGTGTCATCTCGAATGGCAGGAGCGTAGACTCGGGACAGGGCATCCGGTTTGAGATTCTTCGACCCGGGCCGATAGGTGAGGATGAACTGGAATCGATAAACTGGAATCGATTGAAGAAAAGAGACCATCTAGCTTATCTAGAGTTCAACCGCTTCGCCTGCTGGATATACTCCAGATTTTTGTGGTCCATAAGCACTTGAAACGGGTGAGAAGCCCCCTCGAGCCAGTGTCTCCATTCCTTCAATGCCATCTTAACCGCTAGGAGTTCACGATCCCCCACATCGTAGTTCCTCTCAGCCGGGGTAAGCCGGTGTGAGAAGAAAGCGCACGGATGAAGCTTCTTGTCTTCACCCCTCTGAGACAGGACAGCTCCAACACAAACCTCTGAGGCGTCTACCTCCACCACAAATGGTTCATCCGTAGTTGGTAGTATCAGGATGGGAGCAGAGAGCACTCGCTGCTTGAGTCCTTGGCAGGCAGTCTCAGCTTCTCTTCCCCACAAAAACCTTGTATTGCCACCCTTGGTTAAAGCTGAGAGAGGGGCTGCCACCAAGCTGAAGTTCTTGATGAACTTGCGGTAAAAGTTTGTGAAGCTCAGGAAACGCTGAACTTCCTTAACGGATTTGGGGGTGGGCCAATCCGCTACCGCCCCTACCTTCCTGGGTTCCATTTGGACTCGACCGGGTTCCACTACAAATCCCAGGAATTGTACTCGGGATGAATGGAATTCACATTTTTCCGGCTTAACGTACAGATGGCTGTCTAGGAGGCGTTTGAGTACTTGTCTGACATGCTTTGTGTGTTCTTGAAGAGAGCTCGAAAAGATGAGGATGTCATCCAAGTAAACGAACACAAATATGTTAAGCATATCCCTAAGCACATCGTTTATGAGCGCTTCAAACACCGCTGGGGCGTTGGTCAGGCCGAAGGGCATCACCAAGTATTCATAGTGACCAGTAGGCGTGTTGAAAGCGGTCTTCCACTCGTCACCAGGTCTGATCCGCACAAGATGGTATGCGTTCCGCAGGTCAAGCTTAGTGAAAACAACTGCTTCCTGGAGCAGCTCGAAGGCTGTGGCCATAAGGGGTAGCGGGTAACGGTTACGGACGGTTATGGTATTGAGTCCCGGTAGTCGATGCAAGGACGTTATCCACCGTCTTTCTTGGCCACAAAGAAAAACCCTGCTCCTGCCGGGGAGGTGGATGGACGCATGAGGCCTGCTTCCAGAGCGTCCTTGATGTAGGTATCCATAGCAGCTTGTTCGGGTGGAGATAGGGAAAAGATCCGACCCCTGGGGGGCAAGTGCCCGGAAACAGTTCGATGGGGCAATCATAAGGTCTATGGGGTGGTAGCATGGTGGCCCTCTGTTTGCTAAATACCAGTTTGAGGTCATGGTAACACTCGGGAACTCGGGTCAGGTCGATGGATTCTAAAGACTCGGGAGTAGAACTCTGGGAATTCGGGAAAATACAAGTAGCTTGGCACGTAGGACCCCACTGCTTGATAGTGCCCACAGACCAGTCGATGTGAGGGTTATGGCTGTGAAGCCAGCGGTATCCAAGGACGAGAGGGAACTCGGAACAGGAGATCAAATCAATTCCTGGTGTTGTGAAACTGAAAGTCGCAAGGAGGTAGTGACATGAGTGACAAGTCCAGATCCCAAAGGGCTTCCATCCAATGTAGTAACCCTCATGGGGTCACTTAGAGGTTCAGAGGGAACGCCATTCTCCTTCGCCCAGACACCATCCATGAAGTTACCTGCGGCTCCAGAGTCTACCAAGGCTTGAAGGTGAAGCTTGTGGTTATCCCAGGAAAGGGTGACTGGAATGAGCAGACGGGAGTTGGACGGATGGGAGGAGGTTATGTTTCCCGTTACAGTTCCCCCCGGTCTGTACGGGACAGAGCGTACCCCTGGAGCCTGGGACACGTGGAACGGAAATGGCCCGGTTTGCCGCAATATAGACAGCGTCGCTCCCTCATCCGGCGGTCTCTCTCAGCCTGGGAGATGCGTCCAATCTGCATGGGTTCCGGTGGAGCCAGCGAGGATAAAGGTGAGGACTCGGAGCTGGGACTGATAGGGGCTAGAGGTCTACGGTTGAGTTCTCTCTCTCTCTCAGACGCTGGTCAATGCGTGAGGCCAACTTGATCATGGACTCGAGATTGTCCGGTGGTTCCCGAGTGGCCAGTTCATCTTGGATAGTGTCGGAAAGGCCTTTCAGAATGCACACCGTGAGCGCCTCGTTGTTCCAGCCACTCGCTGCTGCCACCGTGCGGAACTGGATGGCATAGTCCATCACGCTGCGCCGACCTTGGTGGAGAGTCAGGAGCTGTTTGGCTGAGTCAGGACCACTGCTTGGGCCTTGAAACACTCGTTTGAATTCCTCAGCAAAGGCAGAGTAGCTGGCACAGCAGGAACTATGGGCATCCCACACAGCAGTAGCCCAGGCCAGGGCTTTTTACGACAGCAGGGTGATGATATATGCGATCTTAGACCGGTCGGTGGGGAACGACGAGGGTTGCAGCTCGAAAGAGAGAGAACATTGGGTGAGAAACCCTTTACAAGCACTTGGATCACCTGAGAACCGTTGGGGAGGTGGAAGACAAGGTTCAGCCAGGGGGTTAACTGCCATGGGTACATGAATCTGAGGTACTGGAACGGGAACTGTTGCCGGGGTAAGTCGATCAGACATCTGCTTTATGGAAGTCAGCATCTCCGACAGAAGATGAGAATGTCTAGCCATTAAGGCCTCTTGCTGAACCAGGGCGGCTTCATGGCGTTGGACAGTCTCCTGGTGGTGGGACAGCATGGCAACAAGGTCCTGGGAACTGGCTGCCTCTGGGTTCATTTCTGTCTCTGTCAGGACCCGGTTACGAACCCGGGTCTCCGGAGTGAGAAACAATCACTTAACCAACTGAGCCACGAATAGATGGCAGAACACAGAAGATGAGGCAGACACAGCAGTACTTGAGACGGTGTAATTTAATGAAGTAAAAAGTGAAGTTCTTCAGGAAAACATGTAACTCCACAACCTCAAAAGGAATTCTACAAGAACAAAGGTAATCCTCCAAGACAAAAAGGTAAATCCACAAGGTGGAAGGTATAGCACAAAAAGCCTAAAAGAATACTCAAAAACAAACAAACAAAAACAAAAAACAGAATTCCACAAGAGAGTCCACCGGGATCAACAAGAGTTCACAGAGAACTAGGGCTGGGTGCTAACATACAAACACAGAGCAAAGGACTGAGGAAAACAAAGGGTTTAAATACAATCAGGGGAAACGAGGCACAGGTGCAAATAATAATGGGGATCTAGGGAAAACAAAAAGGTCAAAAGGCACAATGGGGGCATCTAGTGACCAAAAACCGGAACAACCCTGGCCAAATCCTGACACACATAATGCACTGACCCTCACACACACAAACACATGCACGAGTGGGCACACACACACACACACGCAGGCCCCCTAGCACCTCCTTTGCAGGAAATGTAATGGTCTCATGAACATCCGGCAGGGTCATGCTCAGGTCACAGCCAATTTATCTTGGCGAGATGCAGTGAAGGGTGTCTGTCTGTCTGTCTGTCTGTCTGTCTGTCTGTCTGTCTGTCTGTCTGTCTGTCTGTCTGTCTGTCTGTCTGTCTGTCTGTCTGTCTGTCTGTCTGTCCGTCCGTCTGTCCGTCTGTCTGTCTCTGCATTAGCTGGGGTCTTAATTGATCCCCAGTTTGTGGTTTTGTTGGGAAGCCTAATTGTATTTCTAGGGAAGGAAGGGTGTGGTAAAAGAGACGTATCTACATCATTGGCTGTATTATATCTCTAAGAAAATGTTATTTTATTTGATTTATTTCACCTTTATTTAACCAGGTAGGCAAGTTGAGAACAAGTTCTCATTTACAATTGCGACCTAAAGCAAAGCAGTTCGACAGATACAACGACACAGAGTTTCACATGGAGTAAAACAAACATACAGTCAATAATACAGTATAAACAAGTCTATATACAATGTGAGCAAATGAGGTGAGAAGGGAGGTAAAGGCAAAAAAGGCCATGGTGGCAAAGTAAATACAAGACAGCAAGTAAAACACTGGAATGGTAGTTTTGCAATGGAAGAATGTGCAAAGTAGAAATAAAAATAATGGGGTGCAAAGGAGCAAAATAAATAAATAAATAAATTAAATAAAGTTGGGAAAGAGGTAGTAGTTTGGGCTAAATTATAGTTGGGCTATGTACAGGTGCAGTAATCTGTCAGCTGCTCTGACAGTTGGTGCTTAAAGCTAGTGAGGGAGATAAGTGTTTCCAGTTTCAGAGATTTTTGTAGTTCATTCCAGTCATTGGCAGCAGAGAACTGGACGGAGAGGCGGCCAAAGAAAGAATTGGTTTTGGGGGTGACTAGAGAGATATACCTGCTGGAGCGTGTGCTACAGGTGGGAGATGCTATGGTGACAAGCGAGCTGAGATAAGGGGGGACTTCACCTAGCAGGGTCTTGTAGATGACATGGAGCCAGTGGGTTTGGCGATGAGTATGAAGCAAGGGCCAGTCAACGAGAGCGTACAGGTCGCAATGGTGGGTAGTATATGGGGCTTTGGTGACAAAACGGATTGCACTGTGATAGATTGCATCCAATTTGTTGAGTAGGGTATTGGAGGCTATTTTGTAAATGACATCGCCAAAGTCGAGGATTGGTAGGATGGTCAGTTTTACAAGGGTATGTTTGGCAGCATGAGTGAAGGATGCTTTGTTGCGAAATAGGAAGCCAATTCTAGATTTAACTTTGGATTGGAGATGTTTGATATGGGTCTGGAAGGAGAGTTTACAGTCTAACCAGACACCTAAGTATTTGTAGTTGTCCACGTATTCTAAGTCAGAGCCGTCCAGAGTAGTGATGTTGGACAGGCGGGAAGGTGCAGGTATCGATCGGTTGAAGAGCATGCATTTAGTTTTACTTGTATTTAAGAGCAATTGGAGGCCACGGAAGGAGAGTTGTATGGCATTGAAGCTTGCCTGGAGGGTTGTTAACACAGTGTCCAAAGAAGGGCCAGAAGTATACAGAATGGTGTCGTCTGCGTAGAGGTGGAGCAGAGACTCACCAGCAGCAAGAGCGACCTCATTGATATATACAGAGAAGAGAGTCGGTCCAAGAATTGAACCCTGTGGCACCCCCATAGAGACTTCCAGAGGTCCGGACAGCAGACCCTCCGATTTGACACACTGAACTCTATCAGAGAAGTAGTTGGTGAACCAGGCGAGGAAATAATTTGAGAAACCAAGGCTGTCGAGTCTGCCAATGAGGATGTGGTGATTGACAGAGTCGAAAGCCTTGGCCAGATCAATGAATACGGCTGCACAGTAATGTTTCTTATCGATGGCGGTTAAGATATCGTTTAGGACCTTGAGCATGGCTGAGGTGCACCCATGACCAGCTCTGAAACCAGATTGCATAGCAGAGAAGGTATGGTAAGATTCGAAATGGTCGGTAATCTGTTTGTTGACTTGGCTTTCGAAGACCTTAGAAAGGCATGGTAGGATAGATATAGGTCTGTAGCAGTTTGGGTCAAGAGTGTCCCCCCCTTTGAAGAAGGGGATGACCGCAGCTGCTTTTCAAACGTTGGGAATCTCAGACGACATGAAAGAGAGGTTGAACAGGCTAGTAATAGGGGTGGCAACAATTTCGGCAGATAATTTTAGAAAGAAAGGGTCCAGATTGTCTAGCCCGGCTGATTTGTAGGGGTCCAGATTTTGCAGCTCTTTCAGAACATCAGCTGAACGGATTTGGGAGAAGGAGAAATGGGGAAGACTTGGGCAAGTTGCTGTTGGGGGTGCAGTGCTGTTGAACGTGGTAGGAGTAGCCAGGTGGAAAACATGGCCAGCCGTAAAAAAATGCTTATTGAAATTCTCAATTATGGTGGATTTATCAGTGGTGAAAATAATCCATGTAATCACATAACTTGCATATTGTTGTTGGTCCCACCCTTACCCACACCTCATTGGTTCCAATGTCCCATCTTATTGGTTAGAGGTTTGTTTTCTCTCTCCTTAAGCACTGACGTGCCGGAACCAGTCATGTGTCCAAAATAGCAGCACACATCCAACGTCAGTATATTCCCGTCCTGTTTGGGGCCAGTGTTATGGGGTACTATATTGGATGTGAACTACAAACATCTGTATACATGTCACTGAAATGAGACAGTGCTTTCCACTCTTGCCTGCTGCTTTCTGTTTACTGAATTACCACTGCTAAATTCAAACCCATGGTATACTTGTTTGCTGTAGTTGCGAGACCTCTCTCTCCTCCAGTTCCTCCTTTTTTTTGCTATTGCTTATCAGCGGTTGGTTAGTTTTCATTCTGCTTATGTTGTTATACTATTTGATTTCTTTGCTTATTTCTCTGAGTTTGCACATCCTGTGCTTTTACAATCATAATACAAATTCTTTAGTCTGAAAACAATGTTGCGTTGGCATTTTCTATCTGGGGTTTCTGCACAGGGTCGACAAGCAGCTCCATTGTTTGTTGCTCTGCTATCATTTTAGCTGGCATGCTCAGACTCTGTCTATCCAATCTTATCTGAGCTTGGACAAAGGCCAGCTGCTGATAGTTATAGGGAATGGAATTGCGTTAATTAAGTTCCAGGAACATAATACTTTGAAATGCAATATGTCGAAATCAACCATTGGCATTTCCAGTATGTGGATGAGGTGCACAGAACAGAACCCTGGCACATGCAGGCAGGCCGCTGGATATTCCAGAAAATCAATCCATGGAATCATCCCCAATGGAACGTTCTGAGGCCTTTGTGGGTCTTTGCTGTGGTGACACAGAATCCACCACCATCACGAGGCTAGGCACTCTCTCTCTCTCTCTCTCTCTCTCTCTCTCTCTCTCTCTCTCTCTCTCTCTCTCTCTCTCTCTCTCTCTCTCTCTCTCTCTCTCTCTCTCTCTCTTTTCGCTCTCTTCTGTGTTCTGGTTTTGTAATGACTAGCTGAGGTCTATTCACAGTTATGAATGCATTCCCATCTGTGAAATGCCAAACAAATTAAATCTAATACCCTGCGATTGGATTCAGTCATACTGCTCATTACGCCCATCAAAAGCCAATGAGGTATTGCAAATATTTTATTGCCAAATTTAATGAAGCTGTAGTTTCTCGATTTAGATTCCTGCGCATTTGCATACTCGAGCCCCAGTCTCAGGACTATTCTGCAGGCCGATTTTCACATATTTATGAAAGATGGGCGGGGTAGTAGCCTATTTTATAACCCTCATTCACCAAATGTTAGTATAAAATGTTATTTGAGGTATTGCATCCTTAGTACTATGTCAGGTATGTGATGATTAGCCGTAAAAAATCTTCAGCTCAATGGATAAAAAGATTATCAATGAAGGTTGTGCAAGTTTTTAACCCCAAAACCCACATTATACCATACTATTAATGCAGGAATCATACATATTTAAATAGCCTACTTGTATTATGAGATGTAGAAAAACTGTGGTCTTGGGACCTAAAGGTCTGTTTGTATTAATGAGGTGTTGTAACACACAATTCAGTTTGTATGCGTCTTGTAGCATGTTAAGCCTGTGTGCCGCCCAATTGTGTACTAACAATTAATTCGTATCGATTGCTTTTTTCTGTGGTCCTCTGGTAGATGATAAAGACACTGTTGGCTTGAACAATGGGCACAACTCTTTGGCTTGGCCTAATTTCTGTGTTATCTGTGGTGCTGCACCAGTGCCATCTAGTGGAAGTTGTGAGAAATAACCAAAAATTCAATGAGCTTTTTGTGTTGCATTGTCTTCAGTTGCCCATCTGTGTTGTTGTGGTGTGAACGAGTAAAGCAAAAATATACAATTGGTCCAACTGTAGACAGTTACCACTTGAGGTGGTCGTTAATATTTTGTATACCACTGTAGCTGCCCTCGTTTAAATAATACAGCCACAGTGATCACGGACAGTTGCCCCTGGAAGAACCTCTCACTTATAAACCAGCTGTGTCAAAGGATACCAGGACCTGTTTAATTCACACAACATTCATTCTTAATCACATGCAAATGGTAGTGGTGTGCTGTATGCATAGATGAATAACCAGAACACATTCAACATTCTTATTGTTGTTGTTCATGACACATGCAACGCCAGGACAGTGGGTTGGATTTACAGGTCCACCCGTATGTCAAATGTATGCATGCTGACTGTAAATTGCTTTGTATTAAAGCTAAATTACATATATTACCACTGGGCACACCATGTCCTTTTAACATAGATATTTGGATGCTGATCACTGAGATTGCAATCTATATTCACCCACTCAAAAGGACAACCAAAAGTTAGTTACATTTCTAATGTGTTATCACAATGTTTTCAACCATCTAAAAACACAGCCAAATTCCAAAGGAAAAACAATGTCTGATTTTTGGTTTAGCTGTCACCCAAATGTCTATCACTGCCTGAACCATTTAAAAGCACAGCAAAGTTCAAATGGGAATACACTGTCAGGTATTGTGTTTATTTATACAACAGATTCATGTATTATCACTGTGCTTCATCTAATAGCTGAACCAAATGACCTGGATTGAAGCTGAGACTGTATTAAAAGTCCATGGTGTTAAGTGATCAATGCCATTTGAGATCCTGTACAGGTTATTACAGCAATTGTGAAGATCTCAACATACCTGTGAATACCTACAGTAAGCATGCTACCTTGAACATGCATGCTTTACCTGATTACATAAGAAGACATGTATAGTTACAGTAACCTCAATGTGGCCATGGATGTGGTACTCATGTTAATTCAGTTTGAATGTGACATTAGTTTGTAAGACAGCCATAGCTTTAGGCTATTCACTGTATTGCAAAAGTAATATTGAATTGTGTTTGTTTATCAAAACAACCAAATATCAACATTTGAAGGAGATGTGTCTTCTGCTTGGATAGTTCCATCTGAGCCACTGGCTTAGTCTGGCTTTAATTCATTTAGACTAGCCTATATTTCAAATCATTATTCAGATTCATTCTCATGTGTGCAATCAATGGCTATCATTGGGGAGCATTTTTATTCATGTAATGTTGTTATTTGTATAAAAAAATAAAGGGTGCAGAGAGAAGTGGATTGTTTATTTGTTTAATTAACGAGATTAAATAGTGCTGTATCCCAAACCAAAAATATATGTTTTCTTTAGAACCCTGAGAAAGGGCTTCACCCAGCGAACCATCAAGTCAGTCTATTTTCACCAATTTATCTCCTCTCTCTCTCTAATTATTACTATATGTGTGCCCTCATCTGTGATGAATATTATTTTGGTGGTAGCCCAGGAGATATGTATGTCTTTACTGCATGTCTTCTTGCCGTGGTTCATTTACAGCAGCAACTACTCAAGGAAACCAAGGCACCAGCTACTTTACCCCTAAGCCCTAGAACAAAACTAAAGCACAGCAATATTTCAGAGGTTCTCCCTGGGATTTAGTTGTGAGGTCGTATACAGTAGAGATGTCTTATGGTGAGATTGCTTTACTGTAAATAAGAGAGTCTATCCCTGGGTTAGCAGTACATCATCTTTGTCAGTTGAAAGGGGTGTAATTACTCTGAGTTTGGCCACTGTATTGTGATAGCTACTGTATTGTTGGCCTGTTGTAATGTATTCCATTCCAGCCATTACAGTGAGCCCATCCTCCTATAGCTCCTCCCACGAGCCTCCACTGTCTTAACTGACACTATTGTTTCCACTGACTGCAGATAGAATGGTAGCTTCAGCTCAGCGGTCAATCTTGTGATAATTCTTTCTTCAATGCAGGTTTAATCTAAAATATTTATCTCTATGGACACACCTGAAAGTATTTAGGAAATTAGCACCCTCTATAGGAGCACACCTGCACCTGCACCTGCACTGTTAGTGCATGACAGGGAGATACCATATTCTCTACAAACCACGGCATCTTTGTACTCTCTTACAAAAGATCACATGACAGAGGATTCTAGTGCCCAACATCCTGTTTCAGAATGGGCAGCATTTATAATTTTGAAGTAGTCAACTGCGTGTGACTTATGGGTTAAGGAAGGATCACATGATTCCATCCGGGTCATCGGGAGAGAGCACCCAATGAATTATACTCGTGACTAAACATTTCATAACTGCAGGTGGCAGTAAATCACCAACCTTGGCTTCATACCTGTTCTAACAGAACACTCCAGGTGGCAGTATGCCCCCTTTCAGTTTGTTTACCAACTCATAGAAGTAGTAGAAGAAGAATATTGACTACTTCAAAACGGAGATGGCCTCAATGTCACTGCCCCTGCAGACGCCATAATGGGACAGATACAAAGATGCGATGTCTTTCTAAGTCTATTGGTGTGTCTTAACTAGACTGCTGTAAAAGACAGAAACAATTAGATTTTAACATTCAAATACATTAAATGATCAGCAATAGAAAGCACTGCAGTATTGTTCATTGAGAGGAAAGGAATGATGGTTAGGCTGGGTCATTACTGTGATTACTCTGTAAAGTTAGACTTCTGATGCATCATTTTGTGTGGAGGAAAACAATTTAAATGCTGCCGTTGCATACCAGCTAGTCATATATTTTACCAAATGAAACATTGATGCTCCCTCTAAAGCCTCCATCCTTCTTACTACAGGTTTCACAGACAATAGCACTTTGCTAGTAATTTGTTTCAGCCAAGATGTATGGCGTGATAAATATTTAAAATCAAATTTGGCAAAAAGACAGAGATGGATGTTGCACCCCAGGCTGCTGTGGGAGACACCGCCACCGACTTGCTGTAGTGTCTTCCTGCCTAACTCCCTCCCTCCCCCACACACACACACACACACACACACACACACACACACACACACACACACACACACACACACACACACACACACACACACACACACACACACACACACACACACACACACACACACAAGCCCCCCCACCCACTGGGTGTAAACTGGCAGAATCAATGTTGTTTCAATGTCAAACAAGTATACTCTGAAAACTGATAGTATTTGAAAAAAGATAATTCATGAAAGAGTATTTTTTCACCAAACTTTGAACCTAAATCCAATGACATGGTGAATGTTTGATGATTTCACTTTTAATTCAAGTTAGTTGACAACTCAACCAATGTAATCAAAACTAGATGTTGAACCCACTTGTGTACACACACACACACACACACACACACACACACACACACACACACACACACACACACACACACACACACACACACACACACACACACACACACACACACACACACACACACACACACACACACACACACACACACACACACACACACACACACACACACACACACACACACAGCATCCTCTGATGTGTTCCTGTGCCCTCAACTGTATTTAGCTAGGTGGCAGTGATGGCATGGTGGTAGCATATCAAGGGGCTGGTGCTACTGTTTGTGTGGGTCTGGTCTAGCTGCATGGTGTTGGTGACTGTGACAGGGGACAACGGCACACGGAGCTATAGCTGTCCAAACACTCCCACTGTGTGTGCTGAGAGGCCTGCCGTTACCGGCACTCTGCCAGCCAGGGATACGCTCCAGCAGCATTACCCACATACAGACACTGTTCACTTGGTTTAAAGAAGGGAGAAAGAGAAATTAGCAAACACAGGCAGGGCTGAGTTCATTCTATCGATTGAGGCTCCTCAGGGACCAAGATGGGAGTCTTCAACAGTTAACAACTGGATAGTTAGTTCAGACTAACTTAGCAAAAGTAAAACATGCTGCTTCAATTTTAGCTTCACTATTGAATTTCTACCACTTTTTAAAACATATTGATCAGAATTCATAGTATTTGTAGTTTTACTGGGAATTGATTGTTTGGATGTCTTTCTCAGCCCCTGTCCTTTACTGTAATAACATGTATTTATCTGGTGACTGAATTATATCTTGTCCAACATCATGAAGGAGTTTTGACAATCATTTTCAAATCTAAATATGTAATTTAATTATTGTATATACAGTATCCACAACTGAGCCTGCAAAACACACCCGCCAAAACAGCCTGCAAAACACACCCGCCATTCGATTACCAGTGCTCATTAATCTAAATGCTGTTTGACATGTAGGTTTGTCATCATTGCTACAAGGCAGACGGTTATGTTTGACCACATGAAGTGTAGTGTGTGTGTGTGTGTGTGTGTGTGTGTGTGTGTGTGTGTGTGTGTGTGTATGTGTGTGTGTGTGCTGAATCTTCCATACTAGACATTTTCTTGCAATCATCACGTTTCTCAACACTGACTCCATTATCCCTTCAAATATGTTGTTAATGCAAATGTGTTTATTTTTTACGTTGAGGCTGATCTACGGATATTATTGTTCCACATCAGTTGATGAATTGGCCTACGAGGTTCAGCCATTAAAGACCAAAGTAAAACTTATGAAATAGTGCATTTTAAATTGTAGGGACAGGATATGTATGGTGCGGTTGCCAGTAGAATATTAACAGTATCTCCCCTAGAGCGATGGATGGGAGATCTTGTTTAGGAGGTGCCTGCTTGATGTATGGCCATTGAAATGCCTCTCCATTCATCACCAGCTAATAGTAAACGCAGGGTTTCTGGACCTGTCCCCTGCTCAGAGATGACTAATAGCCTGAGTTGGGACGGCTGATAATGGGACGTTGTGTAAATAATCAGTTGGGGAACAGAGGAAACCTTGTGTACTGTACAGCAGTTCCCCTCTGTGGCTTTATGCAAACCATGAAGGAAAGGTGCATGGAATTGTCCAGCCTGAGATTGGGCTGAAGAGTATAGCCTTCGCCACACATTAATCAGTTTAGCTTCGTGTCCCTGTGTTGTGTTGTGTTGGATTTATGGTCTGGTCTTCTCCTTTAATTAAAGTGGCCTGCTGTGTTTTGTTGTGAAAAATGCACTCTCTCTCTCCTTAAGTTACAGAGTGAATCTTTCAAAGGTTAGTATTCTTTTTAGAATAGTATAGATCACAGGAGGTTGGAGCGGAATCACTGGAATGTTATCAAATACATCAATCACATGGTTTCTAGGTGTTTGATGCCATTCCATTTGCACCATTCCGGCCATTATTATGAGCTGGTATAGATGGGGTCACTGAGAACAGTTAAAGAAACAACAACTGTAGTTAGGATAGAGTGCATGTGAAATCGAACCTTAGAAGAAGGTACAGCCCATAGCCTAGATGCTGAAACACTTGTGTCTTGTCCATCTATTAGTTTATCGTATTTGTTTACATCGAACACAGCCTGCACTCTATATCTATGCTCAGAAGCCTCTATATTCCTGCCCACCATGAATATTCCACCAGAGGGTGCTGTAATGAAGTTAATTTCAACGCTGCTCTGAGCCCCTGAAACTGATTCATAAACCCCCCCCCCCCCAGCTGTCCCAAATGATTCCATGATGTGTTGGGCTTAGTAAACAATTTCTGAGCCGAATAGGAGAGAGGGCACGTGCTCCAATTTCCAAAAGGCAATGCTGTGAAGTGGGGACAAGGTTTCGGTCTGCTTTTTAATGGAGCACAGGCCTGGAGACATGCCTGTCGAAGACAGAGAGAGAGAGAGAGAGAGAGAGAGAGAGAGAGAGACATGCTGGAGATATAAAGAGCATATGACGTGGTAATCAAATTGCATAAGGGCCTGTGTTTAAAAGTGTACCATGACACTTATTTTACATTAGCTCTTTGTCTAGCCCCTGAAAAGTAAAACACAGATTGAATATGTAGTAAAGTTTATCCCCCTCTCTGTTGTTTGTCTGAAGACAGATGACTGAATCGGTCTCTAAAATAAATATGTAAGTATTTATAGCAGTGTTGCTGATTAGAGAAACAGACGTTTCTATTTGAAATGAAAGACAACTCTCCAACCTACTTTATTTCTCATTAGAATGATTTACTCTGTTACAGTATGTGGAGTCTGCAGACATTTGAGCTTATTTTACAAAATATACCACTGACTTGTTGAATTGTTTATATCCTGAAAAATATATTCAAGCCAATAGAAGTGAAGACTTCCATCGTGGCAATGCACTGTATACAACAGATGTTTGTAGAATTCATTTGTCAATAACAACAAACAAAAATATTTTACAATGAAAGGTCTATGCTTGAGCTTCCTTTGTAAGTGGTGGGGAATCTACAGAACTGTCACAATTATTTGACATGGATTTATGATCTGATTGTTTCCAACATTGTGGAATCACATCATGATCAGTAAAGAGTACGTGCCACTTTGGGTCCTGGGGTTTCAGACATACTTGAGCAGGAGGCTACCTCAGCCATATCCATTCCCCCATTCCTCTTAACCAGATAACATCTAACAGCCTGCTGCAAAGGGGCAGAACATTTCCTCAGCCTGACTTGTCATTGGGACAAGAGCACTTTATAAAGGCACAGTTTGTGACATTGGAGGAAATGGATGCCAGACACTTTTTCCGCTGACCCCGTGGTGATCCCCAGGCACAGTTGTGTCACCAGGACATGTTCCACTACTTTGCAAGCTTTCCTTATAACAACTCACTAGAATGGTTTTAGAGAGATACAAAGAGAAATGTGGTCTTTGCAGAAATTCATAGTTTAACTTTGATGTAGATTAGGATTGAAGTACACTCATATTCAAACATTTGGGGTCACTTAAATGCCCTTGATTTTTAAAAGCACTTTTTTTGTCCATTAAAATAACATCACATTTATCAGAAATACAGTGTAGACATTGTTAATATTGTAAATGACTATTGTAGCTGGAAACGGCTGATTTTCTATCGAGCATCTACATAGACATACAGAGGCCCATTATCAGCAACAATCGCTGTGTACTACTCCCTTCACAGAACAGAACAAACTGTTTCTAACCAGAATAGAAAGAGGCATCTGTTTATAAAACTAGACACTTGAATGTACTTGTCCTCTTGCTCAGCTGTGCACCGGGGCCTCCCACTCCTCTTTCTATTCTGCTTAGAGACCGTTTGCGCTGTTCTGTGAAGGGAGTAGTACACAGCGTTGTACGAGATCTTCAGTTTCTTGGCAATTTCTAGCATGGAATAGCCTTCATTTCTCAGAAGAAGAATAGACTGACAAGTTTCAGAAGAAAGTTATTTGTTTTTTGTCCATTTTAAGCTTGTAATTGAACCCACAAATGCTGATGCTCCAGATACTCAACTAGTCAGAAGGCCAGTTTTATTATTGCTTCTTTAATCAGGACAACAGTTTTCAGCTGTGCTAACATAATTGAAAAGGGGTTTTCTAATGATCAATTAGCCTTTTAAAATGATAAACTTGGATTAGCTAACACAACGCACCATTGGAACACAGGAGTGATGGTTGCTGGCCTCTGTTGCTGGCCTCTGTGCTTTTCTTTCAAAAACAAGGACATTTCTAAGTGACCCCAAACTTTTGAATGGTAGTGTATGCTGCATTCCTAAATGAGTCATTCATGTGGTTTATATGGAAGGATGTTCAGTGGATGTAAATGAATGGCACCAACTAAATGATGTTTTAAATCACTCTGACAGATTAAGGGTCAACATGGCCGGTTTGCAGTGGTAGAAGTCTTTGAAGCATCCTGGTAATGGTAAGCTGAACACTTACTTTACTACACATTACATTACACTGCACAACAGACAGGCATTATTCTCTTTTGTCTTTAAGTAAACTATGGTACTGCTACTTATTTTAGCTGAGCAACTCCTTTTAACACATCAAGGAGCTTGAATGATGAGGTGGAGGAGGAAGTGGAAGAGGAAGATGAAGGTGGAGAAGATGGAGGAGGAGATGGTAGTAGAAGAGGATAAGGAGGAGGAAAAGGTGGAGGAGGAGGAGGTAACAGAGGAGGAATAGGTGGGAGAGGAGGTGGAAGAAGAGGAGGCGGAGGGAGAGGATGGGGAGTAGGAGGGTGGGGGGATGTGGGGAATGAGGGGGAAGAAGAGGAGGAGGAGGAGGGGGAGGAGGAGGTGGGAAAGGAGGAGGAGTAGGAGGAGGGCGAGGAGGAGGATGTGGGAGATGAGGATGAGGTTGGCAGCATCACAGTAGAAGGAAGCTTTTAAAGAAAGCTGAGCCACCAACTGCTCTTTTTGCACATCTTTCCTCTTATCTTAATAAGTAATGAGACTGCCATGGGCTGACAATTAAGTATTTTGAAAGTAGTTCTAATGTATGGCTCTGAAAGGAGCGGCCAGGCATTGATGTATAGCGCAAACAGGCCTGGAAACAACTGAAATATTAATGGCCCGTTTCCCCAGGAGTTAATGTGGGATTTACCTGATTGCTTTAGAGGAGGGAGGGGGAGGGGAGATCACATGGCTGTGGCTGGAGGAAGGTGATGGGGGCTGGGTAGGAGTAGAAGGCTATTGAGGTGTCTGATGGTGATCATACTGGGTCAAGTACGTCTGAAACATTGTACTGTGCAGTTACTGTAAGTTATCATTACTGCCAGACTGCTCGTCACTGTCTACCAGAGGGCTATCAGGTGTTTCAGACAGGAGCAGCTCAAATATTATTGTGAAAACAATAAGGTAAAATGAGTAAGAAGATCTGAGCTACAGCAAATATGTTCACTTTTCATATGTTGTATTTTAATAAGTGAATGTTGTGCACCTGCTTTTTCACTTAAGCCTAGTTACTTGGCCGTTAAGTCCCATACAGATCTACTGACTCTGATATCTGGACACACCACAAGGGAGCAGCAGAGTAACATGGGAAGGGATCTCAAAGCATTAATGAATCATAGCACTATGTGAGAACATCTTAGAACACCTCTCTTCATTAACAGATAGTCAAACTATTTTAGATGTGATAGCCAAATGTTAGTCACGATTGTGTGAGCAGCCTTTAATATGAAACTTGTTCATTATCGACTCATTACAAAAAACGGTTGAGTTATACGTGAAATTCAATGAAACTCCCTATCTTCCCTCTATACTTTTGTGTTCAAAGTGTTTTAGGTTTCTGACAGGGAGTCCAGCAGCAACACAGGGTTAACAGAGGGAAGGACTGTCCAAACAGTGTGATAAATGTACATTGAGGACACAGTAATAGTTGAAGTGTTTAGCTCTGGAGATGGGGCCTAAAACAACACTGATTCAAAAGTTATGCTAGAGAACAGCAATGACATTCCAGAATGGTTGTTGGAAATGCCATTCAAGCATTGGAAAGGTCAATAGTTACAATAACTTTCTTTTGAGGAAAACTACAACTTGGCCGTGCTATCACAAATTGCTTCCATCTTTCTCTCTCTCTTTCTGCCTCCCTCAAAGCAAATTATTTCCAAAATTGAGTGCAGACACTGACACCCATTTTAGCACAATCATACATTTAGACTTTGAAGTGTGGAGAGAACAGCTTCACTACGTGCTCCTCTGAATCAAACATGGCTCTTGCTCTTTTTAGTCCACTGACCCGTCCATTAATTTGAGGAAGAAGTTGTCTGTTTGGCTTTAATTACAGGGGAGGATCAGGAATGATTTCTGATCACTGAAATATCTAAGAATGATTTGTTTGATCCTCTTTGCAGTTGTTCTCTGGTTACTAATTACTAAATGTTTCTTCAAAGAGAATACTGTGTTTTCAATAATGCAGCTAAATCCTGCATACCATGATTTACTATTTTTGGGGTGATTTGTAGTCAATTTAATGCAACACATGTTCAGCTAATCACATGCTTTATAAAGCATCTATTAATGGATTAAGATGGGTAAAAGTTATTATTACTATGGATAATGAATGTTGAAGTCCAAGATACTGTAATATGAAGATATTGGTACCAATGACTCCTGGAGAAACAACATGGCTAGGACATGCTATAGTATGATGCTTATGATATTCATGCTTGAAGTCTTCCTCTCTTCTGCCATCTATAATGTAGTCTGTATATCCATCACTTTTCTCATAGGGAGATCATGGGACTGTGATTAGTAGTTAGTTTCCTCTGTTTCACAGCGTTGATACTTGGGATATCAACTCTACAAACATGGTGCTCAGGGCTTTGCTTCCTGAAGTTCAGCAGCATCTTTGTTTATGACCCAGAGTGCTGTGCGTGGTAGCTGTTTTACATAGTTTTTTACTCTTAACTTTGATGATAGATGTGATTGGAATTGCATTCTGGGGTGCTAAACAAGAATTCACAACACTATTGACACTGTCAGTGCCTGTGTCTGTGTCACTTGATCTAATGTGCCTGAAGATGACAGTTAATGTAACAGTTTATTGATGGTCTTGTCTTCCCTCACGTCGCCTACATACAGCACGAAGAAAGCACTGACCACTGACTTTTCGCTTTGAATCAATTAACTACATATTTTTGACGGCCTGAACTAGAAGAGAAAAACTGTACATTGTTTGAAATTAGCGCCCTACATATCTTTGTGAGGTCACTGCCACTTACACTGAGTGTACAAAGCATCAGGAACACCTTCCTAATATTGTGTTGCTTCCCCTTTTGCCCTCAGAACAGCCTCAATTCATTGTCTCCTCCCCTTCATATGCACTGATTGAAATGGATTAACAAGTGACATCAATAAGGGATCATAGCTTTCCCCTGGATTCACCTGGTCAGTCTATGTCATGGAAATAGCAATGTTTTGTATCAAGGCGCAAGGTGAGACCCAAATGCAGACACAGGGGGCAGATGGTTGGAGTCTTACAATGTTTATTAATCTAAAGGGGTAGGCAGAGAAAAAAACCCAGATCAGAGTCCAGGAGGTACGGAGTGGCAGACAGGCTCGTGGTCAAGGTAGGCAGAATGGTAAGGCAGATGGGTTCAAAGTCCAGAAACAGGCAAGGGTTAAAACCAGTAGGACTAGAAAAAGGAGAATGCAAAAAGCAGGAGAACGGGAAGAACGCTGGTTGACTTGGAAACATACAGGATGAACTGGCACAGAGAGACAGGAAAAACAGGGATAAATACACTGGGGAAAATAAATGACACCTGGAAGGGGTGGAGACAATCACAAGGACAGGTGAGACAGATCAGGGCGTAACAGTTTTGTACACTCAGTGTATGTTACTGTAACGACAGTGCCTTCGGAAAGTATTCAGCAAAAGTATTTTGGAAAGTATTTCTTTACGTTTCAGCCTTATTTTAAAATGTATTTAAAAACCATTTCCTCATCAATCTACACACAATACCCCATAATGACAAAGCAAAAACATGTTTTTGGAATTGTTTGCTAATTTATTGTAAAAAATGTATGAAATATCACATTTGCATAATTATTCAGACCCTTTATTCAGTACTTTGTTGAAGCACCTTCACCAGTGATTACAGCATCAAGTCTTATTGGGATTGATGCTAAAAGCTTGGCACATCTTTATTTGGGGAGGTTCTCTCATTCTCTGCAGATCTTTGCAAGCTCTGTCAGGTTGGATGGGAATCGTTGCTGCACAGCTATTTTCAGGTCACTCCAGAGATGTTTGATCGGGTTCAAGTCTGGGCTCTGGCTGGGCCACTCAAGGACATTCAGAGATTTGTGCCGAAGCCTGTCCTGCATTGTCTTGGCTGTGTGCTTAGGGTCATTGTCCTGTTGGAAGGTGAACCTTCACCCCAGTCTGAGGTCCTGAGCGCTCTGGAGCAGGTTTTCATCAAGGATCTCGCTGTACTTTGCTCTGTTCATCTTTGCCTAGATCCTGACTAGTTTCCCAGTCCCTGCCACTGAAAAACATCCACACAGCATGATGCTGCCACCACCATAATTCACCATAGGGATGGTGCCAGGTTTCCTCCAGACCTGATGATTGGCATTCAGAACAAAGAGTTCAATCTTACTTTCATCAACCAGAGAATTGTGTTTCTCATGGTCTTAGAGTCTTTAGATTACTTTTGGCAAACTCCAAGCGGGCTGTCATGTGCCCCTTACTGAGCAGTGACTTCCATCTGGCCACTCTCTACCATAAAGGCCTGATTGCTGGAGTACTGCAGAGATGGTTGTCCTTCTGGAAGGTTCTCCCATCTCCACAGAGGAACTCTAGAGCTCTGTCAGTGACCATCAGGTTCTTGGTCACCTCCCTGAACAAGAAAAAGGCCTTCTCCCTCGATTGCTCCATTTGGCCAGGCGGCCAGCTCTAGGAAGAGTCTTGGTGGTTCCAAACTTCTTCCACTTGAAAAGGATGGGCCTCCCGAGTGGGACAGAGGTCTAAGGCACTGAATCACGGTACTAGAGGCATTACTACAGACCCGGGTTCAATCCTGGGCTGTGTTGCAGCCAGCTGCAACCAGGAGACCGGCTGGGATGTCCCTGTCTCATCGCATTCTAGCGACTCCTTGTGGTGGCTGGGCGCATGCACGCTGACTCCGGTCGCCAGCTGTGCGTTGCTTCCTCTGACACATTGGTGTGGCTGGCTTTCGGGTTAAGTGGGCAGTGCGGCTTGCCAGGGTCGTGTTTCGGAGTTTCGGAGGATGCATGGCTCTCGACCTTCGTCTCTCCCGAGTTCGTACGGTAGTTGCAGCGATGGGACAAGACTATAACTACCAATTGGGAAGAAAAAAGGGTCAAAAGTACCAAAGAAATTAAATTGATGGAGGCCACTGTGTTCCTGGGGAACTTCAATGCTGATGAAATGTTTTGGTACCCTTTCCCAGATCTGTGCCTTGACACAATCCTGTCTCGGAAGTCTACTGACAATTCCTTCAAGCTCATGGCTTGGTTTTTGCTCTGACATGCACTGTCAACTGTGGGACCTTATATAGACAGGTGCGTGCCTTTCCAAATCATGTCCAATCAATTGAATTTACCACAGGTAGACTCCAATCAAGTTGTAGAAACATTTCAAGGATTATCAATGGAAACAGGATGCACCTGAGCTCAATTACGAGTCTCATAGCAAAAGGTCTTAATGATTATGTAAATAAGGTCTTTCTCTATTTATTTTTTATGCATTTACAAAAATGTCTAAAAACCTGTTTTCACTTTGTCATTATTGGGTATTGTGTGTAGATTGATGAGGAATCACATTTATTTTATACATTTTTGAATAAGGCGGTAGCGTAACAAAATGTGGAAAAAGTCAAGAGGCCTGAATACTTTCCTAATGAACTGTATACTGTACCTACAGCTGACCTATTTCAAATCAAATTAATCTTTATTTGCCAGATGCGCCGAATACAACAAGTGTAGACTACCGTGAAATGCATACTTACAAGCCCTTAACCAACAGTACAGTTTAGCAAAGGGTCTGAATACTTATGTAAATAAGGTATTTCAGTTTTATTTATTTTCTTACATTTGCAACAATTTCTAAAAACCTGTTTTTGCATTGCCATTATGGGTTATTCTGTGTAGATTGTCATATCTTTATTTATTTTTAATCCATTTCAGAACACGGCTTTAACGAAAGAAAATGTGGAAAAAGTCACAGGGTCTGAAAACTTTCCGAAGGTGCTGTATAACTGTGTAATATCCTGCCTACTGTTCTGTAGGTCACAGTAGCCACAGTTAGACTCCCGTTCACTCCTCCACACTGTGCCACTGCTGGCTGAAATGAAAAGCAAATATGAATAATCACACTGACCGGAGTTGCAGAGGAATGCTGAATATGGGAGGCCCGGGGAGATGTCGGTTATACATTCCACATTTAATGACACATATTCCTGACTTAGTGAATAATCACACTGACCGGTGTTGCAGAGGAATGCTGAATATGGGAGGCCCGGGGAGATGTCGGTTATACATTCCACATTTAATGACACATATTCCTGACTTAGTGAATAATCACACTGACCGGTGTTGCAGAGGAATGCTGAATATGGGAGGCCCGGGGAGATGTCGGTTATACATTCCACATTTAATGACACATATTCCTGACTTAGTGAATAATCACACTGACCGGTGTTGCAGAGGAATGCTGAATATGGGAGGCCCGGGGAGATGTCGGTTATACATTCCACATTTAATGACACATATTCCTGACTTAGTGGATGTTTTTTCACTTTTTTCAATGACCGATATTGTTGACACACATGAGTCAATATTGATTTATTTTTTTATTTTTTTATGGTATTGGCTTACTTCTACCTTGATGGATGTGTTTATATTGTATAAGGAAAGTGAGCCAATGTCAATGGAAAATGATACAGTTTGATTTGACACTGACAGGCACACAATATAAGAATGCACAAACCATTCACTCACTCCAAAGTGCTCTGTTTAAAGAGCCATTCCATTCATGCAAAATGTAGTGCTACTTTGTGAGGAAGACACACTGGTCAAAAATAGTTGGACACACTGGTCAAAGCTCCATTTTCTCAACAATATTTTCATCAAATTGATGTGATTTTTTTTCTACAAAGACAGATGATTCAGGTCAAATGATATAGTGCAGTAGCTCAAAGCTATAATCCAACCCTGGAATCCAACCATGTTAGTATTGAAGTGTCTTTATGAGAGCCAGAGTTGAGGAGGATCCTGTTTAATTTCAGCCCAATGGATGGCCTTCAGTGCATTCACATTAGGAGAGCAATTACAGAGTGTGGAGATGAAAGTGTCTTAGTAAATATGAAGAAGCCGGAGTGGTGTGGCATTAATAGAGTTAACCCAGGAGCAGTGTGGGAGCACAGAAGACACAGCCATATTAACCAATATGTCCCTGTCCACAGCAGCACCACTGTTAACCCTATCAGGAGGTCACTACTAACCAGCCCATGATGGTGTGTGTGTGTGTGTGTGTGTGTGTGTGTGTGTGTGTGTGTGTGTGTGTGTGTGTGTGTGTGTGTGTGTGTGTGTGTGTGTGTGTGTGTGTGTGTGTGTGTGTGTGTGTGTGTGTGTGTGTGTGTGTGTGTGTGTGTGTGTGTGGGAGTTAGGCAGGAAGACACTACAGCAAGTCCTGGATGTTCCTTGGGCCTGAGTGTATGTAACTGTTTTTAGCTTGGCACTTCTCTTGTGAATCTGCCATCACAGCACCACTCATTAAGGACAAAACTAAACCCTGTATATTCCACTTGGCAAACGTCCTATTTCTTCTGTTTGGTGGTGATGTGATAGGGGAAGGTGGCGGTTGTAGGGCCTTATGGTCTTTAATGGGATTCTTTATTTTTTGCATGGTTGTTCAGCACACCTCTTGACAGCAGCCTTTGAAATATGATACTATTGGCTTTGTGGAGATTTGTTGAGCTTTGCCATCCAGATTTAAAAGCATATTGGTGTTTATGCACAGCGAGCTATAATGATCCATCATACCATGTGGATGGGGGGTGTTCTCTGCTACACATAAATAAGTTGGCAATTAGACCATCTGCTTCGATTCTTCCCCTTCGTCTCCCTGGAGACCCCCATCTGCCTTTACATTATCAATTACAGTTCAGCCCAACCATGCCCCCTTCTCTTTCTTTTTCTCTCTTTCACTCGTTCTCTCTTTCTCTTTCTCTCTTGTTCTTTCTCTCAAATCACTCCCTCTTTCTCTCTCTCTTCCTCCATATCTCTCGCTCTCTTCTTTCTTTCTTTCTTTCTTTCTTTCTTTCTTTCTCTCGCTCTCGCTCTCTCTCTCTCGCTCTCTCTCGCTCTCTCTCGCTCTCTCTCTCTCTCGCTCTCTCTCGCTCTCTCTCTCTCTCTCTGTGTGTGTGACTGGCAACATCACAACTCCAGCAACACCCTGCAACCTCCAGGAAACACTACACCCCCCTCAAAAACACAACACCCATCCCCTCCGCCTTTCACTAAATGTGGGACATGCTCATCTGAAAGCAGATGTCCTGTTTCCTTCTCTACTCCTCCCTTCTCAATTCTGTCTCTCTTTACAAAGCCCTGCAGTCACTGTCCTGTTATTGGGTGAAAATGATCATATTCATCCTGGATTTAGAAAATTCTATACTGCACATTGTAGTATCCCTCGATCGTGTATGGCTTACTATAATGTTTTGTAGTATACTGTAGAATGCTATATTACACATTGTAGTATCCCTCGACCGGGTAGGGCTTACTATAATGTTTTGATTTGAACGTGCTGTCCTTGGGGATCTCATGCCGGGGATTTCCTCTGAGGTTCTCCCTCAATTGTGTAGCGCTTCTTTCTGGCCCATTGCATTTCTCAGAACTGTTGACCAACTCAATAGGTGGCCTGTCATGAACCTGTGTCTTATGTTCTGGTTGAGGTGTCCCCTTCATTGAACAGGAACTGGCATAGTCTGGTAGTCATTTTAGCTAACCCTAGTCAGCAGGTGTTACTACAATATATTACAGTTATGTCCACAAACCACTACAATAAATACTGCAGTATACTACAGTCATCATGTCCACAAAACACTACGATAAATACTGCAGTATCCTACAGTCATCATGTCCACAAAACACTACAATAAATACTTCAGTATACTACAGTCATCACATCCACAAAACACTACAATAAATATTGCAGTATACTACAGTCATCATGTCCACAAAACACTACAATACATACTGCAGGATACTCATGTGGGTTCTGACACCTCCCATACCCTGATAAGCAGTATGCCCCAGAAGCATCACAGTCAAGATGTGAGGATGAGGAGGAGGAGACACTTGGGTGGGGGACTGAGACCGAGAGGATCAAACCTTTGTTCTGCTGTTTCCAGGAAAGCAGCAGCAGTAGCGGTTCTCACAGTGTGACAGGTATGTGTGAGAAGACGGGCCCTGTGTCAAGAGAACGGAGAGGTTCATTAATATGGAGACAGGTTCTCTTTTGATGAGTTCATAATCAGTTCAGCAGCAGTCTGGAAGTAGCACACTTTACAAGACTGTTCAAAGATGACATCTGAGGAGAGCCAGCCAAGCCAATAATCCCACTTTCAGAACGCAGGCCTTTCCTCCTAGATCAATCCCAGATCGAAACATCAAATAGAAATAGCTGCTTTCTCTCTTTTTTAACCCTCAACCCTCCTTTCCCCCTCCAAGAGAATGGAGAAGTTCAGTAATATGAGGACAGGTCCCTTCCTCCCAAAAATCACTTACTAGATGGTATTAGACAAGCTAGCAAAAGCGTCATTACCGCTGGGAATGGGGGGAGGGAGGAGGGAAGGATGGGACAGATTCCTGTGAAATTGTGGCATATTTTCCCCCAATTGAAGGCTCCAGTTAAGAGCAGAGCATTATTGATAAGACTGGTGCTCCTGGTCCAGCGTTGTGCCTAAGGGCCCAGAGGGAAGCAATCCACAGAAGTGGGGCTTTCATGTTCATCTGTGTACCAGAACAAAGTGAGGATTAAGTCGCCCGCTTTCATCCACCGAGCGGGAGAGAGGGAGGGATGGAGGGAGGGAGTGTTTTAAAGCACCTCTGCGAAGGCCCTGCCATAGCACACCACATCGCACTGAGATAACCGCCATCTCTGAAGATGCCACAGCACTGTCACCCCAGGAGCCCTTCTCTGGAGCTCTGCCCTGCCTGACAGTAACCATAGTGGCACTAGCGCTTAGCGCTTACCCTAAGAGAGTGTGGGAACGTTCCCACCACAGGCACTGCTATGGTAAGACGGCACACTGCATTGATCATGTTTAATCATGTCATTAATTTTGATTTACTGCACATTCATTTATAGGACCAGCTATCCATCTCAGGATTTTTCTAAATCGGAGCAGGAATTGAGAATCACCATTGTCCAACAGCTGCAGTGGTTTATTTTTGGGTGGGTGATATTTGAAGCTGTTCTCTATCCATTTTTCTCTTTACTCAGACCATATTTCTATTCTGACCACTGACTAGCCCAGTCAGTTTGCATTGACGTCTGTCATTTCCGGAGGCAAGGATCAGACCTGAGTCAAATCGCAGATATGTAGGAAATCATGTTTCATCTGTCTCTAAGGTTTATAAGTAGATTACCTTTTGTAATTCGTTTTGTTACACCAGTCAATAAGCGTCCGATGCAAATGTGGTTCATTTGTATTTGAATTGATGTCCTGTCCCCATTAACTTATGCCTCTAATGCATTCTGGTACATTAGTAAATAGACCTGCTGGATTAATCATTAGTTCATTGGGATCATTTGCTTTCCTTGTGCTTAATCGAATCTCTGACATTGGTAATAAGGACAAACTTCACCTGCCTCCCTTCCCCCCCCTGGACACTCAAAAACAAGTAAGAGTAATTCAGACTTGTGGTGCTCTTCCCTCGATGCTCTGTTCAGCGAGCACCTCATCCATATTGTCCATATCAAGAAGTCCTGTCTGACAACCACCCAAACATATATGAGACTTTCCTTGTTGATCTTTGGTTCTCTGTGTGGTTTTGAAAGTAGTTCATTTGACATTCTGTTTGTTACCTTCCTTCAATCCACACTTCACTCCCCCTTATCTTCCTCTCTCACCTTGAGAGTGATAATTAACGGCTTTTATGTCTCTAGAATAAAACCCCTAAAAAGGCTCCTTGCGCATTATTTATTTAGGTGTAATTAATTGAAGTGGACCTGGATAGAATTCAACAAGGCGAGAGGCTAAGGTTTCCATTCCTCCTTTAAGAGAAGCTCTCCCTTCCTTGTAAACTAAAGGCTAGTCTGTGTGACCCTCCGTCCTCTATCTGTTAAAGACAACTAGTACTGAATGGAGGAGCGTTGCGTAATAATGGAGAGCAGTAGGTAACATGTCCTGTATTTATACACAGTTACGCTGGTCTATTCTCTCCTGGTCATTAGGCCATGGGGTTTGTGTTGGGTTGCATAATGAGTGTATTCTGTGGCTTTACTGAGAAATGTCAGAGCTGTGAAATTGAAATGGATAGCTGTAATGAAAGACTGACAGCTCATCATCGGCTGGTGGTTACTGCACGTGGCTCTGCAACAGATATATTTCATCACCCCTGATTCAGTGGTTGAAGAGATGATACATGGGTCATTGTCCCTGGTAGATGTCTAGTTTATGTTTGGAATATAATGAGGACAGCAAGGAAGTGGAGGGCCTTGCTTTTAGATGTTGGTGGGGTCATTACAGTCTGGGATTTGGAATACCTCGAAGACAAAACAATCAAAGCTAATGCCTTTTAAACTCTGCTGTAATGTGAGGCATAGCTATTTATTTTTTCACGTGAGATATGGCTATTTTATGCATTGCATTCATGCCTAGTAGATGTTTTGGGTTTGGAGAGAATGAGCCATGAATAAGCAGTAGCCAGGGCTGGGTGTCTTTGTGTGTGTGTGTGAGGGACATGACTGGGAATACTAATACTTCCCACGCACCTACTGAATGTACATGGCCCCTGCACTCTAAAGACCCTGTCAGTATCTCCCCTCCCTCTTCTAGTGTACTTTAGTATAGGCTATTTAGGCAACACAACCACCACTACCGTTACCACCAGCTCACTGTCTCACTCAAACCAAAGACCAACACTGCCGTAGAGAGGTGTAACACGTTTACCACTTTAACATGTGTATTTGTAGCTACCTCTAAGGCAGCAGTGGCCTGTAACAACCTTGTGGTCGACTTGTATACATGTATACATTCAATAGGTGACGCATACTCATCCAGGATTGGTGCTTTACCAGGAAAGCAGACACCTGGATAGCTTTTGATATCTGGACACTACACCTCACTGTCTTTAACATTTGAAATATACACACTACATTACATACAAATAAGGATGGCTCTGAAGTACATGGCTGACGTTTTACATTCTCCCAACCAATTGTGAAATGTTGTTTTTTGGGGGGGGGTGGGGGGGTTTGTGTAACTTATTTTTTTACTTATTGTGTAAATAATGTTGCTGGTACCGCCTCTTATGACCGAAAATAACTTCTGGACATCAGAAAAGCGATTACTCACCGCGGACTGGAAGAACCTTTTTTCTTTAGGAGAAGGATATCCTGCTTTCACTGGAACAGGCCCAGATCCACGCCTTTTGTGTGAAGAAAAGACGCCGGAAAAGGGGACGCAGATCAGGGATCCTTCTGAGAAACCGGAGGCGAACGAGTAAGCTCCCAATGCTTTCCATTCTCGTTGCTAACGTGCAATTGTTAGAAAATAAAATGGATCACCTATTAAGATTATCCTACCAACGGGACATTAAAAACTGTAACATCTTATGTTACAGCGAGATGTGGCTGAACGAAGAAACGGACAATATAGAGCTGGCGGGTTTTTCCATGCACCGGCAGAACAGAGACGCTACCTCTGGTAAGACGAGGGATGGGGGTGTGTGTCTTTTTGTCTTTTGTCATTAACAGCTTGGTGCAATGTCTAATATTAAAGAAGTCTCAAGGTATTGCTCGCCTGATGTAGAGTACCTTATGATAAGCTGTCGACCACACTATCTACCAAGAGAGTTCTCATCTGTATTATTCGTAGCCTTCTATTTACCACCACAAAGCGAAGCTGGCACTAAGACCGCTCTCAACCAACTCTATAAGGCCATAAGCAAAGAAGAAAATGCTCACCCAGAAGCGGCGCTCCTAGTGGCCGGGGACTTTAATGCAGGCAAACTTAAATCAGTTTTACCACATTTTTACCAGCATGTCACATGTGCAACCAGGCGGAAAAAAGTCCTAGACCACCTTTACTCCACACACGGAGATACATACAAAGCTCTCCCCCGCCCTCCATTTAGCAAATATGACCACAATTCTATCCTCCTGATTCCTGCTTACAAGCAAAAACTAAAGCAGGAAGTACCAGTGATTCGCTCAATACGGAAGTGGTCAGATGACACGGATGGTACACTACAGGACTGTACAGGGATTCATTCAATGGGATTGAGGAATACACCACCTCAGTCATCGGCCTCATCAATAAGTGCATCGATGACGTCGTCCCCACAGTGACTGTACGTACATATCCCAACCAGAAGGCATGGATTACAGGCAACATCTGCATCAAGCTGAAGGCTAGAGCTGCCGCTTTCAAGGAGCAGGAGACTAATCCGGACCCTTATTTGAAATCCTGCTATGCCCTCAGATGAACCATCAAATAAGTAAAGTGTCAATACAGGATTAAGATTGAATCCTACTTCACAAGATCTGACGCTCGTTGGATGCGGCAGGGCTTGAAAACTATTACGGACTACAAAGGGAAACCCAGACGTGAGCTGCCCAGTGACGAGCGCCTGCCAGACGAAATAAATGCCTTTTATGCTCGCTTCGAGGCAAGCAACACTGAAGCTTGCACGAGAGCACCAGCTGTTCTGGATGACTGTGTGATAACGCTCTTGGTAGCCGGTGTGAGCAAAACCTTTAAACAGGTCAACATTCACAAAGCCGCTGGGCCAGACGGATTACCAGTACGTGTACTCAAAGCATGCGTGGACCAACTATCAAGTGTCTTCACTGACATTTTCAACCTCTCCCTGACCGAGTCTGTAATACCTACATGTTTCAAGCAGACCACCATTGTCCCTGTGCTCAAGGAACCGAAGGTAACCTGCCTAAATGATTACCGCCCTGTGGCGCTCACGTCGATAGCCATGAAGTGCTTTGAAAGGCTGGTCATGGCTCACATCAACAGCATCCTCCCGGACACCCTAGACGCACTCCGTTTCGCATACCACCCCAACAGATCCACAGATGACGCAATCTCAATCGCACTCCACACCGCCCTTTCTCACCTGGACAAAAGGAACACCTATGTGAGAATGCTATTCATCGACTACAGCTCAGCGTTCACACTATAGTGCCCACGAAGCTCATCACTAAGCTAAGGACTCTGGGACTAAACACCTCTCTCTTGATCTTGGATTTCCTGACGGGCTGCCCTCAGGTGGTAAGAGTAGGCAACAACATGTCTGCCATGCTGATCCTTAACATTGGGGCCACTCAGGGATGTGTACTTAGTCCCCTCCTGTAATTCCCTGTTCACCCACAACTGCGTGGAAAAACACGACTCCAACACCATCGACAAAGCCTTTCCCCCTCAGGAGATTGAAAAGATTTTGCATGGGCCCCCAGGTCCTCTAAAGGTTCTACAGTAGCACCATCGAGATGATCCTGACCGGTTGCATCACCGCCTGGTATGGCAACTGCTCGGCATCTGACTGTAAGGCGCTACAGAGGGTAGTTCAGTACTGCTACTCGCTGTTTAGTTATTACATATGCATAGTTACTTCGCCCCCACCTACATGTACAGATTGCCTTAACTAGCCTGTACCCCTGCACACTGACTCAGTACCGGTGCCCCCTGTATATAGCCTTGTTATTGTTATTGTGTTACTTTTTATTGGTGTCAGGATTTGGCCAGGGTTGTTCCGGTTTTTGGTCACTAGATGCCCCCATTGTGCCTTTTGACCTTTTGTTTTCCCTTGATCCCCATTATTATTTGCACCTGTGCCTCGTTTCCCCTGATTGTATTTAAACCCTTTGTTTTACTCAGTTCTTTGCTCTGTGTTTGTATGTTAGCACCCAGCCCTAGTACTCTGTGAGCTCTTGTAGATCCCGGTGGACTCTCTTGTGGACTTCTGTTTTTTTGTTCTTGTTTGTTTGTTTTTTGAGTATCTTTTGAGGCTTTTTGTGCTGTGCCTTCCACCTTGTGGATTTGCCTTTTTGTCTTGGAGGATTGCCTTTGTTCTTGTGGAATTCCTTTTGAGGTTGTGGAGTTACATGTTTTCCTGAAGAACTTCACTTTTTACTTCATTAAATACACCGCCTCAAGTACTGCTGTGTCTGCCTCATCTTCTGGGTTCTGCTGACTATTCGTGGCTCAGTTGGTTTAGTGACTGTTTCTCACTCCGGAGACCTGGGTTCGTAACCGGGTCCTGACAATTGGTATATATTTTCTTCTTCTTGAACTGCACTGTTGGTTAACGGCTTGTAAGTAAGCATTTCACGGTAGTCTACACTTGTTGTATTCGGCACATGTGGCAAATAAAGATTCATTTGTTTTGAAATAGGTCAGCTGTAGGTACAGTATACAGTTCATTAGGAAAGTATTCAGGCCTCTTGACTTTTTCCACATTTTATTACGTTACCGCCTTATTCAAAAATGTATAAAATAAATGTGATTCCTCATCAATCTACACACAATACCCAATAATGACAAAGTGAAAACAGGTTTTTATACATTTTTGCAAATGTATAAAAAATAATTGTGGCAAGACAGAAGCCACTCCCCAGTAAAAGGCACATGACAGCCTGCTTGGAGTTTGCTAAAAGGCACCTATAGATTCTAAGACCATGAGAAACAAGATTCTTTGGTTGGATGAAACCCAGATTGAACTATTTGGCCTGATTGCCAAGCGTCACATCTGGAGGAAATCTGGCATCATCCCTACGGTGAAGCATGGTGGTGGCAGTATCATGCTGTGGTGGTGTTTTTCAGAGGCAGGGACTGGGAGATTAGGATTGAGGGAAAAATGATCGGAGTCAGCATCAAGGGAAAGATGAACAGAGCAAAGTACAGAGAGACCCTTGATAAAAACCTGCTCCAGAGCACTCCGCTCCAGTCTGAGCACACAGCCAAGACAACGCAGGAGTGGCTTCGGAACAAGTCTTTGAATGTTCTTGAGTGGTCCAGCCAGAGCCCGGAATTGAACCTGGTCGAACAACTCTGGAGAGACCTGAAAATAGCTGTGCAGCGACGCTCCCCATCCAACCTGACAGAGCTGGAGAGGATCTGCAGATCCGAATGGGAGAAACTCCCCAAATACAGGTGTGCCAAGCTTGTAGCGTCATACCCAAGAAGACTCAAGGCTGTAATCGCTGCCAAATATGCTTCAACAAAGTACTGAGTAAAGGGTGTGAATACTTATGAAAATGTGATATTTCAAAGGGTTTGAATACTTTCCCAATGCACTGTACATTCATCTAAAACCCTGGTGCATCTGAAATGTACTCTATTCCCTTTGTAGTGCACTTCTTTTGACCCATAGACCTCTAGTCAAAAGTAGTTCACTATATATAAGGATAGGGTGCCACTTGGGTAATAGCCCTGTGGCTGCCTCCCTGGCCTGCTAGCTGTTTTGTTGTGTTCCACTGGGCAGATGACTCAGTCATCAGCCAGGCCGTGAGACGTAGTGGTTTTACTAGTAGGCAGCCATTATGTCCTGTGTGGTATATTTTAAACAGCACTACTCAAACAATGGCTCCCATTGTACATGTACTGTAGCCCTAACCATAACCCACCCTCTCTGTGAGCTCCTTTTGTTTTCAAAGCAGCCAACCGTCACCCAGTTAAATCCATCTATCTCCTTAATGGATATTTTTTTGGATAACTTAGTTCGGAACCAACACTGGCAATGGTGTGTGTGCGTGTGTGTGTGTCTGCACAAGTGTGTGTGTGTGTGTGTGTCTGCACAAGTGTGTGTGTGTGTGTGTGCACAAGTGTGTGCGCTAGTATCTGTGCGAATGTGTGTATACACGTGTGGATATAGCAGGAGGAGCCAGGCAGGACACACAGGCCCTTAAAAAGCAAGATTAATAACCCACCGCAAATGATGTCATAGTTAAGTGTTTTCCTTTGTATTTACACATCTGCCTGGGCTGTCAGACCGCTGCCTGGTCGTCTCTCTGCTGAGAAATGAAAATGGCGCATCCTGACACTAATGCATCACTAGAAATATTTGAGATTAATAAAGAAGTCCTGGCATGCTATTCCCTTCCTCTCCTGTCCTGCCTGCAACAGAGAGGCATCACAAACCCTCCATTTGACATTGACATAAAGGCAAACGCGTTTCTAGTCTCTAGTCTCTGCTGAATGCAAATAATGTTACTTTCAATCTTTTTTTCCTATTCGTCCTTTGATGGAATAGCAGGGAGGGGAAGGAGGAAGGGTGGAAGTCTCCTTAGTCAATGCAAACTAATGAGACATATTAATGACATTCGACCTTAATTCAATGTTTGCATAATTCATAATAATTGATTGCTGCTGCTTTAAAGGAGTACCTTTTTCAGGAGAAAAATGATCCCATTAGTACAGGTTTAATACAAATCTAAGCTGTCAAAACACCCAGCACTGACTCCATCCCCACTATGTTAATTGTCATAAGCATTTCAGATTGATTAGTCTTACATTTTGAAGTGAGCTTTCGTTCATAATTTCCCTTGTCTTAAGTAGACGTGTCACAGAGGATTTTTTCAAGGCAGCAGAATTGGAATACCTTCCCTTGAAATAACTTTTTAACGCCACATAGCTGAGGGGGGATTTTAAACATAATACATTTTCAAGATCAATATTTCCAGAGTTAATTTTGAATAAACCCAGATTTGTATATATATATATATATATTTTACATATATATATATTTTACATATTGGGGACAACATAGTAACTAATGTGCTGTGGAAATCAGCTTTACTTATGTTCTTCCATTTTGTATGACTTTTCTAGATGACTCAAATCTATTTTATCCTCAGTAATCAGAAGTGTTGACGTAAAAACACACTTCATAAATGTTGAGTAAAGAGTTATACAGGTAGCTGCCAAAATAAAGGAAACACCAACATAAAGTTTTCAATAGGGCGTTGGGCCACCACAAGCCAGAACGGCTTCAATGTGCATTGGCATAGATTCCACTTAGTATGTGGAGTTCTATTGGAGGGACGAGACACCATTCTTCCACGAGAAATTCCATAATTTGGTGTTTTGTTGATCGGGTTCGAAGACGCTGTCTCAGGTGCCACTCCAGAATCTCCCATAAATGTTAAATTGGGTTGAGATCTGGTGACTGACACACACACACACACACACACACACACACACACACACACACACACACACACACACACACACACACACACACACACACACACACACACACACACACACACACACACACACACACACACACACACACACACACACACACACACACACACACACACATCCTTTAAACCCCCATGCTCCTTTGAGACCTCTCTTTCAAAGTCACTAAGATCTCTTCTTCTAGTCATAGGAGCCAAAACAATGAACACCTGGTCATTTTGGGATGTTAATTTTTTAATTATCTCAGGAACCACACCTGTGTGGAAACACCTGCTTTCAATATACTTTGTATCCCTTATTTACTTAAGTGTTTATTTTTTGTCAGTTACCTGTATGTTCTCCTCATCAGTCTGTATGGTTGTGAAATGACTGGTCGGTCCTGACCTTTGGCCCATCATTTTATGTGTATAAATCATGGTCGTTAGAAATGGAGTCTATTGAGGCCATATAAGTAAGTTCAATGGAGTGTATTATATGTAAAACACCATATGGTCCGGGCAGATCCTCAAGGATAAAATCAGTAATTTGATTCAGTTCAAACATGTATTATACTCTTCCTACCGTCTCTGCTTCGGCCTCTCCATGTTATAGACATACTGTATGTTTATGTAACCTAGTATCCTTATACCTTTCAACTGTGATTAGTCCTGTATCATCTTTACAATCCTCATTACATTAGAACTATTGTTTTCACAAGTAAATATTTCAGTCATGTAATCCATTTGAAAAGCAATGATGTGTGTACAGTATGTGGCTAGCTTCATGGGTTCTTAAGAGCTCTGCATAGCAGCACTTCATGGTATCCTAACCAAGCAGGGGATTTTGATAAATAACAATTGAATTTTGTTCCAGCTGTGACATGTTGATTGATCAAAAACCTCATGGCTAAGGCCTCCCTTCTCTCCCATCTTATTTATCCTTTGTCAAATGGTTTCAAAATCAATACCAGCCTTGTACACAACCATTTCTGCTGCAGGCACTCAGAGGAAAAAAGAGGAAGGAAAAACACACCTGCTCTCTGGGTGATTGTTACTAATTTTTCCTGTCAAAGCTGTTTGAACACAGAATCATTATTCGGTGGTATGGTTGCAGGGCACGGCAGATTATTCTACAATCCATTTAGATAACTTGGGAGAGGGGTCGGAAAATGAATCGCCCCAAACCAGACAAGTTGATCTGGCAAGGTGATACATCTGAGACCTGGGAGAATAACTCAGTTTAAAGATGCTACATGGACCGCCACATAGACTGGATTGCAGTATTGAAGCCAAGGGAGCAAGCCTCTCCTTATTGTGCAGATAGGTCAAGGCCTATGTCTTCAACGAGTAATGAGAGGTCAGGCTCTGGTGGCCTGGTGCTGACAATGGCTGCAAAAACCCATCTTTTAGAATGACTTAATTGTTTACCCAAGCTTAACATCATATTTTGCTACATTAGTTGTCATTGTTTTTAATGTTGTGCGTTGTCTTTATTGTGCAACATGGTATCAACTTTCTCTTATAAGTTAGAAATCCATATTTACTTTGTAATCAACCCTGCACCCATCCAGTGATCATGGTGGTGACATCATAGTAATGAACACCAGAGCCTTATATTGAGAGGTCCTCCATTATGGTGACATGTAGTAATTTGTTTTGTAGAGAAGATGTGCTTCTGCATGTCATTGTGTACAGCTTCATCCCACTCCCAGTGTCATGGTGCCGTCTGCCACAGCTGTCTGTCTGTGAGAGGAGCTTTCTCTCGCACTCAGGGCAACCCAGCCCTCTGCCTCTGGGGACAACATAATGATGTGGTGAAATATAGGTCAGGATCAGAGACAACATGACAAATTGAATGGAAAGATGTGTCTTGTGCGTCTGAAAAGTAGACAAAGACTGTAGTTGATGATGGTCTTAGTTGGTTTATGGCTGTTGAGTGTTTGGTGATTTGGTCTTGTAATTGCTCTCTATATAGCATTCAAATACATTGTAATCTACGCATTGGTCCATTCATACTCATTGGTACGTTGATATAAATACTTCATCAAACTTGTTGTATTTCCTTAATTCTACAGATATGGATGTCTTCTCTCAGGTCCTACTGCTATAATCGTCCCACAGTTCTCATTGTATGTCCTTTACCAGTTGTTTAGCTGACTGTCAACGCTGTAAGGCTCCTGCGCAAAAACAAAGGAGGGGAACACACTTCTGAATAAGTGTCCCAATGCCAGGCTCGATAAATAACTTCTACAGTGTTTATAAAAAGAAACAGGCTTTTACGAGCCATTCGTGAGGTACTTGAAACGAGCTCGGAGAATGACTAGTCTAAAATGTTAATGAGTTTATTGAAATTAAAGTTTAAACCACTTGGAGATATTACTGTTAACCTGTCTGGCGGTTGGCTCCACAGCTGTAACCCAAGCACACAGTCTACATCCCAAATGGCACCCTGTCTACTACACAGAGTGCACAGCTAGTGACCTTCCTATGGGCCCTGGTCACAAGTAATGCACTGAATAGGGAAAGGGGTGCCATTTGGGATGCATACACATTGTAAGTTAGCTTGTCAGCTTCCATAGCCTGTGACGGAGGGCTAAAGAGTGTTTATCAGACTGGATGGCTGTGCCCCCAAGACAACCCTTTGCTGAAACACTATACACATCATAACCCTGTCTGTCTAGCACATGATTTGTTGCAAGGTCAGCGGTTAATGGATACTCACCCATTTTTCTATAGATTTTCAGGGGTTGTTAAGGGACATTTGGATGGGTGCATATCATCAACATTTCTCTCAATATTGGAGAAAGTTTATTATTGACTGTACAGTATGCAATATGATTTGTACATGTGTAGTAGTGTATTGTGTCAGTCAGTACCTGGAATACTGTATTAACTGGAGAGCAGGGATAAAGCAGATGGTACAATCATAGCTTCCATTCTTGAGGAGTGCCCTTTGGGCTGACATCTCTGCTGGCTGCAGTGTGGTCATTAAAGAATGAGGGATGGAGGGATGAGAGATGGAGGGGTGAGGAATGGAGGAAGGAGGAGGAGGGATTTGATCCCTGTTGCTTGGACAGCTGGGGGACATTACATTTTACGCTGAAATGACCATCCTCTTCAGCCATTAGTGAGGGACGCTCCAGGAAGCACCTCCCTGGCCTCAGCCTGTATGTACACTTCACAATTAGCCTGAATTGGATGGAAGTCAGTCAGAGCCAATGAAAAACATTGTCGTTGTTCTGTTCCCCCCTCAGTCAGCACAGCTCAGCTTAGCTTGGTTAATTATTATTGTTTTGGAAATCCACTCCAGTACGGATGTCATGGCAGAAGACTTTGTTTGAGGGAAGTAGCAGTGTTGTTGTGGGTGTTTGTACAGCTGCCTTGGCTGATTGGCATGGAGGCGATTGAGGGTGGGAGTAGGCAGAGGCAAGTGAGGGGGTAGCAGGAAGTGGCAAGCGTTCCTGTGCCGACTGGCGGCCACACCCAAAGACATCCAGAAGTTTGCACCAGAATGTCAAATCTGCAGCTTACTGTGAAAAAAAGGGGTTGTAAATGTTTATTTGAATACTGTACACCATAATGAATATATTTGGCAGCTTAACAAGTCAGACAGCAAACAAACAACATAGTAATATGACACTAAAGCCTTACTTAGTTTTGCAGTGAAGCACAATGAACTTAAGTCAAATGTTTGTATTTGTATTGGCCGTAAATCAAAGTCAACAACATTAAATAATTGAGAGGGAAATGTTAATTACCTACTTGAATATCGTGATTATATTGGGTGACTATATTGGCTGTAGACATCTTCATTATTTCCTTAGAGAGGATAGCTAAGAGCACTTTGTCAAACTAGGTGATGCAGAACTCTTACTGGGTGACATCACAATCAATCATGTGAATTTTGGATCTCTCAATCTGCAGCTCCTCAGCTCTCCATCATACTTCCCCTAGCTCTGTCAGACAGCCACTGTAACACGCCACAGAGCCATAATGGACTTCCTCCATTAATGAAAAAATAACATATCACACAATACAAATGAGTGGTGAGAGAAAAGTGAGAGGAGTTCAGAAATGCTGAGAGATAATTAGACTGTCCGGTGGCGGTGTTGCGTATGCTAGATTGATGGATGCTCTATAATTACCTTGGTGTTATTATTTCAGGGCCAGACAAAAAGAGAACCTGGTTCCTCTTGCTTTGAGCGCCACAAATTCATTAATCTCATTAATGTGTGGAATTAATATCATTTTATCAGACATTCCAGAGCTGCTGGTTGTGTGTGTGGCTGGACCCATGATTCAGACCTGTCTGGAAGATGGGATGCATCAATCTAATATAAGACACAGCCTGAGCTCGCTGATCTGACTCCCAGTCAGGGGAAAGTGTGTGTGTGTGCTTGTGCATGTGTGCAGGTGTGTATGAGTATTTGTGTGTTTTATTGTGCTCTATTGTGTATTATTATGACACCTACGTTATTTTGCGTCTCCTCTCCTAGAGCAGAGTTAACTGGTGTTTCAGTGTCTTGGCTGGATCACCTGTAATATACCGTTATGGCACAGTGCGATGAGTGGTAAATTAGGGCCTAATTCACCTGTCTGCTATTTCACCTGTCTACCACTTAGGATAATTGAGCCCTGGCAATTGGAAGTTTTTGAAACGGTATTCTGCCATACTAATATAGAAAGTAATTTGCCAGGCTGTCTTAGCCTCTAACCCTCTGACTCTCCAGCTATTAGGTGCCTCATGGTAATAAGTTGTAATTTTGCCCAATTCCAAACACATTATTATGAAAAATATGTATAAAAGCTTTTGTGAAATCTTTAACTACAAATAGCATTCCCACTATCAGATGTTAAATGTGGTCTTGCTGGTGGTGCTCTCATGTTGAATTGATATAGATTCTTACCAACATATTGTGAAGAACAATATTACATTTTAAGAATATTGCAGAATACAGTATACACATTACATTTACATTTACATCTCACCACAGAGACACTACTACACTACCCTTCCCAGTCTCCATGCAGGTCCAGATTTGTCTTGTCTGTTCAGTGTTTGTGGAGACAGCAGTGTTCCCGTAATAAGAGGACACTACTGTATTATCTAGAGTGGATGTGGGGACGTCTCTCCAACAACAAGCCACCAGCAGAGTAGAGCAGGTGCTGCACCATGATCTGACTGGCTGTGGGAGGAGCATGTTTCCTGAACACAGAACAGACCACCAACCTAGAGGGCAGCAGGGGAGATGAAGAGATAGACATATGGTAACATTGGACATTGCTTGTGGGTTGCAGATTTGTTTACTCTTTTTCCCATTTCAAAATATCCTGTCCTAAACACTGTTGATTTGGGCGTTTTACCATTACACATGTAGCTTGGATAGTATTAGTCCACCATTGGAAAGGTAAACTATATAGCCCAGTTATAAACACTTTATAAACACACATTTCTCATGTCACTCATATAACCCATTCCTAGAATGTATTATATTGTGGAAAGAAATACAGGACGATCAAACTAGTCTGCCATCATCCACTGCTATCCTCCGTTGTCTTCCCTGAGACCTGCCATCTCTGCTCTCTCCTTATCATAGTCTTATAAAGTAAATGTAATGGATTCCGTAGCCCCTGACGATATCATATTCAATGGCCCTGGCTCACTGCAGGTGGTTCAGTTTGTCCATGGCTAGAGGAAATGGGATCTTTACACCCAATTTGAGGTGAAGTGACTCAGGGTTTACATGTAGGATATCCCGTGACCCTGGCGTAATGATCTCCAGGCTGCAGGTGGTCCGACTCTCGTGTGGCAGTGATGGGGCCCATAAACAGATTTAATCACATTCTTCCATGCAGTCTCGCCCCAAACCATAACCCTCCTCTCAGACAGGGACCATCTGCCTACAACACTGACTGACTACACACACACATTATGCAAATGACCTCCGCTCTGACTGACTCTTAATGAAGCACTCCTGTATGTGTGAGTGTCCCTTTTTTTTACCGGAGAGAAAAGGTCTGTAAGGGCCATGTTACATCACTGTAAAGGTCTGTGAGAGCCATGTTACTTCACTGTAAAGGTATGTGAGGGCCATGTTACATCACTGTAAAGGTCTGTGAGGGCCATGTTACATCACTGTAAAGGTCTGTGAGGGCCATGTTACATCACTGTAAAGGTCTGTGAGGGCCATGTTACTTCACTGTAAAGGTCTGTGAGGCCATGTTACGTCACTGTAAAGGTCTGTGAGGGCCATGTTACATCACTGTAAAGGTTTGTAAGGGCCATGTTATGTCACTGTAATGGTCTGTGATGGCCATGTTAAGTCACTGTAAAGGTCTGTTAGGGCCATATTACGTCACTGTAATGGTCTGTGAGGGCCATGTTACGTCACTGTAAAGGTCTGTGATGGCCATGTTACATCACTGTAAAGGTCTGTGATGGCCATGTTACATCACTGTAAAGGTCTGTGATGGCCATGTTACATCACTGTAAAGGTCTGTGAGGGCCATGTTACGTCACTGTAAATGTCTGTGATGGCCATGTTACGTCACTGTAAAGGTCTGTGAGGGCCATGTTACATCACTGTAAAGGTCTGTGAGGGCCATGTTACATCACTGTAAAGGTCTGTGAGGGCCATGTTAAATCACTGTAAAGGTCTGTGAGGGCCATGTTACGTCACTGTAAAGGTCTGTGATGGCCATGTTACGTCACTGTAAAGGTCTGTAAGGGCCATATTACGTCACTGTAATTGTCTGTGAGGGCCATGTTACATCACTGTAATGGTCTGTGAGGGCCATGCTACGTTTCTGTAAAGGTCTGTGAGGGCCATGCTACGTTTCTGTAAAGGTCTGTGAGGGCCATGCTACGTTTCTGTAAAGGTCTGTGAGGGCCATGCTACGTTTCTGTAAAGGTCTGTGAGGGCCATGCTACGTTTCTGTAAAGGTCTGTGAGGGCCATGCTACGTTTCTGTAAAGGTCTGTGAGGGCCATGCTATGGCACTGTAAATGTCTGTGAGGCCCATGTTACATCACTGTAAATGTCTGTGAGGGCCATGTTACGTCACTGTAAATGTCTGTGAGGGCCATGTTACGTCACTGTAAATGTCTGTGAGGGCCATGTTACGTCACTGTAAATGTGTACTGTAGAATGTGTTTCATTAAGGCAAAGCACATGATAAAACAAACAGTGTGTTTCCCAGCTTTTGGAACCGGCCTCCCCTTGTCCAGAGGCGCTTGACCCTGAAGGGCTACCAGACTTGATTGGGAGGCGCCTTCCCATCCACAAACACACACATGTACACACAAACACATCCACACACACGTAGACACACGTAGACACACACACACACACACACACACACACACACACACACACACACACACACACACACACACACACACACACACACACACACACACTGACGTGCGCACAAACACACTAATGTGCACGCACACACACACATGATGCAATCACACTGTCATGTGTGTGCCATGTGAAGGGAGTTTAGAAGGCTTGCCAGGGGCATGTGGTAACTCTGACCCACAACTACAGAAGGGAAGCATGGCATGCAGTGTAAGCCGTCACAGAAAACAGCTGTTCACGCATCCTTTCTCCTTTTAATGGCACTTCCGCTGCATCCCATAGGCTGTCTGGGCTTGGAATACAACAGCTACTCCTTACCAAGTACAAACGCGGTTTGTGTTTAATTGTTGTCAGATTTTCCCTTCCCCCTCCCATTGAAAGCTTTCCAAGCCCTAATAACGGAGCGGTTTGGAGAACTCCATGAACACACTTGGATTCCTCAAACCAATGCCGATTCCAATGATCTGCATATTGCCCAAATGCCTAGGCCTAGGGGAAGAACATGTGATTAAATCATAGGGGAAGGAACTGGTTAATAAACAAGGATATGTGGTTGGTTGGAATATCTACTTTTCCTTTACAGATGTGTGGCTTTGGCCTAATTGTTCTAAATCAGGGATGGGCAACTTTGATGGGGGTGGGGGCCACAAAAAAATCTGAACTTGTGGGTCTGCGTACATACATCCATACCCCAACCTTTCAAGCAAATCATTTTAGCAGCCCTCCTCTTGACAGGGGAAAGAAAAGTTTTTAGAGTAAATTTCCTGCAAATCCACACATTTTCGCATTGGGCTTAAAGAACATGTTGCGTTTTTAAAGCAAAACTAACTCTATGGGGCAGATAGAAGATTTTGCCATTTTATAATCCATTTCATGCTATTTTGATAATTTTGTCACAGGGCAGAGAGAAAAGGTAGCACTTATAGCATATTTCCTGCAATTCTACACATTTTGCCATAGGGTGGAGAGAAATTAATGCAGTTTTTAATATGATATCTGAGTGAGAGTGGCTAACAAAATCAATGGGGGCCTCCGGTTGGTGATTCGACCATGATTACTACACGTTTAGATGGCCACTGGACTAATTTACCAATTTAAAAATATGTTAGCTCACATGGGCTAATTGAGGGACTGTCAGTTACTGACATATCAAAAGAAAAACTGAAGAGGCACAACCAAATTTCTAAATTGCACCTTCTACTTTTTTTAAATTGCACCTTATACTATTCTAACTCTGAACAGTAATTCGAGAACAGTTTCCCCCGCGGGCCTTCAAAAGAGGGGTCGCGGACTGTCAGTTGCCCATCCGTGTTCTAAATTAAATTAATGAAAGAATGTGGAAATGTGTGCCATTGGAGTTGCTACAGATACAGTACTTATTACTGTATAGTACGGTATGGCATATTAATTTAATTAAAGGGACACTTCAGAGTTTTGGCAATGAAGCCCTTTATTTACTTCCCCAGGGTCAGATGAACTCATGGATACCATTTGTATGTTTCTACGTCTAGTTTGAAGGAAGTTGCTAACTAACGTTAGTACAATTGCTAACTAGCTTTAGCACAATGAGCAGTTAACACAGCTAAGATGCTAGCAGTTTCCAGCAATCACTGGAAGTGTATGGTAACAACTAGCATGCTAGTAGTTACCACAGCTAGCATACTAGCAGTTACCATAGACTTCCAGTCATTGCGTTAATGCTAGTCAGCGTTGGCTCGCAAAACTACCTCTAAGTTCCTTCATACTGTACAGCGAGACATAAAAATGGGATCGATGAGTTCTTCTGATTGGGGAAGTAGATAAAGGGCTTCAAAGCAAAAAGTATCCCTTTAACAAATACAGTAGCTGAAAGCCTGTGTTCTGATATGTTGGTACAGTAGGTAGATGTAGATGAGGCTCTGTTGTTTTATTTACATTTAATTTTAATTGAACCTTTATTGTTCAGTTCCTCCATTGCTTAGCAGCAGGGTGGCTCAGAAGATTAGGCTAACAGGGGTCACATACACAAAGACTAAGTCTCATTACCTGTGAACATAGTTTACCTCTCTCTCTCTCTTTCAGGGTGTTGAGAGTCGTGGTTCTGGACACTGAAAGCCACAGTCCGCTCCAGTCCGCTCCAAATTGTCATTATTTTTCCTCTAGGTCCTATTTATTGTCTACCTCCCTACTCTTCTACATTTGCACAGACTGTACATAGATTTTTCTATTTTTCTTTTCTTTTGTGTTATTGACAGTATGTTTATTTATGTGTAACTCTGTGTTGTTGTTTTTGTCACACTGCTTTGCTTTATCTTGGCCAGGTCGCAGTTGTAAATGAGAACTTGTTCTCAACTGGCCTACCTTTTTAAATAAAGGTGAAATAAAATAAAAAAGTCTGGACAGCATAGAGTCTTGTCCCTGCAGAGGGATTGGGAGGAGGAAAGCTGAGTATGTCTGTGTTGTTGTTGATGTAGATGTAGTATAGGGCTGTTCAGGCATGCCTGAGACAGATTATATTTGGGGGGTGGACGGACTGACCAGCCGGTAGTATGAATCCATGAAACCTGCCATCCAGGCCTTAATTGGAGATCATTAATCATGCCAGGCTGTCCTGCACTGAACAGACATGTGTTTTACCTCTGCAGGCCCGCTTGGCTGCTGTGGAGGTGTGCGTGGACTGTGGAGGTGTGTGTGGACTGTGGATGTGTATGCGTGTGTGCATCTGTCTGTGTGAGTGAAGCCTCTTAGGCCTGCTGGGCTTAGCCCGGTGCTGCTCACACATTCAGAGTTAGTTTAATGATCAATTAGCTCTAATTATGACTCTTTAATCAAATCAATATGACTTTATCTTATTCATTTTCTTTCTGTAAAATCATGTTGTATAATAGAAGTTTGATTACAGTGAGATAAATGTTTTTTAGAACGTATACTGTTAAGTGCTGTGTGTTCTTCCTTCCTTCATTCTTTGTCCCATTCCCCCATCACTGTAATATCCGTAGTACAGACAGTCGGAGGTTTAACTTGGTAGTATGAATTAGAGGCAGGAGTGTATTTGAAAGTCTGAAATCGTGACCCTTGTCCAACAGCTATGGATTCTACTAACACAAAATCCATAGTGGTTGATTTGTTGAACCTTTATGATCTGAACCCAAACCTCATAATGTTCATATTTTGTACAACCTTGTGCTGATGAGGGAGAGGATGGGATAAAGAGCATGGCTGTGGGGTCAAAGGTAGAGAGAGAGGAAGAGAGCGAGAACACGGATGGGTGGGTTGAAAACCATTAGAGTAATCAATCCTACTGTATCTGGAAGGTTGCCCACACATGCAATAAAGCCATAAATGGCAATAGGAATTAAGCAATTTTTTATGTAACTTAAGAACTCCTAACTACACCATATTTTATTATATTAGAGCTGTCAAACTATATGTTTTCCATTGAGTTAATTGTATGATTTTCTATGATTAATCTCAATGAATTGCAAATTCAGAATTTGCACATCTTGAGCTGTAATTTAATCTTTTTTATACAAAAAGCATTACAGGAACATTGGTGTCTTGATTTTGTCCAAATGAATGGTTAGCAAAACCAGGTAAATTGATAAAGCACACTTTCTTTAACCTACATCTAAACTTGTTTTGACATCACATTGTTGGTTTTAGCTGTCTAGATTATGTATTTTCTACAAAGGCATATATATATATATATACAAAGGCATATATATACTATATACAAAGGCATATATATTCTCAAGAACATTCAGATACTAGCACGTGTGTGTATATATATATATGGTTGTAGCTGTCTATATATATATGGGTTTTTTATCTATCTATCTATCTATCTATCTATCTATCTATCTATCTATCTATCTATCTATCTATCTATCTATCTATCTATCTATATATCTATATATATAGACAGCTAAAACCATATATATATATATATATATATATATATATATATATATATATACACACGTGCAAGTATCTGAATGTCCTTGAGTGGCCCAGCCAGAGCCCGGACTTGAATCCAATCAAACATCTCTGGAGAGACCTGAAAATAACTGTGCAGTGACACTCCCCATCCAACCTGACAGAGCTTGAGAGGATCTGCAGAAAAGAATGGGAGAAATTCCCCAAGTGCAGGTGTGCCAAGATTGTCGAGTCATAGCTAAAAAGACTTGAGGCTGTAATCGCTGCCAAGGGTGCTTCAACAAAGTACTGAGTAGAGGGTCTGAATACTTATGTAAATGTGATCAGTTTTTTTATTTATTTAAAATAATTGCCAAAATGTCTAAACTGTTTTTGTTTTGTTATTATGGGATATTGTGTGTAGATTGATGAAGAATAAAATCAATGTATTCATTTTAGAATAAGGCTTGTAACATAGCAAAATGTGGAACAAGTCAATGGGTCAGAATACTTTCCGAATGCACTGTATATATATATATATATACAGTACATATTATTATTATTATTATATACTATATTGCACTATATATCCTGTCCTTTAATTTTGTATTCTTCCACTATATGATGTACATTATGTTAGCGTTGTTTTCCACCCCTGTATAGCTTGTTATATCCTCTCAGTTTAAACTCATTTCCAAAAGGTCACCCAATTTCCCTCAACGGCTCCATTTTCTTTGGCTTTATTTGGTTTTGAGTTGACGTTGCCTCAGTGGAATGTAGAAATATTATGGTTATGAATAAGTGGTCTCTTTGGTTCAGGTGTATAGTGCCCTGGCTCAGGCCACATAACTCCTGCCTTGTTCCTCTCCAGTTGGTCAGCCAAGGGTCACTTAACACAGCAGCGGTACTGATACCTTCCTGCTGTTTGCATTCAATTACCATCATGAACCAGCTAAATTAAAAATCTCTTAAGGCGTATAACTACCTTGTTAGTTCTCCCTGCATCCCTGACATTTTTCCATCCAACCTGCGAGGCAGGCAGTTGCCGTGGTGTGCAGACTAAATATTACTCCAACAAAAAAAGTTGTATCACCACATTGGCAGAATTCTTAAATGAAATGAAATGATAATTAGGCGTGTTCTAAAATAGGGAGCCATTACAGCCGGAGGTGTCAGAAAAGTCATGAAGAGGCATTAATCACAGCTAGTCCTGCAATGCACACACACACACACACACACACACACACACACACACACACACACACACACACACACACACACACACACACACACACACACACACACACACACACACACACACACACACACACACACACACACACACACACACACACACACACACACACACACACACACACACACACACACACACACACACAGAGATCCTCTCTTTAACACCTTGCACCAGGCACAGAACCATGGCAGACCTCTAGGGAAACTCTAATATGTTTTTCATACACATTTTGATTTCATCTCAGTGCGCAGCCTGAATGAAAAAGATGTCTGGCTCACAGAAAACCATTGAGTTCTGCTGGACGTAGCCCATCGGTCTAGAGTAATTGAGCAGATCTTCAGGAGGGGGGCTGAAAAGTTATTCATGCAACAGTTGAGCCATTGTGGATCCCCATTTACTGCACAGGTACTCCAGGAGAGTCTTCCTGTCATGTGGCTAAGGGCCTATATTGTTAGGATGGAGTGCTCCAATATGCTGCTCCACTTCATGGGCTGTCCATTGTGACTAGATGAGGACATCCTCCCATATTTTTGATTAATGTAGACCATTGTTTTGTGTTTGTATAGATTGACTAGGAAGATAAAATAAAATAAAAATTGTAATGGGATCATAATTCTTCATAATCAGATTTGATGAGTAGGGCCTTGGGCGTTTGGTTTGATAACTGTTATTCTGTGCTGAATAAATTTCTTTGCTCAAACAAAGGATGTTTTGATTGGAAGGTCAAATCCAGGGTCACTTTTCCCTGAGATAAAAGGAGGAAATGACACAGTAATGGCCGTTGTCATGGTGGTCTGCTGTTCACAAACTTACAGCTGCTTCTGCTCAGGTCAATGCAGGGGACGAGGGGTCGCTGGGGTGGAACAGACAAAGAAAGAGGGGGATGATGGGGAGGAAAGACAACTGATAAAGGGGTAACTCAAGAATAGGAGTTGTATGTCATTGCATTTCAGGTGTCAAACGACCTCAGCTCGAATGATTTTGAATCAAGATTAGAGTGTTGGCTAACACAGACACATTTAGGGGTTTATACTGCCCATGCAAAATGGATAAAAGATCTTCTGTGCTGTCATGTGATGTAAGATCCCCAATGATATTAACTGTGTAGCCTGCCGTTTATCTTTTATGGAGTACTGTTATATCACAGAAACCGCAGCAGCAGAAAATATAAGAGTAGAAATCCCCTTGGAAACCATGAAGAGTGAGCCTGGCCTGCGGGAAGTATTTTCCCTGGCCTTTTCTGTGATGTGTTGAGTGCCGTCCTAATCAAAAATCAATGCGCCCCACTTGAGGAGACCCACATGCCCTGTGTAGCAGGTTATGTAATCTGATCATATCAATCATAACTGTGTTAGAGGCAATCCATCTGACTTTCACAGGGCCGGGGTCAGAGTGGGGGGGGCTATGCCTCCCCCGCCATCAATTACCACTTATTATGGGGGGCTTACTCTGCCGGAGAGCTGTGTAGCCCTCCACCATAAATAATATTAACAGGGCCAGCCCCATGAATCAATAGCAGTACAGTTCTATTGCCCCAGCCCTAATGGAGGCTTCCATAGCTCTGCAGCCACGATCAATGGCTCTGGCTCCTCTAGTGCACAGTGTGGGGAGCATGGGGGGTAAATCTAGCTCTGTTGTTAACGCCCTGGGGTCTCGAGGAGGCCTATCACAGCCCCTCTGTCTGTCTCTGTGTCACTGTCTCTGTCACTCTCTCTCTCGTTCTGTCTCCTCTCCACCTCTGTCTCTGCAATATCTTCTCAAGTGTAACGCACCCCCCTATGAGGATTTCACATGCTACAGTAGGTCTCCAAGGCCCCAGACACACTCTGTCTGTCTGTCACTTTTACTGTCTGTCTGTCTGTCTGTCTGTCTGTCTGTCTGTCTGTCTGTCTGTCTGTCTGTCTGTCTGTCTGTCTGTCTGTCTGTCTGTCTGTCTGTCTGTCTGTCTGTCTGTCTGTCTGTCTGTCTGTCTGTCTGTCTGTCTGTCTGTCTGTCTGTCTGTCTGTCTGTCTGTCTGTCTGTCTGTCTGTCTGTCTGTCTGTCTGTCTGTCTGTGCAGTCTCATCTATTTATTATTATTATTATTATTATATTATTATATTATTATATATTATCTATTTAACCACCCTATTTGAGGTTGTTACATGTTAGCTGTGTTGATGTCTCACTCTCTCAGGCTCACAATCTGTCTCTGGGTCTGTCTCCATCACTGTTCCTCTGTCTGTCTCTTCTCCGTTGTAATACACCCCCTTTTGAGGCTCTCTCTGGCCTCAGCTTAGTAACAGGGTTGAGCTGAGCTCAGAGGAACTGTCGGAAACGTGTGTCAGAAAGAGTGATTATGTAGAAATAATGAGTCCCTTAATTATTATTTTTCCATCCTTCTCTCCCTCCCTCCCTCCCTCCCTCCTCCCTTCCCTCCAACTTTCTCTGACTTCCTGCTAGCTGGAATGGATGTAGTGTGAGGAGTATGAACAGGTTGTAGAGGAGAGAGAGGGGGGGTCAGGCTGGTGTGAAGGGAAGGTGCAGCTGTCTGCCGTCTTCTCTCCATCTCACTGTGTCATAAACAGATGTCAGAGACAGATAGAATGAGGCGTTTCCAAACAGCTCTTCTCAAATATGAAGTTTATCTGCCATGCATGGCGGTTTGGGAGTGTTGCGGCAGGGGTAGAGGGGGTGACGGGACGACAGTGGGATAGGGTGGGGTGGTGAGGGGTTGAGAGAGGGTTGGGTGTGGCATAATTATGGAAGGAGATCATTTACGAACAAGAGTGCAAACCAGGATTAATTAGCTTCATCATCTGACTGTGACCTTAGCTCTCTAGAATCATTGCTGCATGACCTATTCTGCCATGAGCCAATCATTCACCAGGGTCTACTGAATGCTCCCTTCCTTGCCCTGCCCGGCAACCGGGGAGAGAGTAAGTTAAGTGGCCAACCCAACCAACCAGCCCGCAGGGTGAAGTTAGCCTAGATGGGTGGCCACAGCAGATGTGTCATTGTAAGATATGAAAAGCTACTCTGAGCTCTCGAGACAAAACAAAACAAAAGTCTTATCATGTGTAGTTGATCCAAATGCTTATTTTTATGTAATGTGATATTCATACATGTAGTACGTGGATCTTGTATCTACCAAATATTTAATTTTGTCTCATTTTAAAATACGTTCTCAGTTGAAGTTAGGAGGACCTTTTTGAACATCTGAGGAACCTATATCACAAGCTAATCATGGACTATGTGTGTGCCTCATCTTGTTTGGTGTGCAAGCCCTGTGCCTATGCCCAGTCGAACCTCAGTCAGCAGTGACTTCAAATAACTAGCCCTGTGCTGACCTGTAGACTTCAAAGCCTGATCAAGCCTCCCCAGACAAGGAATCTGTAGTAGAGGCAATTTGTTTAACAGGAGAGAGGTTTAGAGTGATTTGGGAGGCAGGAAGAGCATGTCGTTTCTCAGTAGTACTGGGCTGGCTAACCCACAGATCAGACCCTCAGCAGGACACAGGTGATCATTGTGGTAACCACTGTCAGACATCCCCTGTCTTATCCACACCGGGTGGATTTTGAAGTTGCCAATACTAAGCTGCTCAGATCAGAAAATAGCCATTGTTCTTTTCCCTGAGAAGAAGACAAGTTCATTATAGCCATTCATCAAAGCAGATGGGTCCAGTGTGCATTAGCTACATGTCATGTTACCCTAAATAATGATATCGGGTATGGATTTGTAAAAAGATGCAGAGAAAGGACCGTTCTCTCTTCTTGTCCTCTCTTCTTTGAGTAAACGACGGTTGAACAAGGAGGAAAATGCATCTATAATTAATGAAAAGTCCCATAAGTGGTGTGTTTGGCAGACAGAGTCATAAGCAAAATAACAAAGAAGCCCTTTGAGAGGATGAGAGAGGTTTGCTGTGGCAGCCTTTGTAGAAATCTATGGTAGGAGGTACGACAAGAAGATACACTCCTCGTTCACAGTATAGAAGGTAGACCTCATCTTAATGCCTCCTCTGTGGAATACAAGCTTCAATCAACTCTCATTGACTCTCATGTCACAGGCTAGCTAGACGTGTCTGAAAATGATCAGACAGAGAGGCAGACTACAGTTTCCAAATGTCTGCCTTTGTTCTTAGAAAGTAAAACGTTTTTAAAAACCTGGTAATTTGAGTTTGTTAAAAAAAAATTGAAATGCTGTTACCGCAAAGTTACAATTTCTCATGAACGCTTGTATTTCAACCATAATCAAAATCCAGAGACATTCCCATGTAATGTTTCGTTTTCATGCTAAATGACATTTTCCCCATTTCAAATCAAACTTCAATCTAAAGTGAAAATGTTTTGTTGAGTTTATGTATGTGGTAATGCTTAGTAATTAAAAGTGCATACTTTTTTGTTTTCAAGATGTGCCATTTTAATCAATGGCCTATGAGGCAATCCAAACCACTCCCTTGATGAGTACGTACAGTCAGGATAAGTACAGTATTTACGTCCGCAATCGTCACAGCTGGCTGAAACCTGTCAAGTTAAGATGTATGAGTGGATATTTAAAACTGACATAATTTCACGGTAAAGATGGAAACTGTTGTTGTTGTTTGATTATTGAACATTTTGAGGCGACTACATAATGCTTTACTCTGGATCTAGGGTTCAATTTAAGCCTGCTTATTTATGGAAGCAGGAAAAGGATGTTTTGAAAACTGTCTCTTTTAAAACACTGTAAACAAAGGCTATCAATCATAAACCTTGACAGCTATAATGGATACCAGAGATTGTTAGCGCTAGGCTAACACAGGCTGATGCTTTGACTGTCAAACAACAAAATAATTGGGAAGGTTTAAGGGGAAGTAATTTTCAATTGTATAAACTCTTTCATTGGTTTAAAAAAATTCTGTTTAAAACAACTTGTTTCCCAATTATCATACAAAGCTCTGGAAATATACTTTTTTAAAGGTTTTGAGGTTTGAAGTGAGGACTGGGATAAAGGACAATCTGTTGTGTGTGTCTGAAGAATATTAGTAGGGGTTGTGAACAGTAGTTTGTATACAGTTCATGTACCAGGATATATCTTTCATATATCCATCCTGCCATAGTCTACTATGCTTTCTAAGACCCCTGGTGGAATCAGCAGTTGTGTTAGTGTGCCTGTGTGGTCTCAGTGCCTCTTCCCTAGTCCACGTGTAGAGTATTACTGAAGGCGCCTCAGCCCTGTAGCATGGTCCTGGTAACAGTGGAGAAAGTCTACTAGTGAGTTCTTCAAGCTGTGTGTGAAGAGACTATACCAACCCTCCCTCTGTGTCCTAAGGCCTTAATCATTCATTTAAATACAGAATAGACAACAGAGTTAATGTGTTCTTCCTATCATCGAATTGTGTTCAGCAGATTCTCTCTTATTCTCTTTCTTCTCTCTCTCTCTCTCTCTCTCTCTCTCTCTCTCTCTCTCTCTCTCTCTCTCTCTCTCTCTCTCTCTCTCTCTCTCTCTCTCTCTCTCTCTCTCTCTCTCCTCTCTCAACCCCTCAGGGATAATGCCTCAAGCACTTTGATTGGCAGTTGTTCTATATTGATCGAGTTCCGGATAATGTTTCATGCCAGTGGTGGTGGTTCAAACAGAAACACACTGAATATCTCATAGGATGCAGCAGTCAATCACAATATGCCTCCGCTCTGATCTCTCTACATTTCACTGTTTTTATCATTGTCCCTGACAAAGATGATGTTTTTCCCATAATAGAGATTTGGCATACAGACAGGCGGTGAGAAACAAAATAGTCAGACGAGGGAGGTTGTGATCTGTCTATGGGAGCCTGTCTGACCTGTAAACCAGCCTGAATCTGTCCGTCTGTCAGTGTTTGAGGGCTAATTTCCCTGATGTCATGAGTCTGGCTAACCCTGAGAGGCAGATCATGTGAAACCATATCAATACTGCCCACGCTCCACACAGGGTTATGACTGATCTGCTGGGGAAATGTATTAAAGCTGCCACCCTAGCAAATACCCTGGAGATGGGTGGGTGGGTGGGTGGGTGGAGAAAGAAATGGAGGGATGAGAGGAGGCTATGTGCTTCTCTCCCTCCTTCCACATTATCGAATGGAGCAGCATAGATTTTATGGAGCCAGGAGGCCTGCTGTTATTGACCTGTGGCTGACGTCTACTTTTTAGTTTCATAACATAATCAGCACTTGACACATGATTATAATAACTCAATTCAATTTAATGCATTCTCCTGCAAACACATAGATTTTTTTTACAGCTCCCAGAACCAATTACATTAATACCGGTGCATAATTAGTTTACACATTAGTAAATTACTGACAGATTAAAAGTGAAATAGTGCAGTTCATACTCAGCTGCATAACTGCCAGAGAGGAAATTAATATGGATTCAAATGCTCCTTAGAGACTCAAGCAGTAAAAGGAAAAAATAAATAAAAAGCAACAATCTATAAAGCAAGCTTGCAGAAGGAAATCCTCTCTGCAGGCCTGGTGTTAGTTTCCAGTTGGGATATTGAGGGCCAGGTAATTAATATGGTCCCTAATTAGATCTGCATATGAAAATCGATGACTCCCGCCTCGTGGGGAGGGTAACAGCCGGGGACTCGGGGCTTGTAGGCATGCAGAGACCAGAGCAGCTTGATCTCAAAACCTTCCATTCATCCTGCCTTCAGAGCCTTCAGCCCTGGACATGGCACGCAGCAGAGGTTTGTTTTAATGCTGCATACCTCTGATATTATATGTGTCTGTTTACAGTACAGTGTGGGTGGTAGTGGCCATGGTAGTGCCAGTATTTTCACTGCCCTACACGTTTACCTCACCCATAGTGTGCATGGATTTGTGACCCTATGTGCAGATATGGAGACATGGCAGAGAGCAGGTACGCATCATGTACCCAAGGAAACATCCCTCGTCGGTTCTGTGAGGCAGATCCCTGCACGGCGTCTCTGCTTCTCCTCTACTGAAGAGTTGTGAACAGATCAAACAGACTCCTTTCAGTGCAGAGCTGCTAGATGACATTTTATTGCTAACTCTTCAGCAGAAGAACTGCTTGATGGCATGCTATCGCTAACTCTTCAGCAGAAGAACTGCTTGATGGCACGCTATCGCTAACTTTTCAGCAGAAGAACTGCTTGATGGCACGCTATCGCTAACTCTTCAGCAGAAGAACTGCTTGATGGCACGCTATCGCTAACTTTTCAGCGGGGAAGCTGCTTGATAGCATGATAACATTTCAGCAGAGAAACTGCTTGATGGTACGCTATTAGCTATAGCTAACTTTTCAGCAGAAATGTATTGCTCTGACATTTGATGTCCCCCAATTGATCCAATGTCCTGAGTGGCCGTTTCCCCAGAAACAAACATGTATAATTGGTATTGGGTTCCAATGGTTCTCTCTCAATGTCTTGGGATGCTTTGCAGCAATATAAATCAATTCACACTTATAGAAACAATATGGGCGCATTAGTGCTGACTGCTGGTCATTTGAAAAGGGTCTGGGAGGGAAACTTCAATAGACTGTGATTAGGCACAACCAATCTATCTTGATCTATCTATCCTGAGTCTTCTAATAGCAAGCAGAAGCTAAGGAAGATGAGGAAATGTCAATCATACTCGATTTTTACTTCCAAGGTGTTTGAACTCCTGAGTCTTCAATTTGAGGGACGGGTGTTTTTCTTTTTCACTAAACAAAAGAACAATGACATCAATATAATCAGGGGAAAGAAAGATGCATTTAAATAGGTGCTGTAGTCCATGAGGAAAACAAAACTTGACTACTAATGTATTTACCACCTTGACAGTCTACTGTATGCAATCTGCCCTCAGAAGTCTCTCACACCTTATTAATGGGCATAAATGCTTTAAGTATATTTAGCAAAGGTGAGACAATGAACATATGGCTGAGAAAATGTTGTGTTTTCTCATTACATATACACAGGAGATTTCTGAGGCATGCATTCATGTGTTTTGACACTGAACACGTTTTAGGTGCAAGTGCTTTAGGCTCTTTAGTATGGTGTCATTTGTTGTCTGCTTCAGTTAGCTATGATAGCTAGCTACCTTTTCACAGTCGTCATGTTTGTGAGAGTAAAAGTTGTACATCAGCAGCAGTAGTCTGAATTAACACATGCAATATCTCTTACATCTTTCCCAATTACAACGTCGTAAAAAGCGCCATTTGTATTGAGTCAGTAATCCTTGTATCGTTTGATCTGTGCTTAAATATCTTTTCAAATCTCAAAGGTGACCTAATCTTGCTTCTTTTTGGAAATCACTGAGAGAAAATGAAAGCAGACTACTTAGACAATTCCCCCATGATGAATATAGATATTTACATGATTCCCCCAGTTCCTCTCAACATTGATTTGTTTCATTTTCCCAACATTTCTCTCCAGCCTGCTGGTCTAGTAAGTGGTCTTCATACCAGCCTTTGATGCTGTCTGTTCGGAGCCACAGTAAAGCATGGAGAACTATCCTTTAGCTAATTATCCTCAAGGTCTAATAACTGTGGGTTGAGGGTCTACAGAGGAGAGCTGCCTACAGAGGAATCTCCTAATCATTCTCTCTAAATGTGTTTAGTACACTGAGAGACTGGTTGCCTACTGGAGTTTTAACCAACCTATAACTATGGGTAGCATGAGGCAGTGGTGTGGCTTTACAGTTGTGGATTCAGTAGTAAATCAGTGTATACTATATATTGGATGCTGCTGCTTTAAAGCCTTGTGGATCAATCTCAGGAGTTACAGGCACAGCTGGAACCCAGTCTGATTATGCCTCTAACAGAGCACCCAGGTTTATGTGCCATCATTTTCCATAACTAATTAGCTTGAAAATCAAGATGTGTAGACTGCTAGCACTTTCAGTGAACTCCTCACACATTAGAGCTGTGATGCTACTGAAACTATAGTATGAATGAATGGGAGACAAGCCATTTGAGTAATTTACCTAGTTCACAATTTATGTTCTCCTATTTCGGAAATTACAACAATGGACATATTAACAGCATATTTAATGCAATTATGCGTACGACACGGCACTTAATCTTAATTGCCTCTTCTGCTAATTGATGTAGAACAGTAAAAGGGGAACAGCTGAATTACACACATTAATTTGTCATACTCCACTCTGACCCTCTCTCCAAGGTAACACACCTAATGGTTTTTGGGCTGAGGAGCCTGGGTGAGGCTTGGAGGAGGCTAGGGGGAGCCTCGGAGGAGGCTGAGAGCTGGAGGGGAGGTTGGGAGGCTAGGGAGGAGGCTTGGGTACCTGTCCACTCAACCACAGGCCGGCCCTGCTGCTGTTTACTCAGCTGCATGCTTTCTCTCTCTCTCTCTCTCTCTCTCTCTCTCTCTCTCTCTCTCTCTCTCTCTGTCCAGTCTGAGGGCACAGGAACAGGTCGCTAAATATTTCATTTCCCAAGTAAAACACGCTTCCCTCTTCAGTTATAAAAAGAAACAGATCACAGTGATGAATGTGCAATCAGCCTGATTAACTAATTATTAGACTTCCAACTGGATCCTCCGAAGGGAAATGAGGGCAAGACAGAAAAGATTGTTTATGTCCCAGGCATACTTGTTGCCAGCTGGGTGTGTGGAGCTGTGAAACTCTATGGAACTCTGTGAGGCTGTGCTGTGAAGGCTCGAAATGTGAATATGTGTCGTGTGAGGTCAGGGATTTTTCCCAGATGCACCTGGGAAGAGGGATGTTTAGCATTTGTGATGGGATGTTATACAAGTTGGGACTGTGGTATAGTAACTGATTCATTCTCTCCCACCCTTTGTTTACCTCCCGCTGCTCTCTCTTTTCCTCTCTCTCTGTTTGACTCTCTCTCTCTCTTCCTTCCCCTCTTTGCTGACCCTTGGATTGCCAGCAGATGGAGCTGCAGTCTCTTACCAATCCCCCTACAAGAGGATGAACAAGACAACACATGCTGCATCTGCTCACGCACACACCACACTCTTTATTTTAAAAAAGGAGTCCGGTTTAGTTCCTGAGTTGAAGCAAATGTTTGTTGAAATAAGTGGAGATTTCCTGGTTTTCTTTAGCAGTAAAAAAGGAGAAAAAAAGTGTCTTTATTGGTTGAGCTCGGGGTGTTCTGTGATTACCTTACTTTCCCTCTGCTGTGATCTTTCTTTTTTTGCTGCTTTGCTTTCAGATAATGTTTTCCGTTCCAGTTACTTGTTCCAGTTACAGAGAGGATGCCTGCCGGTGGGCTGTGTGTGGCTCTGTGTAGGGGCTTACTCTGATGGAACGGAACGTAGCTGGTAGGATGTTCTGCATGGGCTAAAGATCAGAGCTCTGTAGAGAGGCTGCGCTGAGTGGCATTATGGATGTAAGTAAGAGCAACACTGACTGACTTACATTTTTATAAGCACACAGAGGAGAGGTGTCTGGGCTGAGGAGAGAGGAGAGCATGCTGGTTG